>NW_027150651.1:3221505-3640760 GCF_020800215.1 Phytophthora ramorum
ACACGCAGAACAACTGTTCCAACCCCGAGAATTCAAGCTCGCGCTGCTCTTTGCGCTCGATATGGTGCGCGCAGTCTTAACCCGATACTCTTGAAACGCGTCGCGTGTCTTGCACATGTGTGCCGAAGCACCGCTGTCCATCACCCAGCACTCGCTACCAAAGCTTCCGTCGCGTGGAACGCAACGTTCGACTGGTCTTGGACATCTTCATCGGGACTTGCCTCGGAACGGCAATCCCTCGCATAGTGGCCAGGCTTGCCACAGTTGAAACACTTCCCGAAGGGCCCTTCTTGCGCATCCCGCGTGAGTTCTTCTTCTTCTGCTGCTGCTTCCCATTGCCCTTGCCGGCAAGAAGCGCAGTTGCCTCTTCGATGCGGTTCGAGTCCTTCTGACGCACTTCTTCCGCAATCAGCTTGCTCACCAGGTCTGCAAGCTTGAACTCATCACTGACATGCGAAACGCTTGAACCAGAGCCTCGTAGCTCGATGGCAGATCCGCGCATCGTCGCGCAGACGTCTTCCTCAGTTGGCTCACACCCGCGTTCTTCATCTCCATCACGAGCTTCTCCAACTCCGTCACGTGCTTGCCCGGAGGACGCCGTGAACTTGAACGCCGAGAACTTTCTTTGAGCCACAGCCGGTTCGCCATGTCTTGAGTCTTGTGGAACTTCTTCAACGTGTCCCACGCCTCCTTCGCAGTCGTGGACGTCACCACGTGCATCAACGCGAGTCGTTCAGGTTGAGCACAATCGCCGCGTGCGCTTGTTGCTCCTTCGCCGTCGATCCGGCTTCCCGGAGACAGCTTCCCACAATCCCTTGGACATCAGGTACATCTTCATCGTAGCTCCACAGCGAGTAGTTCGAGCCGTCGAAAGGCTCGACCTTGAACTTGGGTCGGTACTTGGGCTCATAACAAAGGAAGTTGGCTACGAGCTGCGGAGTTGAAAGCTTAGAAGACGGCTTCGGGCCGAGATTGCAAACCAAAAGTGAGATTGATTGAGTGAGTTTTAGCTGCTAGCCTGCCTCCTACGCTCTCTTGTCGGCAAAAAGAAAACGTCCATGTGGGGACTCGAACCCACACCCTTCGGATCAAGACCCGGCACTTACCCACTACACCATACTGCATGACCAAAGTCACGCACACCTACTCCTACATATGAACTCCTACTATGCACCCACACGCATGTCCACGCCGCTTGAGCACTTGGACACGCTCCCACACGCTGTTCTCACGCGCACGCAACCTGCGCGTCTCATCATGAGCACTTGACGCCGCCACAAACCCCCCCCGCACACGCGTAGAGGCACGCGCACGCACACATGCCTTGCACCCACACACGCACATGCACACGCAGCACCCTCTAACAACAACAAACACAAACAATTTCGCAAACCAAAACCATTCTACCACGCACACAACAACCCCTACGCACGCTGCAAGCGCTTCCCACACCGCACCACACCCTTGCACACGTCTGCACTACCACGACCACCGCCGCCGCCTTCCTGCGCAGTGTCAGCGGACACCACCCGACCGCTCTTTTCCACTCGCACGCGTCGACGACAGCGCCCAGGCAGCCCTCCACTGCCCGCACTTGCACCATGCGGATACTCACAGCGACTGCCAAGCTCTGTGTCGCATCCGGATCAAAAAAGCAGCAACGCTTCCCACGATACGGACAAGGTCGTGGGATCGACCCCAGCGAGGGAGGCGGGGTCCTTCTCGGTCTGTTGGCTGACAGATCGGTTGTGGGTTGTGGTAGGCGGGTCAGGTTGCTGCGCGTGGTGGCCATTGGCGTAGGAAGACGCTGCAGCGTGAGCAGAGTGTGTGGCAGCAAAAGAAGCTTCCCGTCCGGGAATTGAACCCGGGTCACCGCGTGACGGCGGGTATACTAACCACTATACTAACGAGAATCCGTACCCTACAACAAACACAAACAATTTCGCAAACCAAAAACCATTCTACCACGCACACAACAACCCCTACGCACGCTGCAAGCGCTTCCCACACCGCACCACACCCTTGCACCGTCTGCACTACCCACGACCACCGCCGCCGCCTTCCTGCGCAGTGTCAGCGGACACCCCCGACCGCTCTTTTCCACTCGCACGCGTCGACGACAGCGCCCAGGCAGCCCTCCACTGCCCGCACTTGCACCATGCGGATACTCACAGCGACTGCCAAGCTCTGTGTCGCATCCGGATCAAAAAGCAGCACGCTTCCCACGATACGGACAAGGTCGTGGGATCGACCCCAGCGAGGGAGGCGGGTCCTTCTCGGTCTGTTGGCTGACAATCGGTTGGGTTGTGGTAGGCGGGTCAGGTTGCTGCGCGTGGTGGCCATTGGCGTGGAAGACGCTGCAGCGTGAGCAGAGTGTGGCAGAAGAAGTTCCCGTCCGGGATTGAACCCGGGTCACCCGCGTGACAGGCGGTATACTAACCACTATACTAACGAGAATCCGTACCCTACAACAAACACAAACAATTTCGCAAACCAAAAACCATTCTACCACGCACACAACAACCCCTACGCACGCTGCAAGCGCTTCCACACCGCACCACACCCTGCAACGTCTGCACTACCCACGACCACCGCCGCCGCCTTCCTGCGCAGTGTCAGCGGACACCCACCCGACCGCTCTTTTCCACTCGCACGCGTCGACGACAGCGCCCAGGCAGCCCTCCACTGCCGCACTTGCACCATGCGGATACTCACAGCGACTGCCAAGCTCTGTGTCGCACCCGGATCAAAAAGCAGCAACGCTTCCCACGATACGGACAAGGTCGTGGGATCGACCCCAGCGAGGGAGGCGGGGTCCTTCTCGGTCTGTTGGCTGACAGATCGGTTGTGGGTTGTGGTAGGCGGGTCAGGTTGCTGCGCGTGGTGGCCATTGGCGTGGGAAGACGCTGCAGCGTGAGCAGAGTGTGTGGCAGCAAAAGAAGCTTCCCGTCCGGAATTGAACCCGGGTCACCCGCGTGACAGGGGGTATACTAACCACTACTAACGGAATCCGTACCCTACAACAAACACAAACAATTTCGCAAACCAAAAACCATTCTACCACGCACACAACACCCTACGCACGCTGCAAGCGTTCCCACACCGCACCACACCCTTGCACACGTCTGCACTACCCACGACCACCGCCGCCGCCTTCCTGCGCAGTGTCAGCGGACACCCACCCGACCGCTTTTCCACTCGCACGCGTCGACGACAGCGCCCAGGCAGCCCTCCACTGCCCGCACTTGCACCATGCGGATACACAGCGACTGCCAAGCTCTGTGTCGCACCGGATCAAAAAGCAGCAACGCTTCCCACGATACGGACAAGGTCGTGGGATCGACCCCAGCGAGGGAGGCGGGGTCCTTCTCGGTCTGTTGGCTGACAGATCGGTTGGGGTTGTGGTAGGCGGGTCAGGTTGCTGCGCGTGGTGGCCATTGGCGTGGGAAGACGCTGCAGCGTGAGCGAGTGTGTGGCAGCAAAAGAAGCTTCCCGTGGGAATTGAACCCGGGTCACCCGCGTGACAGGCGGGTATACTAACCACTATACTAACGAGAATCCGTACCTACAACAACACAAACAATTTCGCAAACCAAAAACCATTCTACACGCAACAACAACCCCTACGCACGCTGCAAGCGCTTCCCACACCGCACCACACCCTTGCAACGTCTGCACTACCCACGACCACCGCCGCCGCCTTCTGCGCAGTGTCAGCGGAACCCACCCCGACCGCTCTTTTCCACTCGCAGCGACGACAGCGCCCAGGCAGCCCTCCACATGCCCGCACTTGCACCATGCGGATACTCACAGCGACTGCCAAGCTCTGTGTCGCACCCGGATCAAAAAGCAGCAACGCTTCCCACGATACGGACAAGGTCGTGGGATCGACCCCAGCGAGGGAGGCGGGGTCCTTCTCGGTCTGTTGGCTGACAGATCGGTTGTGGGTTGTGGTAGGCGGGTCAGGTTGCTGCGCGTGGTGGCCATTGGCGTGGGAAGACGCTGCAGCGTGAGCAGAGTGTGTGGCAGCAAAAGAAGCTTCCGTCCGGGAATTGAACCCGGGTCACCCGCGTGACAGGGGGTATACTAACCACTATACTAACGAGAATCCGTACCCTACAACAAACACAAACAATTTCGCAAACCAAAAACCATTCTACCACGCACAACAACCCCTACGCACGCTGCAAGCGCTTCCCACACCGCACCACACCCTTGCACAGTCTGCACTACCCACGACCACCGCCGCCGCCTTCCTGCGCAGTGTCAGCGGACACCCACCCCGACCGCTCTTTTCCACTCGCACGCGTCGACGACAGCGCCCAGGCAGCCCTCACTGCCCGCACTTGCACCATGCGGATACTCACAGCGACTGCCAAGCTCTGTGTCGCACCCGGATCAAAAAAGCGCAACGCTTCCCACGATACGGACAAGGTGGGATCGACCCCAGCGAGGGAGGCGGGGTCCTTCTCGGTCTGTTGGCTGACAGATCGGTTGTGGGTTGTGGTAGGCGGGTCAGGTTGCTGCGCGTGGTGGCCATTGGCGTGGGAAGACGCTGCAGCGTGAGCAGAGTGTGTGGCAGCAAAAGAAGCTTCCCGTCCGGAATTGAACCCGGGTCACCCGCGTGACAGGCGGGTATACTAACCACTATACTAACGAGAATCCGTACCCTACAACAAACACAAACAATTTCGCAAACCAAAAACCATTTACACGACACAAACCCCTACGCACGCTGCAAGCGCTTCCACACACCGCACCACACCCTTGCACACGTCTGACTACCCACGACCACCGCCGCCGCCTTCCTGCGCAGTGTCAGCGGACACCCACCCCGACCGCTCTTTTCCACTCGCACGCGTCGACGACAGCGCCCAGGCAGCCCTCCACTGCCCGCATTGACCATGCGGATACTCAAGCGACTGCCAAGCTCTGTGTCGCACCGGATCAAAAAAGCAGCAACGCTTCCCACGATACGGACAAGGTCGTGGGATCGACCCCAGCGAGGGAGGCGGGGTCCTTCTCGGTCTGTTGGCTGACAGATCGGTTGTGGGTTGTGGTAGGCGGGTCAGGTTGCTGCGCGTGGTGGCCATTGGCGTGGGAAGACGCTGCAGCGTGAGCAGAGTGTGTGGCAGCAAAAGAAGCTTCCCGTCCGGGAATTGAACCCGGGTCACCCGCGTGACAGGCGGGTATACTAACCACTATACTAACGAGAATCCGTACCCTACAACAAACACAAACATTTCGCAAACCAAAAACCATTCTACCACGCACACAACAACCCCTACGCACGCTGCAAGCGCTTCCCACACCGCACCACACCCTTGCACACGTCTGCACTACCCACGACCACCGCCGCCGCCTTCCTGCGCAGTGCGGACACCCACCCCGACCGCTCTTTCCACTCGCACGCGTCGACGACAGCGCCAGGCAGCCCTCCACTGCCCGCACTTGCACCATGCGGATACTCACAGCGACTGCCAAGCTCTGTGTCGCACCGGATCAAAAAAGCAGCAACGCTTCCCACGATACGGACAAGGTCGTGGGATCGACCCCAGCGAGGGAGGCGGGGTCCTTCTCGGTCTGTTGGCTGACAGATCGGTTGTGGTTGTGGTAGGGGGTCAGGTTGCTGCGCGTGGTGGCCATTGGCGTGGGAAGACGCTGCAGCGTGAGCAGAGTGTGTGGCAGCAAAAGAAGCTTCCCGTCCGGGAATTGAACCCGGGTCACCCGCGTGACAGGCGGGTATACTAACCACTATACTAACGAGAATCCGTACCCTACAACAACACAAACAATTTCGCAACCAAAAACCATTCTACCACGCACACAACAACCCCTCGCACGCTGCAAGCGCTTCCCACACCGCACCACACCTTGCACACGTCTGCACTACCCACGACCACCGCCGCCGCCTTCCTGCGCAGTGTCAGCGACACCCACCCCGACGCTCTTTTCCACTCGCACGCGTCGACGACAGCGCCCAGGCAGCCCTCCACTGCCCGCACTTGCACCATCGGATACTCACAGCGACTGCCAAGCTCTGTGTCGCACCCGGATCAAAAAGCAGCAACGCTTCCCACGATACGGACAAGGTCGTGGGATCGACCCCAGCGAGGGAGGCGGGTCCTTCTCGGTCTGTTGGCTGACAGATCGGTTGTGGGTTGTGGTAGGCGGTCAGGTTGCTGCGCGTGGTGGCCATTGGCGTGGGAAGACGCTGCAGCGTGAGCAGAGTGTGTGGCAGCAAAAGAAGCTTCCCGTCCGGAATTGAACCCGGGTCACCCGCGTGACAGGCGGGTATACTAACCACTATACTAACGAGAATCCGTACCCTACAACAAACACAAACAATTTCGCAAACCAAAAACCATTCTACCACGCACACAAACCCCTACGCACGCTGCAAGCGCTTCCCACACCGCACCACACCCTTGCACACGTCTGCACTACCCACGACCACCGCCGCCGCCTTCCTGCGCAGTGTCAGCGGACACCCACCCCGACCGCTCTTTTCCACTCGCACGCGTCGACGACAGCGCCCAGGCAGCCCTCCACTGCCCGCACTTGCACCATGCGGATACCACAGCGACTGCCAAGCTCTGTGTCGCACCGGATCAAAAAAGCAGCAACGCTTCCACGATACGGACAAGGTCGGGATCGACCCCAGCGAGGGAGGCGGGGTCCTTCTCGGTCTGTTGGCTGACAGATCGGTTGGGGTTGTGGTAGGCGGTCAGGTTGCTGCGCGTGGTGGCCATTGGCGTGGAAGACGCTGCAGCGTGAGCAAGTGTGTGGCAGCAAAAGAAGCTTCCCGTCCGGGAATTGAACCCGGGTCACCCGCGTGACAGGGGTATACTAACCACTATACTAACGAGAATCCGTACCCTAAACAAACACAAACAATTTCGCAAACCAAAACCATTCTACCACGCACACAACAACCCCTACGCACGCTGCAAGCGCTTCCACACCGCACCACACCCTTGCACACGTCTGCACTACCCACGACCACCGCCGCCGCCTTCCTGCGCAGTGTCAGCGGACACCCACCCCGACCGCTCTTTTCCACTCGCACGCGTCGACGACAGCGCCCAGGCCCTCCACTGCCCGCACTTGCACCATGCGGATACTCACAGCGACTGCCAAGCTCTGTGTCGCACCCGGATCAAAAAGCAGCAACGCTTCCCACGATACGGACAAGGTCGTGGGATCGACCCCAGCGAGGGAGGCGGGGTCCTTCTCGGTCTGTTGGCTGACAGATCGGTTGTGGGTTGTGGTAGGCGGGTCAGGTTGCTGCGCGTGGTGGCCATTGGCGTGGGAAGACGCTGCAGCGTGAGCAGAGTGTGTGGCAGCAAAAGAAGCTTCCCGTCCGGGAATTGAACCCGGGTCACCCGCGTGACAGGCGGGTATACTAACCACTACTAACGAGAATCCGTACCCTACAACAAACACAAACAATTTCGCAAACCAAAAACCATTCTACCACGCACACAACACCCCTACGCACGCTGCAAGCGCTTCCCACACCGCACCACACCCTTCACACGTCTGCACTACCCACGACCACCGCCGCCGCCTTCCTGCGCAGTGTCAGCGGACACCCACCCCGACCGCTCTTTTCCACTCGCACGCGTCGACGACAGCGCCCAGGCAGCCCTCCACTGCCCGCACTTGCACCATGCGGATACTCACAGCGACTGCCAAGCTCTGTGTCGCACCGGATCAAAAAGCAGCAACGCTTCCCACGATACGGACAAGGTCGTGGGATCGACCCAGCGAGGGAGCGGGGTCCTTCTCGGTCTGTTGGCTGACAGATCGGTTGTGGGTTGTGGTAGCGGGTCAGGTTGCTGCGGTGGCCATTGGCGTGGGAAGACGCTGCAGCGTGAGCAGAGTGTGTGGCAGCAAAAGAAGCTTCCCGTCCGGGAATTGAACCCGGGTCACCCGCGTGACAGGCGGTATACTAACCACTACTAACGAGAATCCGTACCCTCAACAAACACAACAATTTCGCAAACCAAAAACCATTCTACCACGCACACAACAACCCCTACGCACGCTGCAAGCGTCCCACACCGCACACACCCTTGCACACGTCTGCACTACCCACGACCACCGCCGCCGCCTTCCTGCGCAGTGTCAGCGGACACCACCCCGACCGCTTTTTCCACTCGCACGCGTCGACGACAGCGCCCAGGCAGCCCTCCACTGCCCGCACTTGCACCATGCGGATACTCACAGCGACTGCCAAGCTCTGTGTCGCACCCGGATCAAAAAAGCAGCAACGCTTCCCACGATACGGACAAGGTCGTGGATCGACCCCAGCGAGGGAGGGGGTCCTTCTCGGTCTGTTGGCTGACAGATCGGTTGTGGGTTGTGGTAGGCGGGTCAGGTTGCTGCGCGTGTGGCCATTGGCGTGGGAAGACGCTGCAGCGTGAGCAGAGTGTGGCAGCAAAAGAAGCTTCCGTCCGGGAATTGAACCCGGGTCACCCGCGTGACAGGCGGGTATACTAACCACTATACTAACGAGAATCCGTACCCTACAACAAACACAAACAATTTCGCAAACCAAAAACCTTCTACCACACACAACAACCCCTACGCACGCTGCAAGCGCTTCCCACACCGCACCACACCCTTGCACACGTCTGCACTACCCACGACCACCGCCGCCGCCTTCCTGCGCAGTGTCAGCGGACACCCACCCCGACCGCTCTTTTCCACTCGCACGCGTCGACGACAGCGCCCAGGCAGCCCTCCACTGCCCGCACTTGCACCATGCGGATACTCACAGCGACTGCCAAGCTCTGTGTCGCACCCGGATAAAAAAGCAGCAACGCTTCCCACGATACGGACAAGGTCGTGGGATCGACCCCAGCGAGGGAGGCGGGTCCTTCTCGGTCTGTTGGCTGACAGATCGGTTGTGGGTTGTGGTAGGCGGGTCAGGTTGCTGCGCGTGGTGGCCATTGGCGTGGGAAGACGCTGCAGCGTGAGCAGAGTGTGTGGCAGCAAAAGAAGCTTCCCGTCCGGGAATTGAACCCGGGTCACCCGCGTGACAGGCGGGTATACTAACCACTATACTAACGAGAATCCGTACCCTACAACAAACACAAACAATTTCGCAAACCAAAAACCATTCTACCACGCACACAACAACCCCTACGCACGCTGCAAGCGCTTCCCACACCGCACCACACCCTTGCACACGTCTGCACTACCCACGACCACCGCCGCCGCCTTCCTGCGCAGTGTCAGCGGACACCCACCCCGACCGCTCTTTTCCACTCGCACGCGTCGACGACAGCGCCCAGGCAGCCCTCCACTGCCCGCACTTGCACCATGCGGATACTCACAGCGACTGCCAAGCTCTGTGTCGCCCCGGATCAAAAAAGCAGCAACGCTTCCCACGATACGGACAAGGTCGTGGGATCGACCCCAGCGAGGGAGGCGGGGTCCTTCTCGGTCTGTTGGCTGACAGATCGGTTGTGGGTTGTGGTAGGCGGGTCAGGTTGCTGCGCGTGGTGGCCATTGGCGTGGGAAGACGCTGCAGCGTGAGCGAGTGTGTGGCAGCAAAAGAAGCTTCCCGTCCGGGAATTGAACCCGGGTCACCCGCGTGACAGGGGTATACTAACCACTATACTAACGAGAATCCGTACCCTACAACAAACACAAACAATTTCGCAAACCCAAAAACCATTCTACCACGCACACAACAACCCTACGCACGCTGCAAGCGCTTCCCACCGCACCACACCCTTGCACACGTCTGCACTACCCACGACCACCGCCGCCGCCTTCCTGCGCAGTGTCAGCGGACACCCACCCCGACCGCTCTTTTCCACTCGCACGCGTCGACGACAGCGCCCAGGCAGCCCTCCACTGCCCGCACTTGCACCATGCGGATACTCACAGCGACTGCCAAGCTCTGTGTCGCACCCGGATCAAAAAAGCAGCAACGCTTCCCACGATACGGACAAGGTCGTGGGATCGACCCCAGCGAGGGAGGGGGGTCCTTCTCGGTCTGTTGGCTGACAGATCGGTTGTGGGTTGTGGTAGGCGGGTCAGGTTGCTGCGCGTGGTGGCCATTGGCGTGGGAAGACGCTGCAGCGTGAGCAGAGTGTGTGGCAGCAAAAGAAGCTTCCCGTCCGGGAATTGAACCCGGGTCACCCGCGTGACAGGCGGGTATACTAACCACTATACTAACGAGAATCCGTACCCTACAACAACACAAACAATTTCGCAAACCAAAAACCATTCTACCACGCACACAACAACCCCTACGCACGCTGCAAGCGCTTCCCACACCGCACCCACCCTTGCACACGTCTGCACTACCCACGACCACCGCCGCCGCCTTCCTGCGCAGTGTCAGCGGACACCCACCCCGACCGCTCTTTCCACTCGCACGCGTCGACGACAGCGCCCAGGCAGCCCTCCACTGCCCGCACTTGCACCATGCGGATACTCACAGCGACTGCCAAGCTCTGTGTCGCACCGGATCAAAAAAGCAGCAACGCTTCCCACGATACGGACAAGGTCGTGGGATCGACCCCAGCGAGGGAGGCGGGGTCCTTCTCGGTCTGTTGGCTGACAGATCGGTTGTGGGTTGTGGTAGGCGGGTCAGGTTGCTGCGCGTGGTGGCCATTGGCGGGAAGACGCTGCAGCGTGAGCAGAGTGTGTGGCAGCAAAAGAAGCTTCCCGTCCGGGAATTGAACCCGGGTCACCCGCGTGACAGGCGGGTATACTAACCACTATACTAACGAGAATCCGTACCCTACAACAACACAAACAATTTCGCAAACCAAAAACCATTCTACCACGCACACAACAACCCCTACGCACGCTGCAAGCGCCCACACCGCACCACACCCTTGCACACGTCTGCACTACCCACGACCACCGCCGCCGCCTTCCTGCGCAGTGTCAGCGGACACCCACCCCGACCGCTCTTTTCCACTCGCACGCGTCGACGACAGCGCCCAGGCAGCCCTCCACTGCCCGCACTTGCACCATGCGGATACTCACAGCGACTGCCAAGCTCTGTGTCGCCCGGATCAAAAAAGCAGCAACGCTTCCCACGATACGGACAAGGTCGTGGGATCGACCCCAGCGAGGGAGGCGGGGTCCTTCTCGGTCTGTTGGCTGACAGATCGGTTGTGGGTTGTGGTAGGCGGGTCAGGTTGCTGCGCGTGGTGGCCATTGGCGTGGGAAGACGCTGCAGCGTGAGCAGAGTGTGTGGCAGCAAAAGAAGCTTCCCGTCCGGGAATTGAACCCGGGTCACCCGCGTGACAGGCGGGTATACTAACCACTATACTAACGAGAATCCGTACCCTACAACAAACACAAACAATTTCGCAAACCAAAAACCATTCTACCACGCACACAACAACCCCTACGCACGCTGCAAGCGCTTCCCACACCGCACCACACCCTTGCACACGTCTGCACTACCCACGACCACCGCCGCCGCCTTCCTGCGCAGTGTCAGCGGACACCCACCCCGACCGCTCTTTTCCACTCGCACGCGTCGACGACAGCGCCCAGGCAGCCCTCCACTGCCCGCACTTGCACCATGCGGATACTCACAGCGACTGCCAAGCTCTGTGTCGCACCCGGATCAAAAAAGCAGCAACGCTTCCCACGATACGGACAAGGTCGTGGGATCGACCCAGCGAGGGAGGCGGGGTCCTTCTCGGTCTGTTGGCTGACAGATCGGTGTGGGTGTGGTAGGCGGGTCAGGTTGCTGCGCGTGGTGGCCATTGGCGTGGGAAGACGCTGCAGCGTGAGCAGAGTGTGTGGCAGCAAAAGAAGCTTCCCGTCCGGGAATTGAACCCGGGTCACCCGCGTGACAGGCGGGTATACTAACCACTATACTAACGAGAATCCGTACCCTACAACAAACACAAACAATTTCGCAAACCAAAAACCATTCTACCACGCACACAACAACCCCTACGCACGCTGCAAGCGCTTCCCACACCGCACCACACCCTTGCACACGTCTGCACTACCCACGACCACCGCCGCCGCCTTCCTGCGCAGTGTCAGCGGACACCCACCCCGACCGCTCTTTTCCACTCGCACGCGTCGACGACAGCGCCCAGGCAGCCTCCACTGCCCGCACTTGCACCATGCGGATACTCACAGCGACTGCCAAGCTCTGTGTCGCACCCGGAAAAAAGCAGCAACGCTTCCCACGATACGGACAAGGTCGTGGGATCGACCCCAGCGAGGGAGGCGGGGTCCTTCTCGGTCTTGGCTGACAGATCGGTTGTGGGTTGTGGTAGGCGGGTCAGGTTGCTGCGCGTGGTGGCCATTGGCGTGGGAAGACGCTGCAGCGTGAGCAGAGTGTGTGGCAGCAAAAGAAGCTTCCCGTCCGGGAATTGAACCCGGGTCACCCGCGTGACAGGCGGGTATACTAACCACTATACTAACGAGAATCCGTACCCTACAACAAACACAAACAATTTCGCAAAAAAACCTTCTACCACGCACACAACAACCCCTACGCACGCTGCAAGCGCTTCCCACACCGCACCACACCCTTGCACACGTCTGCACTACCCACGACCACCGCCGCCGCCTTCCTGCGCAGTGTCAGCGGACACCCACCCCGACCGCTCTTTTCCACTCGCACGCGTCGACGACAGCGCCCAGGCAGCCCTCCACTGCCCGCACTTGCACCATGCGGATACTCACAGCGACTGCCAAGCTCTGTGTCGCACCCGGATCAAAAAAGCAGCAACGCTTCCCACGATACGGACAAGGTCGTGGGATCGACCCCAGCGAGGGAGGCGGGGTCCTTCTCGGTCTGTTGGCTGACAGATCGGTTGTGGGTTGTGGTAGGCGGGTCAGGTTGCTGCGCGTGGTGGCCATTGGCGTGGGAAGACGCTGCAGCGTGAGCAGAGTGTGTGGCAGCAAAAGAAGCTTCCCGTCCGGGAATTGAACCCGGGTCACCCGCGTGACAGGCGGGTATACTAACCACTATACTAACGAGAATCCGTACCCTACAACAAACACAAACAATTTCGCAAACCAAAAACCATTCTACCACGCACACAACAACCCCTACGCACGCTGCAAGCGCTTCCCACACCGCACCACACCCTTGCACACGTCTGCACTACCCACGACCACCGCCGCCGCCTTCCTGCGCAGTGTCAGCGGACACCCACCCCGACCGCTCTTTTCCACTCGCACGCGTCGACGACAGCGCCCAGGCAGCCCTCCACTGCCCGCACTTGCACCATGCGGATACTCACAGCGACTGCCAAGCTCTGTGTCGCACCCGGATCAAAAAAGCAGCAACGCTTCCCACGATACGGACAAGGTCGTGGGATCGACCCCAGCGAGGGAGGCGGGGTCCTTCTCGGTCTGTTGGCTGACAGATCGGTTGTGGGTTGTGGTAGGCGGGTCAGGTTGCTGCGCGTGGTGGCCATTGGCGTGGGAAGACGCTGCAGCGTGAGCAGAGTGTGTGGCAGCAAAAGAAGCTTCCCGTCCGGGAATTGAACCCGGGTCACCCGCGTGACAGGCGGGTATACTAACCACTATACTAACGAGAATCCGTACCCTACAACAAACACAAACAATTTCGCAAACCAAAAACCATTCTACCACGCACACAACAACCCCTACGCACGCTGCAAGCGCTTCCCACACCGCACCACACCCTTGCACACGTCTGCACTACCCACGACCACCGCCGCCGCCTTCCTGCGCAGTGTCAGCGGACACCCACCCGACCGCTCTTTTCCACTCGCACGCGTCCGACGACAGCGCCCAGGCAGCCCTCCACTGCCCGCACTTGCACCATGCGGATACTCACAGCGACTGCCAAGCTCTGTGTCGCACCCGGATCAAAAAAGCAGCAACGCTTCCCACGATACGGACAAGGTCGTGGGATCGACCCCAGCGAGGGAGGCGGGGTCCTTCTCGGTCTGTTGGCTGACAGATCGGTTGTGGGTTGTGGTAGGCGGGTCAGGTTGCTGCGCGTGGTGGCCATTGGCGTGGGAAGACGCTGCAGCGTGAGCAGAGTGTGTGGCAGCAAAAGAAGCTTCCCGTCCGGGAATTGAACCCGGGTCACCCGCGTGACAGGCGGGTATACTAACCACTATACTAACGAGAATCCGTACCCTACAACAAACACAAACAATTTCGCAAACCAAAACCATTCTACCACGCACACAACAACCCCTACGCACGCTGCAAGCGCTTCCCACACCGCACCACACCCTTGCACACGTCTGCACTACCCACGACCACCGCCGCCGCCTTCCTGCGCAGTGTCAGCGGACACCCACCCCGACCGCTCTTTTCCACTCGCACGCGTCGACGACAGCGCCCAGGCAGCCCTCCACTGCCCGCACTTGCACCATGCGGATACTCACAGCGACTGCCAAGCTCTGTGTCGCACCCGGATCAAAAAAGCAGCAACGCTTCCCACGATACGGACAAGGTCGTGGGATCGACCCCAGCGAGGGAGGCGGGGTCCTTCTCGGTCTGTTGGCTGACAGATCGGTTGTGGGTTGTGGTAGGCGGGTCAGGTTGCTGCGCGTGGTGGCCATTGGCGTGGGAAGACGCTGCAGCGTGAGCAGAGTGTGTGGCAGCAAAAGAAGCTTCCCGTCCGGGAATTGAACCCGGGTCACCCGCGTGACAGGCGGGTATACTAACCACTATACTAACGAGAATCCGTACCCTACAACAAACACAAACAATTTCGCAAACCAAAAACCATTCTACCACGCACACAACAACCCCTACGCACGCTGCAAGCGCTTCCCACAGCACCACACCCTTGCACACGTCTGCACTACCCACGACCACCGCCGCCGCCTTCCTGCGCAGTGTCAGCGGACACCCACCCCGACCGCTCTTTTCCACTCGCACGCGTCGACGACAGCGCCCAGGCAGCCCTCCACTGCCCGCACTTGCACCATGCGGATACTCACAGCGACTGCCAAGCTCTGTGTCGCACCCGGATCAAAAAAGCAGCAACGCTTCCCACGATACGGACAAGGTCGTGGGATCGACCCCAGCGAGGGAGGCGGGGTCCTTCTCGGTCTGTTGGCTGACAGATCGGTTGTGGGTTGTGGTAGGCGGGTCAGGTTGCTGCGCGTGGTGGCCATTGGCGTGGGAAGACGCTGCAGCGTGAGCAGAGTGTGTGGCAGCAAAAGAAGCTTCCCGTCCGGGAATTGAACCCGGGTCACCCGCGTGACAGGCGGGTATACTAACCACTATACTAACGAGAATCCGTACCCTACAACAAACACAAACAATTTCGCAAACCAAAAACCATTCTACCACGCACACAACAACCCCTACGCACGCTGCAAGCGCTTCCCACACCGCACCACACCCTTGCACACGTCTGCACTACCCACGACCACCGCCGCCGCCTTCCTGCGCAGTGTCAGCGGACACCCACCCCGACCGCTCTTTTCCACTCGCACGCGTCGACGACAGCGCCCAGGCAGCCCTCCACTGCCCGCACTTGCACCATGCGGATACTCACAGCGACTGCCAAGCTCTGTGTCGCACCCGGATCAAAAAAGCAGCAACGCTTCCCACGATACGGACAAGGTCGTGGGATCGACCCCAGCGAGGGAGGGGGGGTCCTTCTCGGTCTGTTGGCTGACAGATCGGTTGTGGGTTGTGGTAGGCGGGTCAGGTTGCTGCGCGTGGTGGCCATTGGCGTGGGAAGACGCTGCAGCGTGAGCAGAGTGTGTGGCAGCAAAAGAAGCTTCCCGTCCGGGAATTGAACCCGGGTCACCCGCGTGACAGGCGGGTATACTAACCACTATACTAACGAGAATCCGTACCCTACAACAAACACAAACAATTTCGCAAACCAAAAACCATTCTACCACGCACACAAACCCCTACGCACGCTGCAAGCGCTTCCCACACCGCACCACACCCTTGCACACGTCTGCACTACCCACGACCACCGCCGCCGCCTTCCTGCGCAGTGTCAGCGGACACCACCCCGACCGCTCTTTTCCACTCGCACGCGTCGACGACAGCGCCCAGGCAGCCCTCCACTGCCCGCACTTGCACCATGCGGATACTCACAGCGACTGCCAAGCTCTGTGTCGCACCCGGATCAAAAAAGCAGCAACGCTTCCCACGATACGGACAAGGTCGTGGGATCGACCCCAGCGAGGGAGGCGGGGTCCTTCTCGGTCTGTTGGCTGACAGATCGGTTGTGGGTTGTGGTAGGCGGGTCAGGTTGCTGCGCGTGGTGGCCATTGGCGTGGGAAGACGCTGCAGCGTGAGCAGAGTGTGTGGCAGCAAAAGAAGCTTCCCGTCCGGGAATTGAACCCGGGTCACCCGCGTGACAGGGTATACTAACCACTATACTAACGAGAATCCGTACCCTACAACAAACACAAACAATTTCGCAAACCAAAAACCATTCTACCACGCACACAACAACCCCTACGCACGCTGCAAGCGCTTCCCCACCGCACCACCCTTGCACACGTCTGCACTACCCACGACCACCGCCGCCGCCTTCCTGCGCAGTGTCAGCGGACACCCACCCCGACCGCTCTTTTCCACTCGCACGCGTCGACGACAGCGCCCAGGCAGCCCTCCACTGCCCGCACTTGCACCATGCGGATACTCACAGCGACTGCCAAGCTCTGTGTCGCACCCGGATCAAAAAAGCAGCAACGCTTCCCACGATACGGACAAGGTCGTGGGATCGACCCCAGCGAGGGAGGCGGGGTCCTTCTCGGTCTGTTGGCTGACAGATCGGTTGTGGGTTGTGGTAGGCGGGTCAGGTTGCTGCGCGTGGTGGCCATTGGCGTGGGAAGACGCTGCAGCGTGAGCAGAGTGTGTGGCAGCAAAAAAGCTTCCCGTCCGGGAATTGAACCCGGGTCACCCGCGTGACAGGCGGGTATACTAACCACTATACTAACGAGAATCCGTACCCTACAACAAACACAAACAATTTCGCAAACCAAAAACCATTCTACCACGCACACACAACCCCTACGCACGCTGCAAGCGCTTCCCACACCGCACCACACCCTTGCACACGTCTGCACTACCCACGACCACCGCCGCCGCCTTCCTGCGCAGTGTCAGCGGACACCCACCCCGACCGCTCTTTTCCACTCGCACGCGTCGACGACAGCGCCCAGGCAGCCCTCCACTGCCCGCACTTGCACCATGCGGATACTCACAGCGACTGCCAAGCTCTGTGTCGCACCCGGATCAAAAAAGCAGCAACGCTTCCCACGATACGGACAAGGTCGTGGGATCGACCCCAGCGAGGGAGGGGGGTCCTTCTCGGTCTGTTGGCTGACAGATCGGTTGTGGGTTGTGGTAGGCGGGTCAGGTTGCTGCGCGTGGTGGCCATTGGCGTGGGAAGACGCTGCAGCGTGAGCAGAGTGTGTGGCAGCAAAAGAAGCTTCCCGTCCGGGAATTGAACCCGGGTCACCCGCGTGACAGGCGGGTATACTAACCACTATACTAACGAGAATCCGTACCCTACAACAAACACAAACAATTTCGCAAACCAAAAACCATTCTACCACGCACACAACAACCCCTACGCACGCTGCAAGCGCTTCCCACACCGCACCACACCCTTGCACACGTCTGCACTACCCACGACCACCGCCGCCGCCTTCCTGCGCAGTGTCAGCGGACACCCACCCCGACCGCTCTTTTCCACTCGCACGCGTCGACGACAGCGCCAGGCAGCCCTCCACTGCCCGCACTTGCACCATGCGGATACTCACAGCGACTGCCAAGCTCTGTGTCGCACCCGGATCAAAAAAGCAGCAACGCTTCCCACGATACGGACAAGGTCGTGGGATCGACCCCAGCGAGGGAGGCGGGGTCCTTCTCGGTCTGTTGGCTGACAGATCGGTTGTGGGTTGTGGTAGGCGGGTCAGGTTGCTGCGCGTGGTGGCCATTGGCGTGGGAAGACGCTGCAGCGTGAGCAGAGTGTGTGGCAGCAAAAGAAGCTTCCCGTCCGGGAATTGAACCCGGGTCACCCGCGTGACAGGCGGGTATACTAACCACTATACTAACGAGAATCCGTACTCAACAAACACAAACAATTTCGCAAACCAAAACCATTCTACCACGCACACAACAACCCCTACGCACGCTGCAAGCGCTTCCCACACCGCACCACACCCTTGCACACGTCTGCACTACCCACGACCACCGCCGCGCCTTCCTGCGCAGTGTCAGCGGACACCCACCCCGACCGCTCTTTTCCACTCGCACGCGTCGACGACAGCGCCCAGGCAGCCCTCCACTGCCCGCACTTGCACCATGCGGATACTCACAGCGACTGCCAAGCTCTGTGTCGCACCCGGATCAAAAAAGCAGCAACGCTTCCCACGATACGGACAAGGTCGTGGGATCGACCCCAGCGAGGGAGGCGGGGTCCTTCTCGGTCTGTTGGCTGACAGATCGGTTGTGGGTTGTGGTAGGGGGTCAGGTTGCTGCGCGTGGTGGCCATTGGCGTGGGAAGACGCTGCAGCGTGAGCAGAGTGTGTGGCAGCAAAAGAAGCTTCCCGTCCGGGAATTGAACCCGGGTCACCCGCGTGACAGGCGGGTATACTAACCACTATACTAACGAGAATCCGTACCCTACAACAAACAAACAATTTCGCAAACCAAAAACCATTCTACCACGCACACAACAACCCCTACGCACGCTGCAAGCGCTTCCCACACCGCACCACACCCTTGCACACGTCTGCACTACCCACGACCACCGCCGCCGCCTTCCTGCGCAGTGTCAGCGGACACCCACCCCGACCGCTCTTTTCCACTCGCACGCGTCGACGACAGCGCCCAGGCAGCCCTCCACTGCCCGCACTTGCACCATGCGGATACTCACAGCGACTGCCAAGCTCTGTGTCGCACCCGGATCAAAAAAGCAGCAACGCTTCCCACGATACGGACAAGGTCGTGGGATCGACCCCAGCGAGGGAGGCGGGGTCCTTCTCGGTCTGTTGGCTGACAGATCGGTTGTGGGTTGTGGTAGGCGGGTCAGGTTGCTGCGCGTGGTGGCCATTGGCGTGGGAAGACGCTGCAGCGTGAGCAGAGTGTGTGGCAGCAAAAGAAGCTTCCCGTCCGGGAATTGAACCCGGGTCACCGCGTGACAGGCGGGTATACTAACCATACTAACGAGAATCCGTACCCTACAACACACAAACAATTTCGAAACCAAAAACCATTCTACCACGCACACAACAACCCCTACGCACGCTGCAAGCGCTTCCCACACCGCACCACCCTTGCACACGTCTGCACTACCCACGACCACCGCCGCCGCCTTCCTGCGCGCAGTGTCAGCGGACACCCACCCCGACCGCTCTTTTCCACTCGCACGCGTCGACGACAGCGCCCAGGCAGCCCTCCACTGCCCGCACTTGCACCATGCGGATACTCACAGCGACTGCCAAGCTCTGTGTCGCCCGGATCAAAAAAGCAGCAACGCTTCCCACGATACGGACAAGGTCGTGGGATCGACCCCAGCGAGGGAGGCGGGGTCCTTCTCGGTCTGTTGGCTGACAGATCGGTTGTGGGTTGTGGTAGGCGGGTCAGGTTGCTGCGCGTGGTGGCCATTGGCGTGGGAAGACGCTGCAGCGTGAGCAGAGTGTGTGGCAGCAAAAGAAGCTTCCCGTCCGGGAATTGAACCCGGGTCACCGCGTGACAGGCGGGTATACTAACCACTATACTAACGAGAATCCGTACCCTACAAACACAAACAATTTCGCAAACCAAAAACCATTCTACCACGCACACAACAACCCCTACGCACGCTGCAAGCGCTTCCCACACCGCACCACACCCTTGCACACGTCTGCACTACCCACGACCACCGCCGCCGCCTTCCTGCGCAGTGTCAGCGGACACCCACCCCGACCGCTCTTTTCCACTCGCACGCGTCGACGACAGCGCCCAGGCAGCCCTCCACTGCCCGCACTTGCACCATGCGGATACTCACAGCGACTGCCAAGCTCTGTGTCGCACCGGATCAAAAAAGCAGCAACGCTTCCCACGATAGGACAAGGTCGTGGGATCGACCCCAGCGAGGGAGGGGGGTCCTTCTCGGTCTGTTGGCTGACAGATCGGTTGTGGGTTGTGGTAGGCGGGTCAGGTTGCTGCGCGTGGTGGCCATTGGCGTGGGAAGACGCTGCAGCGTGAGCAGAGTGTGTGGCAGCAAAAGAAGCTTCCCGTCCGGGAATTGAACCCGGGTCACCCGCGTGACAGGCGGGTATACTAACCACTATACTAACGAGAATCCGTACCCTACAACAAACACAAACAATTTCGCAAACCAAAAACCATTCTACCACGCACACAACAACCCCTACGCACGCTGCAAGCGCTTCCCACACCGCACCACACCCTTGCACAGTCTGCACTACCCACGACCACCGCCGCCCCTTCCTGCGCAGTGTCAGCGGACACCACCCCGACCGCTCTTTTCCACTCGCACGCGTCGACGACAGCGCCCAGGCAGCCCTCCACTGCCCGCACTTGCACCATGCGGATACTCACAGCGACTGCCAAGCTCTGTGTCGCACCCGGATCAAAAAAGCAGCAACGCTTCCCACGATACGGACAAGGTCGTGGGATCGACCCCAGCGAGGGAGGCGGGGTCCTTCTCGGTCTGTTGGCTGACAGATCGGTTGTGGGTTGTGGTAGGCGGGTCAGGTTGCTGCGCGTGGTGGCCATTGGCGTGGGAAGACGCTGCAGCGTGAGCAGAGTGTGTGGCAGCAAAAGAAGCTTCCCGTCCGGGAATTGAACCCGGGTCACCCGCGTGACGGGGTATACTAACCACTATACTAACGAGAATCCGTACCCTACAACAAACACAAACAATTTCGCAAACCAAAACCATTCTACCACGCACACAACAACCCCTACGCACGCTGCAAGCGCTTCCCACACCGCACCACACCCTTGCACACGTCTGCACTACCCACGACCACCGCCGCCGCCTTCCTGCGCAGTGTCAGCGGACACCCACCCGACCGCTCTTTTCCACTCGCACGCGTCGACGACAGCGCCCAGGCAGCCCTCCACTGCCCGCACTTGCACCATGCGGATACTCACAGCGACTGCCAAGCTCTGTGTCGCATCCGGATCAAAAAAGCAGCAACGCTTCCCACGATACGGACAAGGTCGTGGGATCGACCCCAGCGAGGGAGGCGGGGTCCTTCTCGGTCTGTTGGCTGACAGATCGGTTGTGGGTTGTGGTAGGCGGGTCAGGTTGCTGCGCGTGGTGGCCATTGGCGTGGGAAGACGCTGCAGCGTGAGCAGAGTGTGTGGCAGCAAAAGAAGCTTCCCGTCCGGGAATTGAACCCGGGTCACCCGCGTGACAGGCGGGTATACTAACCACTATACTAACGAGAATCCGTACCCTACAACAAACACAAACAATTTCGCAAACCAAAAACCATTCTACCACGCACACAACAACCCCTACGCACGCTGCAAGCGCTTCCCACACCGCACCACACCCTTGCACACGTCTGCACTACCCACGACCACCGCCGCCGCCTTCCTGCGCAGTGTCAGCGGACACCCACCCCGACCGCTCTTTTCCACTCGCACGCGTCGACGACAGCGCCCAGGCAGCCCTCCACTGCCCGCACTTGCACCATGCGGATACTCACAGCGACTGCCAAGCTCTGTGTCGCATCCGGATCAAAAAAGCAGCAACGCTTCCCACGATACGGACAAGGTCGTGGGATCGACCCCAGCGAGGGAGGCGGGGTCCTTCTCGGTCTGTTGGCTGACAGATCGGTTGTGGGTTGTGGTAGGCGGGTCAGGTTGCTGCGCGTGGTGGCCATTGGCGTGGGAAGACGCTGCAGCGTGAGCAGAGTGTGTGGCAGCAAAAGAAGCTTCCCGTCCGGGAATTGAACCCGGGTCACCCGCGTGACAGGCGGGTATACTAACCACTATACTAACGAGAATCCGTACCCTACAACAAACACAAACAATTTCGCAAACCAAAAACCATTCTACCACGCACACAACAACCCCTACGCACGCTGCAAGCGCTTCCCACACCGCACCACACCCTTGCACACGTCTGCACTACCCACGACCACCGCCGCCGCCTTCCTGCGCAGTGTCAGCGGACACCCACCCCGACCGCTCTTTTCCACTCGCACGCGTCGACGACAGCGCCCAGGCAGCCCTCCACTGCCCGCACTTGCACCATGCGGATACTCACAGCGACTGCCAAGCTCTGTGTCGCACCCGGATCAAAAAAGCAGCAACGCTTCCCACGATACGGACAAGGTCGTGGGATCGACCCCAGCGAGGGAGGCGGGGTCCTTCTCGGTCTGTTGGCTGACAGATCGGTTGTGGGTTGTGGTAGGCGGGTCAGGTTGCTGCGCGTGGTGGCCATTGGCGTGGGAAGACGCTGCAGCGTGAGCAGAGTGTGTGGCAGCAAAAGAAGCTTCCCGTCCGGGAATTGAACCCGGGTCACCCGCGTGACAGGCGGGTATACTAACCACTATACTAACGAGAATCCGTACCCTACAACAAACACAAACAATTTCGCAAACCAAAACCATTCTACCACGCACACAACAACCCCTACGCACGCTGCAAGCGCTTCCCACACCGCACCACACCCTTGCACACGTCTGCACTACCCACGACCACCGCCGCCGCCTTCCTGCGCAGTGTCAGCGGACACCCACCCCGACCGCTCTTTTCCACTCGCACGCGTCGACGACAGCGCCCAGGCAGCCCTCCACTGCCCGCACTTGCACCATGCGGATACTCACAGCGACTGCCAAGCTCTGTGTCGCACCCGGATCAAAAAAGCAGCAACGCTTCCCACGATACGGACAAGGTCGTGGGATCGACCCCAGCGAGGGAGGCGGGGTCCTTCTCGGTCTGTTGGCTGACAGATCGGTTGTGGGTTGTGGTAGGCGGGTCAGGTTGCTGCGCGTGGTGGCCATTGGCGTGGGAAGACGCTGCAGCGTGAGCAGAGTGTGTGGCAGCAAAAGAAGCTTCCCGTCCGGGAATTGAACCCGGGTCACCCGCGTGACAGGCGGGTATACTAACCACTATACTAACGAGAATCCGTACCCTACAACAAACACAAACAATTTCGCAAACCAAAAACCATTCTACACGCACACAACAACCCCTACGCACGCTGCAAGCGCTTCCCACACCGCACCACACCCTTGCACACGTCTGCACTACCCACGACCACCGCCGCCGCCTTCCTGCGCAGTGTCAGCGGACACCCACCCCGACCGCTCTTTTCCACTCGCACGCGTCGACGACAGCGCCCAGGCAGCCCTCCACTGCCCGCACTTGCACCATGCGGATACTCACAGCGACTGCCAAGCTCTGTGTCGCACCCGGATCAAAAAAGCAGCAACGCTTCCCACGATACGGACAAGGTCGTGGGATCGACCCCAGCGAGGGAGGCGGGGTCCTTCTCGGTCTGTTGGCTGACAGATCGGTTGTGGGTTGTGGTAGGCGGGTCAGGTTGCTGCGCGTGGTGGCCATTGGCGTGGGAAGACGCTGCAGCGTGAGCAGAGTGTGTGGCAGCAAAAGAAGCTTCCCGTCCGGGAATTGAACCCGGGTCACCCGCGTGACAGGCGGGTATACTAACCACTATACTAACGAGAATCCGTACCCTACAACAAACACAAACAATTTCGCAAACCAAAAACCATTCTACCACGCACACAAACAACCCCTACGCACGCTGCAAGCGCTTCCCACACCGCACCACACCCTTGCACACGTCTGCACTACCCACGACCACCGCCGCCGCCTTCCTGCGCAGTGTCAGCGGACACCCACCCCGACCGCTCTTTTCCACTCGCACGCGTCGACGACAGCGCCCAGGCAGCCCTCCACTGCCCGCACTTGCACCATGCGGATACTCACAGCGACTGCCAAGCTCTGTGTCGCACCCGGATCAAAAAAGCAGCAACGCTTCCCACGATACGGACAAGGTCGTGGGATCGACCCCAGCGAGGGAGGCGGGGTCCTTCTCGGTCTGTTGGCTGACAGATCGGTTGTGGGTTGTGGTAGGCGGGTCAGGTTGCTGCGCGTGGTGGCCATTGGCGTGGGAAGACGCTGCAGCGTGAGCAGAGTGTGTGGCAGCAAAAGAAGCTTCCCGTCCGGGAATTGAACCCGGGTCACCCGCGTGACAGGCGGGTATACTAACCACTATACTAACGAGAATCCGTACCCTACAACAAACACAAACAATTTCGCAAACCAAAAACCATTCTACCACGCACACAACAACCCCTACGCACGCTGCAAGCGCTTCCCACACCGCACCACACCCTTGCACACGTCTGCACTACCCACGACCACCGCCGCCGCCTTCCTGCGCAGTGTCAGCGGACACCCACCCCGACCGCTCTTTTCCACTCGCACGCGTCGACGACAGCGCCCAGGCAGCCCTCCACTGCCCGCACTTGCACCATGCGGATACTCACAGCGACTGCCAAGCTCTGTGTCGCACCCGGATCAAAAAAGCAGCAACGCTTCCCACGATACGGACAAGGTCGTGGGATCGACCCCAGCGAGGGAGGCGGGGTCCTTCTCGGTCTGTTGGCTGACAGATCGGTTGTGGGTTGTGGTAGGCGGGTCAGGTTGCTGCGCGTGGTGGCCATTGGCGTGGGAAGACGCTGCAGCGTGAGCAGAGTGTGTGGCAGCAAAAGAAGCTTCCCGTCCGGGAATTGAACCCGGGTCACCCGCGTGACAGGCGGGTATACTAACCACTATACTAACGAGAATCCGTACCCTACAACAAACACAAACAATTTCGCAAACCAAAAACCATTCTACCACGCACACAACAACCCCTACGCACGCTGCAAGCGCTTCCCACACCGCACCACACCCTTGCACACGTCTGCACTACCCACGACCACCGCCGCCGCCTTCCTGCGCAGTGTCAGCGGACACCACCCCGACCGCTCTTTTCCACTCGCACGCGTCGACGACAGCGCCCAGGCAGCCCTCCACTGCCCGCACTTGCACCATGCGGATACTCACAGCGACTGCCAAGCTCTGTGTCGCACCCGGATCAAAAAAGCAGCAACGCTTCCCACGATACGGACAAGGTCGTGGGATCGACCCCAGCGAGGGAGGCGGGGTCCTTCTCGGTCTGTTGGCTGACAGATCGGTTGTGGGTTGTGGTAGGCGGGTCAGGTTGCTGCGCGTGGTGGCCATTGGCGTGGGAAGACGCTGCAGCGTGAGCAGAGTGTGTGGCAGCAAAAGAAGCTTCCCGTCCGGGAATTGAACCCGGGTCACCCGCGTGACAGGCGGGTATACTAACCACTATACTAACGAGAATCCGTACCCTACAACAAACACAAACAATTTCGCAAACCAAAAACCATTCTACCACGCACAACAACCCCTACGCACGCTGCAAGCGCCCCACGCACCACACCCTTGCACACGTCTGCACTACCCACGACCACCGCCGCCGCCTTCCTGCGCAGTGTCAGCGGACACCCACCCCGACCGCTCTTTTCCACTCGCACGCGTCGACGACAGCGCCCAGGCAGCCCTCCACTGCCCGCACTTGCACCATGCGGATACTCACAGCGACTGCCAAGCTCTGTGTCGCACCCGGATCAAAAAAGCAGCAACGCTTCCCACGATACGGACAAGGTCGTGGGATCGACCCCAGCGAGGGAGGCGGGGTCCTTCTCGGTCTGTTGGCTGACAGATCGGTTGTGGGTTGTGGTAGGCGGGTCAGGTTGCTGCGCGTGGTGGCCATTGGCGTGGGAAGACGCTGCAGCGTGAGCAGAGTGTGTGGCAGCAAAAGAAGCTTCCCGTCCGGGAATTGAACCCGGGTCACCCGCGTGACAGGCGGGTATACTAACCACTATACTAACGAGAATCCGTACCCTACAACAAACACAAACAATTTCGCAAACCAAAAACCATTCTACCACGCACACAACAACCCCTACGCACGCTGCAAGCGCTTCCCACACCGCACCACACCCTTGCACACGTCTGCACTACCCACGACCACCGCCGCCGCCTTCCTGCGCAGTGTCAGCGGACACCCACCCCGACCGCTCTTTTCCACTCGCACGCGTCGACGACAGCGCCCAGGCAGCCCTCCACTGCCCGCACTTGCACCATGCGGATACTCACAGCGACTGCCAAGCTCTGTGTCGCACCCGGATCAAAAAAGCAGCAACGCTTCCCACGATACGGACAAGGTCGTGGGATCGACCCCAGCGAGGGAGGCGGGGTCCTTCTCGGTCTGTTGGCTGACAGATCGGTTGTGGGTTGTGGTAGGCGGGTCAGGTTGCTGCGCGTGGTGGCCATTGGCGTGGGAAGACGCTGCAGCGTGAGCAGAGTGTGTGGCAGCAAAAGAAGCTTCCCGTCCGGGAATTGAACCCGGGTCACCCGCGTGACAGGCGGGTATACTAACCACTATACTAACGAGAATCCGTACCCTACAACAAACACAAACAATTTCGCTAAACCAAAAACCATTCTACCACGCACACAACAACCCCTACGCACGCTGCAAGCGCTTCCCACACCGCACCACACCCTTGCACACGTCTGCACTACCCACGACCACCGCCGCCGCCTTCCTGCGCAGTGTCAGCGGACACCCACCCCGACCGCTCTTTTCCACTCGCACGCGTCGACGACAGCGCCCAGGCAGCCCTCCACTGCCCGCACTTGCACCATGCGGATACTCACAGCGACTGCCAAGCTCTGTGTCGCACCCGGATCAAAAAGCAGCAACGCTTCCCACGATACGGACAAGGTCGTGGGATCGACCCCAGCGAGGGAGGCGGGGTCCTTCTCGGTCTGTTGGCTGACAGATCGGTTGTGGGTTGTGGTAGGCGGGTCAGGTTGCTGCGCGTGGTGGCCATTGGCGTGGGAAGACGCTGCAGCGTGAGCAGAGTGTGTGGCAGCAAAAGAAGCTTCCCGTCCGGGAATTGAACCCGGGTCACCCGCGTGACAGGCGGGTATACTAACCACTATACTAACGAGAATCCGTACCCTACAACAAACACAAACAATTTCGCAAACCAAAAACCATTCTACCACGCACACAACAACCCCTACGCACGCTGCAAGCGCTTCCCACACCGCACCACACCCTTGCACACGTCTGCACTACCCACGACCACCGCCGCCGCCTTCCTGCGCAGTGTCAGCGGACACCCACCCCGACCGCTCTTTTTCCACTCGCACGCGTCGACGACAGCGCCCAGGCAGCCCTCCACTGCCCGCACTTGCACCATGCGGATACTCACAGCGACTGCCAAGCTCTGTGTCGCACCCGGATCAAAAAAGCAGCAACGCTTCCCACGATACGGACAAGGTCGTGGGATCGACCCCAGCGAGGGAGGCGGGGTCCTTCTCGGTCTGTTGGCTGACAGATCGGTTGTGGGTTGTGGTAGGCGGGTCAGGTTGCTGCGCGTGGTGGCCATTGGCGTGGGAAGACGCTGCAGCGTGAGCAGAGTGTGTGGCAGCAAAAGAAGCTTCCCGTCCGGGAATTGAACCGGGTCACCCGCGTGACAGGCGGGTATACTAACCACTATACTAACGAGAATCCGTACCCTACAACAAACACAAACAATTTCGCAAACCAAAAACCATTCTATCCACGCACACAACAACCCCTACGCACGCTGCAAGCGCTTCCCACACCGCACCACACCCTTGCACACGTCTGCACTACCCACGACCACCGCCGCCGCCTTCCTGCGCAGTGTCAGCGGACACCCACCCCGACCGCTCTTTTCCACTCGCACGCGTCGACGACAGCGCCCAGGCAGCCCTCCACTGCCCGCACTTGCACCATGCGGATACTCACAGCGACTGCCAAGCTCTGTGTCGCACCCGGATCAAAAAGCAGCAACGCTTCCCACGATACGGACAAGGTCGTGGGATCGACCCCAGCGAGGGAGGCGGGGTCCTTCTCGGTCTGTTGGCTGACAGATCGGTTGTGGGTTGTGGTAGGCGGGTCAGGTTGCTGCGCGTGGTGGCCATTGGCGTGGGAAGACGCTGCAGCGTGAGCAGAGTGTGTGGCAGCAAAAGAAGCTTCCCGTCCGGGAATTGAACCCGGGTCACCCGCGTGACAGGCGGGTATACTAACCACTATACTAACGAGAATCCGTACCCTACAACAAACACAAACAATTTCGCAAACCAAAAACCATTCTACCACGCACACAACAACCCCTACGCACGCTGCAAGCGCTTCCCACACCGCACCACACCCTTGCACACGTCTGCACTACCCACGACCACCGCCGCCGCCTTCCTGCGCAGTGTCAGCGGACACCCACCCCGACCGCTCTTTTCCACTCGCACGCGTCGACGACAGCGCCCAGGCAGCCCTCCACTGCCCGCACTTGCACCATGCGGATACTCACAGCGACTGCCAAGCTCTGTGTCGCACCCGGATCAAAAAAGCAGCAACGCTTCCCACGATACGGACAAGGTCGTGGGATCGACCCCAGCGAGGGAGGCGGGGTCCTTCTCGGTCTGTTGGCTGACAGATCGGTTGTGGGTTGTGGTAGGCGGGTCAGGTTGCTGCGCGTGGTGGCCATTGGCGTGGGAAGACGCTGCAGCGTGAGCAGAGTGTGTGGCAGCAAAAGAAGCTTCCCGTCCGGGAATTGAACCCGGGTCACCCGCGTGACAGGCGGGTATACTAACCACTATACTAACGAGAATCCGTACCCTACAACAAACACAAACAATTTCGCAAACCAAAAACCATTCTACCACGCACACAACAACCCCTACGCACGCTGCAAGCGCTTCCCACACCGCACCACACCCTTGCACACGTCTGCACTACCCACGACCACCGCCGCCGCCTTCCTGCGCAGTGTCAGCGGACACCCACCCCGACCGCTCTTTTCCACTCGCACGCGTCGACGACAGCGCCCAGGCAGCCCTCCACTGCCCGCACTTGCACCATGCGGATACTCACAGCGACTGCCAAGCTCTGTGTCGCATCCGGATCAAAAAAGCAGCAACGCTTCCCACGATACGGACAAGGTCGTGGGATCGACCCCAGCGAGGGAGGCGGGGTCCTTCTCGGTCTGTTGGCTGACAGATCGGTTGTGGGTTGTGGTAGGCGGGTCAGGTTGCTGCGCGTGGTGGCCATTGGCGTGGGAAGACGCTGCAGCGTGAGCAGAGTGTGTGGCAGCAAAAGAAGCTTCCCGTCCGGGAATTGAACCCGGGTCACCCGCGTGACAGGCGGGTATACTAACCACTATACTAACGAGAATCCGTACCCTACAACAAACACAAACAATTTCGCAAACCAAAAACCATTCTACCACGCACACAACAACCCCTACGCACGCTGCAAGCGCTTCCCACACCGCACCACACCCTTGCACACGTCTGCACTACCCACGACCACCGCCGCCGCCTTCCTGCGCAGTGTCAGCGGACACCCACCCCGACCGCTCTTTTCCACTCGCACGCGTCGACGACAGCGCCCAGGCAGCCCTCCACTGCCCGCACTTGCACCATGCGGATACTCACAGCGACTGCCAAGCTCTGTGTCGCATCCGGATCAAAAAAGCAGCAACGCTTCCCACGATACGGACAAGGTCGTGGGATCGACCCCAGCGAGGGAGGCGGGGTCCTTCTCGGTCTGTTGGCTGACAGATCGGTTGTGGGTTGTGGTAGGCGGGTCAGGTTGCTGCGCGTGGTGGCCATTGGCGTGGGAAGACGCTGCAGCGTGAGCAGAGTGTGTGGCAGCAAAAGAAGCTTCCCGTCCGGGAATTGAACCCGGGTCACCCGCGTGACAGGCGGGTATACTAACCACTATACTAACGAGAATCCGTACCCTACAACAAACACAAACAATTTCGCAAACCAAAAACCATTCTACCACGCACACAACAACCCCTACGCACGCTGCAAGCGCTTCCCACACCGCACCACACCCTTGCACACGTCTGCACTACCCACGACCACCGCCGCCGCCTTCCTGCGCAGTGTCAGCGGACACCCACCCCGACCGCTCTTTTCCACTCGCACGCGTCGACGACAGCGCCCAGGCAGCCCTCCACTGCCCGCACTTGCACCATGCGGATACTCACAGCGACTGCCAAGCTCTGTGTCGCACCCGGATCAAAAAAGCAGCAACGCTTCCCACGATACGGACAAGGTCGTGGGATCGACCCCAGCGAGGGAGGCGGGGTCCTTCTCGGTCTGTTGGCTGACAGATCGGTTGTGGGTTGTGGTAGGCGGGTCAGGTTGCTGCGCGTGGTGGCCATTGGCGTGGGAAGACGCTGCAGCGTGAGCAGAGTGTGTGGCAGCAAAAGAAGCTTCCCGTCCGGGAATTGAACCCGGGTCACCCGCGTGACAGGCGGGTATACTAACCACTATACTAACGAGAATCCGTACCCTACAACAAACACAAACAATTTCCCAAACCAAAAACCATTCTACCACGCACACAACAACCCCTACGCACGCTGCAAGCGCTTCCCACACCGCACCACACCCTTGCACACGTCTGCACTACCCACGACCACCGCCGCCGCCTTCCTGCGCAGTGTCAGCGGACACCCACCCCGACCGCTCTTTTCCACTCGCACGCGTCGACGACAGCGCCCAGGCAGCCCTCCACTGCCCGCACTTGCACCATGCGGATACTCACAGCGACTGCCAAGCTCTGTGTCGCACCCGGATCAAAAAAGCAGCAACGCTTCCCACGATACGGACAAGGTCGTGGGATCGACCCCAGCGAGGGAGGCGGGGTCCTTCTCGGTCTGTTGGCTGACAGATCGGTTGTGGGTTGTGGTAGGCGGGTCAGGTTGCTGCGCGTGGTGGCCATTGGCGTGGGAAGACGCTGCAGCGTGAGCAGAGTGTGTGGCAGCAAAAGAAGCTTCCCGTCCGGGAATTGAACCCGGGTCACCCGCGTGACAGGCGGGTATACTAACCACTATACTAACGAGAATCCGTACCCTACAACAAACACAAACAATTTCCCAAACCAAAAACCATTCTACCACGCACACAACAACCCCTACGCACGCTGCAAGCGCTTCCCACACCGCACCACACCCTTGCACACGTCTGCACTACCCACGACCACCGCCGCCGCCTTCCTGCGCAGTGTCAGCGGACACCCACCCCGACCGCTCTTTTCCACTCGCACGCGTCGACGACAGCGCCCAGGCAGCCCTCCACTGCCCGCACTTGCACCATGCGGATACTCACAGCGACTGCCAAGCTCTGTGTCGCACCCGGATCAAAAAAGCAGCAACGCTTCCCACGATACGGACAAGGTCGTGGGATCGACCCCAGCGAGGGAGGCGGGGTCCTTCTCGGTCTGTTGGCTGACAGATCGGTTGTGGGTTGTGGTAGGCGGGTCAGGTTGCTGCGCGTGGTGGCCATTGGCGTGGGAAGACGCTGCAGCGTGAGCAGAGTGTGTGGCAGCAAAAGAAGCTTCCCGTCCGGGAATTGAACCCGGGTCACCCGCGTGACAGGCGGGTATACTAACCACTATACTAACGAGAATCCGTACCCTACAACAAACACAAACAATTTCCCAAACCAAAAACCATTCTACCACGCACACAACAACCCCTACGCACGCTGCAAGCGCTTCCCACACCGCACCACACCCTTGCACACGTCTGCACTACCCACGACCACCGCCGCCGCCTTCCTGCGCAGTGTCAGCGGACACCCACCCCGACCGCTCTTTTCCACTCGCACGCGTCGACGACAGCGCCCAGGCAGCCCTCCACTGCCCGCACTTGCACCATGCGGATACTCACAGCGACTGCCAAGCTCTGTGTCGCACCCGGATCAAAAAAGCAGCAACGCTTCCCACGATACGGACAAGGTCGTGGGATCGACCCCAGCGAGGGAGGCGGGGTCCTTCTCGGTCTGTTGGCTGACAGATCGGTTGTGGGTTGTGGTAGGCGGGTCAGGTTGCTGCGCGTGGTGGCCATTGGCGTGGGAAGACGCTGCAGCGTGAGCAGAGTGTGTGGCAGCAAAAGAAGCTTCCCGTCCGGGAATTGAACCCGGGTCACCCGCGTGACAGGCGGGTATACTAACCACTATACTAACGAGAATCCGTACCCTACAACAAACACAAACAATTTCGCAAACCAAAAACCATTCTACCACGCACACAACAACCCCTACGCACGCTGCAAGCGCTTCCCACACCGCACCACACCCTTGCACACGTCTGCACTACCCACGACCACCGCCGCCGCCTTCCTGCGCAGTGTCAGCGGACACCCACCCCGACCGCTCTTTTCCACTCGCACGCGTCGACGACAGCGCCCAGGCAGCCCTCCACTGCCCGCACTTGCACCATGCGGATACTCACAGCGACTGCCAAGCTCTGTGTCGCACCCGGATCAAAAAAGCAGCAACGCTTCCCACGATACGGACAAGGTCGTGGGATCGACCCCAGCGAGGGAGGCGGGGTCCTTCTCGGTCTGTTGGCTGACAGATCGGTTGTGGGTTGTGGTAGGCGGGTCAGGTTGCTGCGCGTGGTGGCCATTGGCGTGGGAAGACGCTGCAGCGTGAGCAGAGTGTGTGGCAGCAAAAGAAGCTTCCCGTCCGGGAATTGAACCCGGGTCACCCGCGTGACAGGCGGGTATACTAACCACTATACTAACGAGAATCCGTACCCTACAACAAACACAAACAATTTCGCAAACCAAAAACCATTCTACCACGCACACAACAACCCCTACGCACGCTGCAAGCGCTTCCCACACCGCACCACACCCTTGCACACGTCTGCACTACCCACGACCACCGCCGCCGCCTTCCTGCGCAGTGTCAGCGGACACCCACCCCGACCGCTCTTTTCCACTCGCACGCGTCGACGACAGCGCCCAGGCAGCCCTCCACTGCCCGCACTTGCACCATGCGGATACTCACAGCGACTGCCAAGCTCTGTGTCGCACCCGGATCAAAAAAGCAGCAACGCTTCCCACGATACGGACAAGGTCGTGGGATCGACCCCAGCGAGGGAGGCGGGGTCCTTCTCGGTCTGTTGGCTGACAGATCGGTTGTGGGTTGTGGTAGGCGGGTCAGGTTGCTGCGCGTGGTGGCCATTGGCGTGGGAAGACGCTGCAGCGTGAGCAGAGTGTGTGGCAGCAAAAGAAGCTTCCCGTCCGGGAATTGAACCCGGGTCACCCGCGTGACAGGCGGGTATACTAACCACTATACTAACGAGAATCCGTACCCTACAACAAACACAAACAATTTCGCAAACCAAAAACCATTCTACCACGCACGCTGCAAGCGCTTCCCACACCGCACCACACCCTTGCACACGTCTGCACTACCCACGACCACCGCCGCCGCCTTCCTGCGCAGTGTCAGCGGACACCCACCCCGACCGCTCTTTTCCACTCGCACGCGTCGACGACAGCGCCCAGGCAGCCCTCCACTGCCCGCACTTGCACCATGCGGATACTCACAGCGACTGCCAAGCTCTGTGTCGCACCCGGATCAAAAAAGCAGCAACGCTTCCCACGATACGGACAAGGTCGTGGGATCGACCCCAGCGAGGGAGGCGGGGTCCTTCTCGGTCTGTTGGCTGACAGATCGGTTGTGGGTTGTGGTAGGCGGGTCAGGTTGCTGCGCGTGGTGGCCATTGGCGTGGGAAGACGCTGCAGCGTGAGCAGAGTGTGTGGCAGCAAAAGAAGCTTCCCGTCCGGGAATTGAACCCGGGTCACCCGCGTGACAGGCGGGTATACTAACCACTATACTAACGAGAATCCGTACCCTACAACAAACACAAACAATTTCGCAAACCAAAAACCATTCTACCACGCACGCTGCAAGCGCTTCCCACACCGCACCACACCCTTGCACACGTCTGCACTACCCACGACCACCGCCGCCGCCTTCCTGCGCAGTGTCAGCGGACACCCACCCCGACCGCTCTTTTCCACTCGCACGCGTCGACGACAGCGCCCAGGCAGCCCTCCACTGCCCGCACTTGCACCATGCGGATACTCACAGCGACTGCCAAGCTCTGTGTCGCACCCGGATCAAAAAAGCAGCAACGCTTCCCACGATACGGACAAGGTCGTGGGATCGACCCCAGCGAGGGAGGCGGGGTCCTTCTCGGTCTGTTGGCTGACAGATCGGTTGTGGGTTGTGGTAGGCGGGTCAGGTTGCTGCGCGTGGTGGCCATTGGCGTGGGAAGACGCTGCAGCGTGAGCAGAGTGTGTGGCAGCAAAAGAAGCTTCCCGTCCGGGAATTGAACCCGGGTCACCCGCGTGACAGGCGGGTATACTAACCACTATACTAACGAGAATCCGTACCCTACAACAAACACAAACAATTTCGCAAACCAAAAACCATTCTACCACGCACGCTGCAAGCGCTTCCCACACCGCACCACACCCTTGCACACGTCTGCACTACCCACGACCACCGCCGCCGCCTTCCTGCGCAGTGTCAGCGGACACCCACCCCGACCGCTCTTTTCCACTCGCACGCGTCGACGACAGCGCCCAGGCAGCCCTCCACTGCCCGCACTTGCACCATGCGGATACTCACAGCGACTGCCAAGCTCTGTGTCGCACCCGGATCAAAAAAGCAGCAACGCTTCCCACGATACGGACAAGGTCGTGGGATCGACCCCAGCGAGGGAGGCGGGGTCCTTCTCGGTCTGTTGGCTGACAGATCGGTTGTGGGTTGTGGTAGGCGGGTCAGGTTGCTGCGCGTGGTGGCCATTGGCGTGGGAAGACGCTGCAGCGTGAGCAGAGTGTGTGGCAGCAAAAGAAGCTTCCCGTCCGGGAATTGAACCCGGGTCACCCGCGTGACAGGCGGGTATACTAACCACTATACTAACGAGAATCCGTACCCTACAACAAACACAAACAATTTCGCAAACCAAAAACCATTCTATCACGCACACAACAACCCCTACGCACGCTGCAAGCGCTTCCCACACCGCACCACACCCTTGCACACGTCTGCACTACCCACGACCACCGCCGCCGCCTTCCTGCGCAGTGTCAGCGGACACCCACCCCGACCGCTCTTTTCCACTCGCACGCGTCGACGACAGCGCCCAGGCAGCCCTCCACTGCCCGCACTTGCACCATGCGGATACTCACAGCGACTGCCAAGCTCTGTGTCGCATCCGGATCAAAAAAGCAGCAACGCTTCCCACGATACGGACAAGGTCGTGGGATCGACCCCAGCGAGGGAGGCGGGGTCCTTCTCGGTCTGTTGGCTGACAGATCGGTTGTGGGTTGTGGTAGGCGGGTCAGGTTGCTGCGCGTGGTGGCCATTGGCGTGGGAAGACGCTGCAGCGTGAGCAGAGTGTGTGGCAGCAAAAGAAGCTTCCCGTCCGGGAATTGAACCCGGGTCACCCGCGTGACAGGCGGGTATACTAACCACTATACTAACGAGAATCCGTACCCTACAACAAACACAAACAATTTCGCAAACCAAAAACCATTCTACCACGCACACAACAACCCCTACGCACGCTGCAAGCGCTTCCCACACCGCACCACACCCTTGCACACGTCTGCACTACCCACGACCACCGCCGCCGCCTTCCTGCGCAGTGTCAGCGGACACCCACCCCGACCGCTCTTTTCCACTCGCACGCGTCGACGACAGCGCCCAGGCAGCCCTCCACTGCCCGCACTTGCACCATGCGGATACTCACAGCGACTGCCAAGCTCTGTGTCGCACCCGGATCAAAAAAGCAGCAACGCTTCCCACGATACGGACAAGGTCGTGGGATCGACCCCAGCGAGGGAGGCGGGGTCCTTCTCGGTCTGTTGGCTGACAGATCGGTTGTGGGTTGTGGTAGGCGGGTCAGGTTGCTGCGCGTGGTGGCCATTGGCGTGGGAAGACGCTGCAGCGTGAGCAGAGTGTGTGGCAGCAAAAGAAGCTTCCCGTCCGGGAATTGAACCCGGGTCACCCGCGTGACAGGCGGGTATACTAACCACTATACTAACGAGAATCCGTACCCTACAACAAACACAAACAATTTCGCAAACCAAAAACCATTCTACCACGCACACAACAACCCCTACGCACGCTGCAAGCGCTTCCCACACCGCACCACACCCTTGCACACGTCTGCACTACCCACGACCACCGCCGCCGCCTTCCTGCGCAGTGTCAGCGGACACCCACCCCGACCGCTCTTTTCCACTCGCACGCGTCGACGACAGCGCCCAGGCAGCCCTCCACTGCCCGCACTTGCACCATGCGGATACTCACAGCGACTGCCAAGCTCTGTGTCGCACCCGGATCAAAAAAGCAGCAACGCTTCCCACGATACGGACAAGGTCGTGGGATCGACCCCAGCGAGGGAGGCGGGGTCCTTCTCGGTCTGTTGGCTGACAGATCGGTTGTGGGTTGTGGTAGGCGGGTCAGGTTGCTGCGCGTGGTGGCCATTGGCGTAGGAAGACGCTGCAGCGTGAGCAGAGTGTGTGGCAGCAAAAGAAGCTTCCCGTCCGGGAATTGAACCCGGGTCACCCGCGTGACAGGCGGGTATACTAACCACTATACTAACGAGAATCCGTACCCTACAACAAACACAAACAATTTCGCAAACCAAAAACCATTCTACCACGCACACAACAACCCCTACGCACGCTGCAAGCGCTTCCCACACCGCACCACACCCTTGCACACGTCTGCACTACCCACGACCACCGCCGCCGCCTTCCTGCGCAGTGTCAGCGGACACCCACCCCGACCGCTCTTTTCCACTCGCACGCGTCGACGACAGCGCCCAGGCAGCCCTCCACTGCCCGCACTTGCACCATGCGGATACTCACAGCGACTGCCAAGCTCTGTGTCGCACCCGGATCAAAAAAGCAGCAACGCTTCCCACGATACGGACAAGGTCGTGGGATCGACCCCAGCGAGGGAGGCGGGGTCCTTCTCGGTCTGTTGGCTGACAGATCGGTTGTGGGTTGTGGTAGGCGGGTCAGGTTGCTGCGCGTGGTGGCCATTGGCGTAGGAAGACGCTGCAGCGTGAGCAGAGTGTGTGGCAGCAAAAGAAGCTTCCCGTCCGGGAATTGAACCCGGGTCACCCGCGTGACAGGCGGGTATACTAACCACTATACTAACGAGAATCCGTACCCTACAACAAACACAAACAATTTCGCAAACCAAAAACCATTCTACCACGCACACAACAACCCCTACGCACGCTGCAAGCGCTTCCCACACCGCACCACACCCTTGCACACGTCTGCACTACCCACGACCACCGCCGCCGCCTTCCTGCGCAGTGTCAGCGGACACCCACCCCGACCGCTCTTTTCCACTCGCACGCGTCGACGACAGCGCCCAGGCAGCCCTCCACTGCCCGCACTTGCACCATGCGGATACTCACAGCGACTGCCAAGCTCTGTGTCGCACCCGGATCAAAAAAGCAGCAACGCTTCCCACGATACGGACAAGGTCGTGGGATCGACCCCAGCGAGGGAGGCGGGGTCCTTCTCGGTCTGTTGGCTGACAGATCGGTTGTGGGTTGTGGTAGGCGGGTCAGGTTGCTGCGCGTGGTGGCCATTGGCGTAGGAAGACGCTGCAGCGTGAGCAGAGTGTGTGGCAGCAAAAGAAGCTTCCCGTCCGGGAATTGAACCCGGGTCACCCGCGTGACAGGCGGGTATACTAACCACTATACTAACGAGAATCCGTACCCTACAACAAACACAAACAATTTCCCAAACCAAAAACCATTCTACCACGCACACAACAACCCCTACGCACGCTGCAAGCGCTTCCCACACCGCACCACACCCTTGCACACGTCTGCACTACCCACGACCACCGCCGCCGCCTTCCTGCGCAGTGTCAGCGGACACCCACCCCGACCGCTCTTTTCCACTCGCACGCGTCGACGACAGCGCCCAGGCAGCCCTCCACTGCCCGCACTTGCACCATGCGGATACTCACAGCGACTGCCAAGCTCTGTGTCGCACCCGGATCAAAAAAGCAGCAACGCTTCCCACGATACGGACAAGGTCGTGGGATCGACCCCAGCGAGGGAGGCGGGGTCCTTCTCGGTCTGTTGGCTGACAGATCGGTTGTGGGTTGTGGTAGGCGGGTCAGGTTGCTGCGCGTGGTGGCCATTGGCGTGGGAAGACGCTGCAGCGTGAGCAGAGTGTGTGGCAGCAAAAGAAGCTTCCCGTCCGGGAATTGAACCCGGGTCACCCGCGTGACAGGCGGGTATACTAACCACTATACTAACGAGAATCCGTACCCTACAACAAACACAAACAATTTCGCAAACCAAAAACCATTCTACCACGCACACAACAACCCCTACGCACGCTGCAAGCGCTTCCCACACCGCACCACACCCTTGCACACGTCTGCACTACCCACGACCACCGCCGCCGCCTTCCTGCGCAGTGTCAGCGGACACCCACCCCGACCGCTCTTTTCCACTCGCACGCGTCGACGACAGCGCCCAGGCAGCCCTCCACTGCCCGCACTTGCACCATGCGGATACTCACAGCGACTGCCAAGCTCTGTGTCGCACCCGGATCAAAAAAGCAGCAACGCTTCCCACGATACGGACAAGGTCGTGGGATCGACCCCAGCGAGGGAGGCGGGGTCCTTCTCGGTCTGTTGGCTGACAGATCGGTTGTGGGTTGTGGTAGGCGGGTCAGGTTGCTGCGCGTGGTGGCCATTGGCGTGGGAAGACGCTGCAGCGTGAGCAGAGTGTGTGGCAGCAAAAGAAGCTTCCCGTCCGGGAATTGAACCCGGGTCACCCGCGTGACAGGCGGGTATACTAACCACTATACTAACGAGAATCCGTACCCTACAACAAACACAAACAATTTCGCAAACCAAAAACCATTCTACCACGCACACAACAACCCCTACGCACGCTGCAAGCGCTTCCCACACCGCACCACACCCTTGCACACGTCTGCACTACCCACGACCACCGCCGCCGCCTTCCTGCGCAGTGTCAGCGGACACCCACCCCGACCGCTCTTTTCCACTCGCACGCGTCGACGACAGCGCCCAGGCAGCCCTCCACTGCCCGCACTTGCACCATGCGGATACTCACAGCGACTGCCAAGCTCTGTGTCGCACCCGGATCAAAAAAGCAGCAACGCTTCCCACGATACGGACAAGGTCGTGGGATCGACCCCAGCGAGGGAGGCGGGGTCCTTCTCGGTCTGTTGGCTGACAGATCGGTTGTGGGTTGTGGTAGGCGGGTCAGGTTGCTGCGCGTGGTGGCCATTGGCGTGGGAAGACGCTGCAGCGTGAGCAGAGTGTGTGGCAGCAAAAGAAGCTTCCCGTCCGGGAATTGAACCCGGGTCACCCGCGTGACAGGCGGGTATACTAACCACTATACTAACGAGAATCCGTACCCTACAACAAACACAAACAATTTCCCAAACCAAAAACCATTCTACCACGCACACAACAACCCCTACGCACGCTGCAAGCGCTTCCCACACCGCACCACACCCTTGCACACGTCTGCACTACCCACGACCACCGCCGCCGCCTTCCTGCGCAGTGTCAGCGGACACCCACCCCGACCGCTCTTTTCCACTCGCACGCGTCGACGACAGCGCCCAGGCAGCCCTCCACTGCCCGCACTTGCACCATGCGGATACTCACAGCGACTGCCAAGCTCTGTGTCGCATCCGGATCAAAAAAGCAGCAACGCTTCCCACGATACGGACAAGGTCGTGGGATCGACCCCAGCGAGGGAGGCGGGGTCCTTCTCGGTCTGTTGGCTGACAGATCGGTTGTGGGTTGTGGTAGGCGGGTCAGGTTGCTGCGCGTGGTGGCCATTGGCGTGGGAAGACGCTGCAGCGTGAGCAGAGTGTGTGGCAGCAAAAGAAGCTTCCCGTCCGGGAATTGAACCCGGGTCACCCGCGTGACAGGCGGGTATACTAACCACTATACTAACGAGAATCCGTACCCTACAACAAACACAAACAATTTCGCAAACCAAAAACCATTCTACCACGCACACAACAACCCCTACGCACGCTGCAAGCGCTTCCCACACCGCACCACACCCTTGCACACGTCTGCACTACCCACGACCACCGCCGCCGCCTTCCTGCGCAGTGTCAGCGGACACCCACCCCGACCGCTCTTTTCCACTCGCACGCGTCGACGACAGCGCCCAGGCAGCCCTCCACTGCCCGCACTTGCACCATGCGGATACTCACAGCGACCGCCAAGCTCTGTGTCGCACCCGGATCAAAAAAGCAGCAACGCTTCCCACGATACGGACAAGGTCGTGGGATCGACCCCAGCGAGGGAGGCGGGGTCCTTCTCGGTCTGTTGGCTGACAGATCGGTTGTGGGTTGTGGTAGGCGGGTCAGGTTGCTGCGCGTGGTGGCCATTGGCGTGGGAAGACGCTGCAGCGTGAGCAGAGTGTGTGGCAGCAAAAGAAGCTTCCCGTCCGGGAATTGAACCCGGGTCACCCGCGTGACAGGCGGGTATACTAACCACTATACTAACGAGAATCCGTACCCTACAACAAACACAAACAATTTCGCAAACCAAAAACCATTCTACCACGCACACAACAACCCCTACGCACGCTGCAAGCGCTTCCCACACCGCACCACACCCTTGCACACGTCTGCACTACCCACGACCACCGCCGCCGCCTTCCTGCGCAGTGTCAGCGGACACCCACCCCGACCGCTCTTTTCCACTCGCACGCGTCGACGACAGCGCCCAGGCAGCCCTCCACTGCCCGCACTTGCACCATGCGGATACTCACAGCGACTGCCAAGCTCTGTGTCGCACCCGGATCAAAAAAGCAGCAACGCTTCCCACGATACGGACAAGGTCGTGGGATCGACCCCAGCGAGGGAGGCGGGGTCCTTCTCGGTCTGTTGGCTGACAGATCGGTTGTGGGTTGTGGTAGGCGGGTCAGGTTGCTGCGCGTGGTGGCCATTGGCGTGGGAAGACGCTGCAGCGTGAGCAGAGTGTGTGGCAGCAAAAGAAGCTTCCCGTCCGGGAATTGAACCCGGGTCACCCGCGTGACAGGCGGGTATACTAACCACTATACTAACGAGAATCCGTACCCTACAACAAACACAAACAATTTCGCAAACCAAAAACCATTCTACCACGCACACAACAACCCCTACGCACGCTGCAAGCGCTTCCCACACCGCACCACACCCTTGCACACGTCTGCACTACCCACGACCACCGCCGCCGCCTTCCTGCGCAGTGTCAGCGGACACCCACCCCGACCGCTCTTTTCCACTCGCACGCGTCGACGACAGCGCCCAGGCAGCCCTCCACTGCCCGCACTTGCACCATGCGGATACTCACAGCGACTGCCAAGCTCTGTGTCGCACCCGGATCAAAAAAGCAGCAACGCTTCCCACGATACGGACAAGGTCGTGGGATCGACCCCAGCGAGGGAGGCGGGGTCCTTCTCGGTCTGTTGGCTGACAGATCGGTTGTGGGTTGTGGTAGGCGGGTCAGGTTGCTGCGCGTGGTGGCCATTGGCGTGGGAAGACGCTGCAGCGTGAGCAGAGTGTGTGGCAGCAAAAGAAGCTTCCCGTCCGGGAATTGAACCCGGGTCACCCGCGTGACAGGCGGGTATACTAACCACTATACTAACGAGAATCCGTACCCTACAACAAACACAAACAATTTCGCAAACCAAAAACCATTCTACCACGCACACAACAACCCCTACGCACGCTGCAAGCGCTTCCCACACCGCACCACACCCTTGCACACGTCTGCACTACCCACGACCACCGCCGCCGCCTTCCTGCGCAGTGTCAGCGGACACCCACCCCGACCGCTCTTTTCCACTCGCACGCGTCGACGACAGCGCCCAGGCAGCCCTCCACTGCCCGCACTTGCACCATGCGGATACTCACAGCGACTGCCAAGCTCTGTGTCGCACCCGGATCAAAAAAGCAGCAACGCTTCCCACGATACGGACAAGGTCGTGGGATCGACCCCAGCGAGGGAGGCGGGGTCCTTCTCGGTCTGTTGGCTGACAGATCGGTTGTGGGTTGTGGTAGGCGGGTCAGGTTGCTGCGCGTGGTGGCCATTGGCGTGGGAAGACGCTGCAGCGTGAGCAGAGTGTGTGGCAGCAAAAGAAGCTTCCCGTCCGGGAATTGAACCCGGGTCACCCGCGTGACAGGCGGGTATACTAACCACTATACTAACGAGAATCCGTACCCTACAACAAACACAAACAATTTCGCAAACCAAAAACCATTCTACCACGCACACAACAACCCCTACGCACGCTGCAAGCGCTTCCCACACCGCACCACACCCTTGCACACGTCTGCACTACCCACGACCACCGCCGCCGCCTTCCTGCGCAGTGTCAGCGGACACCCACCCCGACCGCTCTTTTCCACTCGCACGCGTCGACGACAGCGCCCAGGCAGCCCTCCACTGCCCGCACTTGCACCATGCGGATACTCACAGCGACTGCCAAGCTCTGTGTCGCACCCGGATCAAAAAAGCAGCAACGCTTCCCACGATACGGACAAGGTCGTGGGATCGACCCCAGCGAGGGAGGCGGGGTCCTTCTCGGTCTGTTGGCTGACAGATCGGTTGTGGGTTGTGGTAGGCGGGTCAGGTTGCTGCGCGTGGTGGCCATTGGCGTGGGAAGACGCTGCAGCGTGAGCAGAGTGTGTGGCAGCAAAAGAAGCTTCCCGTCCGGGAATTGAACCCGGGTCACCCGCGTGACAGGCGGGTATACTAACCACTATACTAACGAGAATCCGTACCCTACAACAAACACAAACAATTTCGCAAACCAAAAACCATTCTACCACGCACACAACAACCCCTACGCACGCTGCAAGCGCTTCCCACACCGCACCACACCCTTGCACACGTCTGCACTACCCACGACCACCGCCGCCGCCTTCCTGCGCAGTGTCAGCGGACACCCACCCCGACCGCTCTTTTCCACTCGCACGCGTCTACGACAGCGCCCAGGCAGCCCTCCACTGCCCGCACTTGCACCATGCGGATACTCACAGCGACTGCCAAGCTCTGTGTCGCATCCGGATCAAAAAAGCAGCAACGCTTCCCACGATACGGACAAGGTCGTGGGATCGACCCCAGCGAGGGAGGCGGGGTCCTTCTCGGTCTGTTGGCTGACAGATCGGTTGTGGGTTGTGGTAGGCGGGTCAGGTTGCTGCGCGTGGTGGCCATTGGCGTGGGAAGACGCTGCAGCGTGAGCAGAGTGTGTGGCAGCAAAAGAAGCTTCCCGTCCGGGAATTGAACCCGGGTCACCCGCGTGACAGGCGGGTATACTAACCACTATACTAACGAGAATCCGTACCCTACAACAAACACAAACAATTTCGCAAACCAAAAACCATTCTACCACGCACACAACAACCCCTACGCACGCTGCAAGCGCTTCCCACACCGCACCACACCCTTGCACACGTCTGCACTACCCACGACCACCGCCGCCGCCTTCCTGCGCAGTGTCAGCGGACACCCACCCCGACCGCTCTTTTCCACTCGCACGCGTCGACGACAGCGCCCAGGCAGCCCTCCACTGCCCGCACTTGCACCATGCGGATACTCACAGCGACTGCCAAGCTCTGTGTCGCATCCGGATCAAAAAAGCAGCAACGCTTCCCACGATACGGACAAGGTCGTGGGATCGACCCCAGCGAGGGAGGCGGGGTCCTTCTCGGTCTGTTGGCTGACAGATCGGTTGTGGGTTGTGGTAGGCGGGTCAGGTTGCTGCGCGTGGTGGCCATTGGCGTGGGAAGACGCTGCAGCGTGAGCAGAGTGTGTGGCAGCAAAAGAAGCTTCCCGTCCGGGAATTGAACCCGGGTCACCCGCGTGACAGGCGGGTATACTAACCACTATACTAACGAGAATCCGTACCCTACAACAAACACAAACAATTTCGCAAACCAAAAACCATTCTACCACGCACACAACAACCCCTACGCACGCTGCAAGCGCTTCCCACACCGCACCACACCCTTGCACACGTCTGCACTACCCACGACCACCGCCGCCGCCTTCCTGCGCAGTGTCAGCGGACACCCACCCCGACCGCTCTTTTCCACTCGCACGCGTCGACGACAGCGCCCAGGCAGCCCTCCACTGCCCGCACTTGCACCATGCGGATACTCACAGCGACTGCCAAGCTCTGTGTCGCACCCGGATCAAAAAAGCAGCAACGCTTCCCACGATACGGACAAGGTCGTGGGATCGACCCCAGCGAGGGAGGCGGGGTCCTTCTCGGTCTGTTGGCTGACAGATCGGTTGTGGGTTGTGGTAGGCGGGTCAGGTTGCTGCGCGTGGTGGCCATTGGCGTGGGAAGACGCTGCAGCGTGAGCAGAGTGTGTGGCAGCAAAAGAAGCTTCCCGTCCGGGAATTGAACCCGGGTCACCCGCGTGACAGGCGGGTATACTAACCACTATACTAACGAGAATCCGTACCCTACAACAAACACAAACAATTTCCCAAACCAAAAACCATTCTACCACGCACACAACAACCCCTACGCACGCTGCAAGCGCTTCCCACACCGCACCACACCCTTGCACACGTCTGCACTACCCACGACCACCGCCGCCGCCTTCCTGCGCAGTGTCAGCGGACACCCACCCCGACCGCTCTTTTCCACTCGCACGCGTCGACGACAGCGCCCAGGCAGCCCTCCACTGCCCGCACTTGCACCATGCGGATACTCACAGCGACTGCCAAGCTCTGTGTCGCACCCGGATCAAAAAAGCAGCAACGCTTCCCACGATACGGACAAGGTCGTGGGATCGACCCCAGCGAGGGAGGCGGGGTCCTTCTCGGTCTGTTGGCTGACAGATCGGTTGTGGGTTGTGGTAGGCGGGTCAGGTTGCTGCGCGTGGTGGCCATTGGCGTGGGAAGACGCTGCAGCGTGAGCAGAGTGTGTGGCAGCAAAAGAAGCTTCCCGTCCGGGAATTGAACCCGGGTCACCCGCGTGACAGGCGGGTATACTAACCACTATACTAACGAGAATCCGTACCCTACAACAAACACAAACAATTTCGCAAACCAAAAACCATTCTACCACGCACACAACAACCCCTACGCACGCTGCAAGCGCTTCCCACACCGCACCACACCCTTGCACACGTCTGCACTACCCACGACCACCGCCGCCGCCTTCCTGCGCAGTGTCAGCGGACACCCACCCCGACCGCTCTTTTCCACTCGCACGCGTCGACGACAGCGCCCAGGCAGCCCTCCACTGCCCGCACTTGCACCATGCGGATACTCACAGCGACCGCCAAGCTCTGTGTCGCACCCGGATCAAAAAAGCAGCAACGCTTCCCACGATACGGACAAGGTCGTGGGATCGACCCCAGCGAGGGAGGCGGGGTCCTTCTCGGTCTGTTGGCTGACAGATCGGTTGTGGGTTGTGGTAGGCGGGTCAGGTTGCTGCGCGTGGTGGCCATTGGCGTGGGAAGACGCTGCAGCGTGAGCAGAGTGTGTGGCAGCAAAAGAAGCTTCCCGTCCGGGAATTGAACCCGGGTCACCCGCGTGACAGGCGGGTATACTAACCACTATACTAACGAGAATCCGTACCCTACAACAAACACAAACAATTTCGCAAACCAAAAACCATTCTACCACGCACACAACAACCCCTACGCACGCTGCAAGCGCTTCCCACACCGCACCACACCCTTGCACACGTCTGCACTACCCACGACCACCGCCGCCGCCTTCCTGCGCAGTGTCAGCGGACACCCACCCCGACCGCTCTTTTCCACTCGCACGCGTCGACGACAGCGCCCAGGCAGCCCTCCACTGCCCGCACTTGCACCATGCGGATACTCACAGCGACCGCCAAGCTCTGTGTCGCACCCGGATCAAAAAAGCAGCAACGCTTCCCACGATACGGACAAGGTCGTGGGATCGACCCCAGCGAGGGAGGCGGGGTCCTTCTCGGTCTGTTGGCTGACAGATCGGTTGTGGGTTGTGGTAGGCGGGTCAGGTTGCTGCGCGTGGTGGCCATTGGCGTGGGAAGACGCTGCAGCGTGAGCAGAGTGTGTGGCAGCAAAAGAAGCTTCCCGTCCGGGAATTGAACCCGGGTCACCCGCGTGACAGGCGGGTATACTAACCACTATACTAACGAGAATCCGTACCCTACAACAAACACAAACAATTTCGCAAACCAAAAACCATTCTACCACGCACACAACAACCCCTACGCACGCTGCAAGCGCTTCCCACACCGCACCACACCCTTGCACACGTCTGCACTACCCACGACCACCGCCGCCGCCTTCCTGCGCAGTGTCAGCGGACACCCACCCCGACCGCTCTTTTCCACTCGCACGCGTCGACGACAGCGCCCAGGCAGCCCTCCACTGCCCGCACTTGCACCATGCGGATACTCACAGCGACCGCCAAGCTCTGTGTCGCACCCGGATCAAAAAAGCAGCAACGCTTCCCACGATACGGACAAGGTCGTGGGATCGACCCCAGCGAGGGAGGCGGGGTCCTTCTCGGTCTGTTGGCTGACAGATCGGTTGTGGGTTGTGGTAGGCGGGTCAGGTTGCTGCGCGTGGTGGCCATTGGCGTGGGAAGACGCTGCAGCGTGAGCAGAGTGTGTGGCAGCAAAAGAAGCTTCCCGTCCGGGAATTGAACCCGGGTCACCCGCGTGACAGGCGGGTATACTAACCACTATACTAACGAGAATCCGTACCCTACAACAAACACAAACAATTTCGCAAACCAAAAACCATTCTACCACGCACACAACAACCCCTACGCACGCTGCAAGCGCTTCCCACACCGCACCACACCCTTGCACACGTCTGCACTACCCACGACCACCGCCGCCGCCTTCCTGCGCAGTGTCAGCGGACACCCACCCCGACCGCTCTTTTCCACTCGCACGCGTCGACGACAGCGCCCAGGCAGCCCTCCACTGCCCGCACTTGCACCATGCGGATACTCACAGCGACCGCCAAGCTCTGTGTCGCACCCGGATCAAAAAAGCAGCAACGCTTCCCACGATACGGACAAGGTCGTGGGATCGACCCCAGCGAGGGAGGCGGGGTCCTTCTCGGTCTGTTGGCTGACAGATCGGTTGTGGGTTGTGGTAGGCGGGTCAGGTTGCTGCGCGTGGTGGCCATTGGCGTGGGAAGACGCTGCAGCGTGAGCAGAGTGTGTGGCAGCAAAAGAAGCTTCCCGTCCGGGAATTGAACCCGGGTCACCCGCGTGACAGGCGGGTATACTAACCACTATACTAACGAGAATCCGTACCCTACAACAAACACAAACAATTTCGCAAACCAAAAACCATTCTACCACGCACACAACAACCCCTACGCACGCTGCAAGCGCTTCCCACACCGCACCACACCCTTGCACACGTCTGCACTACCCACGACCACCGCCGCCGCCTTCCTGCGCAGTGTCAGCGGACACCCACCCCGACCGCTCTTTTCCACTCGCACGCGTCGACGACAGCGCCCAGGCAGCCCTCCACTGCCCGCACTTGCACCATGCGGATACTCACAGCGACCGCCAAGCTCTGTGTCGCACCCGGATCAAAAAAGCAGCAACGCTTCCCACGATACGGACAAGGTCGTGGGATCGACCCCAGCGAGGGAGGCGGGGTCCTTCTCGGTCTGTTGGCTGACAGATCGGTTGTGGGTTGTGGTAGGCGGGTCAGGTTGCTGCGCGTGGTGGCCATTGGCGTGGGAAGACGCTGCAGCGTGAGCAGAGTGTGTGGCAGCAAAAGAAGCTTCCCGTCCGGGAATTGAACCCGGGTCACCCGCGTGACAGGCGGGTATACTAACCACTATACTAACGAGAATCCGTACCCTACAACAAACACAAACAATTTCGCAAACCAAAAACCATTCTACCACGCACACAACAACCCCTACGCACGCTGCAAGCGCTTCCCACACCGCACCACACCCTTGCACACGTCTGCACTACCCACGACCACCGCCGCCGCCTTCCTGCGCAGTGTCAGCGGACACCCACCCCGACCGCTCTTTTCCACTCGCACGCGTCGACGACAGCGCCCAGGCAGCCCTCCACTGCCCGCACTTGCACCATGCGGATACTCACAGCGACTGCCAAGCTCTGTGTCGCACCCGGATCAAAAAAGCAGCAACGCTTCCCACGATACGGACAAGGTCGTGGGATCGACCCCAGCGAGGGAGGCGGGGTCCTTCTCGGTCTGTTGGCTGACAGATCGGTTGTGGGTTGTGGTAGGCGGGTCAGGTTGCTGCGCGTGGTGGCCATTGGCGTGGGAAGACGCTGCAGCGTGAGCAGAGTGTGTGGCAGCAAAAGAAGCTTCCCGTCCGGGAATTGAACCCGGGTCACCCGCGTGACAGGCGGGTATACTAACCACTATACTAACGAGAATCCGTACCCTACAACAAACACAAACAATTTCGCAAACCAAAAACCATTCTACCACGCACACAACAACCCCTACGCACGCTGCAAGCGCTTCCCACACCGCACCACACCCTTGCACACGTCTGCACTACCCACGACCACCGCCGCCGCCTTCCTGCGCAGTGTCAGCGGACACCCACCCCGACCGCTCTTTTCCACTCGCACGCGTCTACGACAGCGCCCAGGCAGCCCTCCACTGCCCGCACTTGCACCATGCGGATACTCACAGCGACTGCCAAGCTCTGCGTCCCTTGCGGATGAACATAGTAGCATATAATTTGTTTAGTACCAAAACTTTTAAGCGTGTTGGCCTCAATGCAGCAATTGCAACTCAATGAGTGTCATTTCGACTGAGAGTAATTTATTCTTCCAATTATACGGAATGCTGACGTACCTTTCTGGTTCAATGGCCATTATATAAAATTCTCTAGTCATTTGGGAATCGACCTAAGTGATACTGAGAGGGTTTGTTAAAGTCTGAGCACGTGCCTAGTGATTACAAGAGTCAGTTGAAGTGATTCCGCGGTCTCGCACTGTTTTGCGGGCATTTTGGCTCTGTTGATTAAATATTCTGTGCGTGGAAATGAACCCGCAATAGAGGTCTTTAACGGATCCGGTTACTCATGGTTTTCCTGACGGGTTAATTTCACACGTGTTTGGCGTTTTTGTTGGTTGCAACTACGATATCAAGTAGTACCCGTCAGCTAGGAATCGGCTTTGACTCGTCAGGAGTTGTCAAACTTTGGTATTTGATGACATGATTACGTTTGTGATCACTATACACCGATTGCTGACTCAATAAGTTGCTATCACGGGATGTATTGCGCTTCAACAAGCCAACAACCTTAGCAATCGCGAGTGTTCGATGAAATCGGGATGCCGATCGTTTGGTGCAAGAGAGGCAACAAGCGCGAGCGTTGTTGCCAATGACGCTAGTGGGAAGCACTCCACGAGCGAACTGTTTGTTGCACTAGATCGCTTGAGCAGTTTTCCGCATCACACAAGCGGTTAGTGGCACAGGACCGCTGTTGGACCCAAACCCCGTGCATGAAGTTCCGGAGCGAACTCTAGCACCATGGGGGGGGGGGGGGTGGTCTGTGCGGAAAGACAACCGATCAGACGACCCCAGGATGGGTTCAGACGTACCGCGCCAGACACATTAAATATAATATATTGAAATCAAATATCGGCGTAATCTATTGTACCCGACATTAAAGAATGTGCCAGAATATCAGGTCACATTATACAGACAAGGCTTAAAAAACCTAGGCGCCTGTCATATCTGCTGCAGATGAGCCGAGGTACATCGCGGCATATCGCTTCGTGGACCTAGAATCTGGTCTCACGAGACGCACCCACCTCTAGGTTTATGCACTGAACCCATCATAAAGCTTAGTATTAGAATTTGTATACTTTATGCTGATCATCACTCTGATCGAATCAACCGTCACCCTGTTGTCTTAAACGCCGACATATATCTTCCGACGCTTTGAAAAGCCGCTCATTCTTCAATCTGCCGCGAAAACGCGAAAGCGGTAATAAAAGGTGAGTCGAATGGGTCCAATCAGTTTGTTGTATTTTATTTGCGGCCTATCACTCAACAACTGCTGCTTCATCTGTAGAGACCATGGTGCACTTGACGCATTCGACGGTCCACTTAAGATTTCGTTGCATTCTGGACTCGTCAAGCGAAGAGAAGAACACGTCGCCGAACGTGCAGCGGGAGCGGACGTCCAAGTGCAACGTCGTCTCCACCGGCAGTCAAGCCAAAGCCGACGACGACTCCACGGGCACCCTGACGCCCCCATGACTCCCACCCGGTACCTCAAAGCTGGGGTTGTCCAGAAGCGAATCAAATCCGCGACCAAACTCACCAGAAGGCGAGCATTGCTCAAGGAGTCCCACGACGTCGTCACCAGTGCTCCTCGACACACCGCCCCGTTCGCATCTACTTACCGTGCCGCACACGGTGTCGGCTCGCTCGCGCCAGGTGCGCCGACAATCCCGACGAGCCATTGCAGCTCCGTACTCTCGCCCCGCGCGCCGGCTCGGCGAGCTGAGAGCGGCGTCGCCGACACCCAAGTACCCGTGATCGCGTCGTCGCTGCACGATGAGGTGCGCCTGCCATCACGAGCATCAGCCCCCGAAGACGTGTTCGCCCTCGCAAGGTGACCAAGTCGGGTTGCGCAATTGCGGGAGCAATACAATCCACTCGCTACCGTGTCCCGTCCTTGACGCACTTCGGTTGGTGCACGTGCCCGTCACCCTGCCACACGGATACATGCCGCAACGCCAGGATGAACGTGTTCTGCAACATCAATTGTTGTCCCTACGATGGCAAGTGTGGCAACGGCCTCGCAGAGTCCGATAAGGTCCGTCTGATGCGCAACACGCGCACGTCTTCGCTGGGTTTGGTCGCGGCTGAGGATATTGGCGCCGGACAGGTCCTCGACCAATACCTGGGGGAAATGGAGCGCGTGCGCATATCCAGTCGCGATCGGCCTCGCAATCGCGGGTACTGGTTGATCATGAAGACGCGCCCGGAATTGCCCGCGAGCCCGGTGCGTATGGCGATCTACGCCGAGGGTATGGGCGGCATGATGAGATTTGTGAACCACTCATGCGAACCGGTCGTCGATTTCCGCGAGGTTGCGAACGGGCGACGCACTACCGTCGACGTGACCTCATCTGCGCAGGTGAGGAGATAACCGTCGACTACGGCGATGACCTCTGGTTCGTTTGCCGGTGCCAAGCTGATACGTGCCACCACCGCAACATCCAGGACCAGCAGAATCCTTAGCCAGTACCACGGACAGGAAAAAAAAGACCGACGTGCTTGTGTTGGAGAGTTGTCTCGAGAAGGGAAGGGTTTGACCGATTGCATGCTCAAGTAATGAAGGATCGTCGATGTTAGCACCCTGTGCCCTGCGAGCTTAGCGAAAGGTCCCAGCTTCCAGCCACGCCAGAAGCACAGCTCACCTCGGCAGAAGCTGTGGAGCACAATGCTTGGCTTGTGCGCGGGAAATTTTTGCGCCTTGAAGCTCGCACACAGCGACTTCCAGTGGAGATGATTAATGCCGCCGACGCCGCAGCAGCAGCCATTCGTTTCTCACTTTCGGATTCACCGAAAAGCCAAGAAGCCCCAGATCCGCGTGTGCCACCACCTCCAAACCAACGCGCAAGACGCTTCCAACGACGCCACCAGTACGCATCGGAACTACTTGAGCTAGTGCGATCTAATCCTAACGTTACTTTTGCTGTCTTGCTGTCTCGCAGATGGTTAAACTAACCGGAAGCCCGAATTACAAGTTTGCGGATATCAACCGCCTCCTCACGCTCGTTGGAGAGCTCCTGCATCTCGGTAAAGACGAATGAGAGCGCGTGGCTGCCGCGTACAACTTGAGCCGAAGCCGTAATTGGGTTGAACGCGACCTTGACAGCTTGCGTCGCAAATTCAAAGCTCTCTACAACATCCGCAAGCCTACAGGTACTGCGGAGATACCCCCGCATATTAAGAAGGCGAAGCAAGCAATCGACGACAAGGCCAACGTCTTCGAAATGGATGACGACGCTAATTAAGACCAACCCGACGAGAACGAGCAAGGAGACGACCAGCTGTTTGTCGAGCCTGACTTCAGCTTTAAGCCGGACGAAGACTTCTTCGATGATCAAGGGGAAGGTGGAGATGGTGCTCGGGCTGCAGGATGCGCATCAAACAGCAACCAGTCCAGCTGCGGCGGCTTTCATGTCGGAGCCGCTTCATGTACAGAAGTTGCGAGCTCTGTTCTTGCCATCCGTGCCCCGCTCCCTGCCGAGACCTCAGACGCGCTGGACTTACAGCTTGGTATCGATGACCTGGAGGCGTTTGCGTCCACACCAAAACCCGCACCGCTTCCGGCTATGCCGGCGACACACCAGCTTCGCTCGGCGGGTTAAAAAAAGCCTAGAAAAGACTTTACCTGTGCGACGGGCACAGAACCTGCAGCAGCCGCCAAAACTACCAAGACACCTGCAGCTCGTGGGTATAGCCCCGATGACCGCGACGAGCAAGGAGCCTACCGCCACTTAACCCTACGAAGCGCCTCGAACCGCCATGGTGTCGGCAACTTGTACACGTTCCGGGGTAGTGTCAGTTCAAAGCATGCAAGGGATGGAGAAGGCAAGGAATATGCTGAGGCGAAACTTCTCCGAGCGTTGAAGACGACCACCGCATTGAAGAACAAACTGGCCGACCTCGAGAGCGCCGGTAGCAACCTGGGGAACAGCACCTTCGAGATAATGCTGTTGTTCCGCGAGGAAAGCGAGTGCAAGTCAGAGGCGCAACGTGTTGAGGAGGATCTGCGTCGCCAAGATGAAGTTGCAGCGAAGGAAGCACAAATTCAGGACGACAAGTTGGAGGCGGAGGAGCGTCGTCGCCAGGACAAACGGGAGGCCGACGAGCGTGTGCGCCGTGACAAGGAGGACGCCCGTGCACACACAGAGGAAATGATCATGTTGATCGGTGCAATCTTTAAGAAGGAGTACGAGATTCGGACGGCATGTCCGAGGTATGGAGGATGCACAAGACATCATCGTGTGTGACCACTACTGACGAGGTCCGCCAGACTATCAGTGATGTACCGGAACTCTAACGAGCTACAGATCAGGATATACGGAGCTCATTTAATTGTAGCGTTTTATTAGTCAGCAAAAATATATTGACTCCCAATACAACTGCAACTCATGTACGAAGATGTGTGGATAGAAGAAGAAAAAGAGTTCGTATCAAGCCTCTTGCCAGAAGCTCTACACCAACTCTTACAAACATGCCATCCAGCACCAAGTAGAACAACAAAACCGCAGATGAAGTTACGCAAGAAAAGAGATGTTATTCGAGGTCACCGACGCGGTCCCAGCGACCATCACATACTTGTTAGTCACTCATCTACATCGACAGCTCCATGTCGCACCACGGGGTCGTACGGCAGGGAGAGGTTGAGCCGACTGTAAACCTTTTGCATGGACCCCATGCCCTTCTCCGCAGCCTGGCGTACCGACGTGATAGCGTTGTGAAGTGTCCTCGCCGACTTCGGGGTGAGGGAACGATCCGGTCGATATCGCCATCCTTAAGCGGGGCTAATATTCGGCCCGTCATCGCCGTCGAACATGGATATGCAGAGTCGGAGACTACGTTCATCCGTACATTACGGCACACAGCGGTGTCGAGCAGCATCATGCGGGACCCTAAAAAAGTGTCCGAGTTGTTCCACGACCCGGGGCAGTTCTGCTTGCACCAAATGATGCAGCCATCTGCAGTGAAGCAAATGGTGCCCGCCACGAAGACGGAGTGCAACCAATCGTTGTACATTGCGTTCTGAAGATCTGCGTTGGAGGGCTGCATCACCTATAATACATTCGGGCATTAGCTACAACAGTAAGTTTAATACAGCTCAATTTCAGTTCCCACCCGGAGATTTTTGTCGTCTATGAAGCCGAAGGTGTGCTTCAAGTAGTGGCTCGCGCGCTTTCACTAACTTGGCCAGCCGTGCTGTGCGGGTGACGGAAATGAGATCCGGGCTGGAGCAAACCCCTGCAGCGCCCGCGACAGCGCCTCTTTAACCTTGCGCAGTGTACTAGCAAGAGTCGCCTGCGGCACGCCGAACAGCACGCAAAGCGTGCTGTCCTCCATCGATCCCACGTAGAAACAGAGAACCAGCCCTAGCACTTGGTGGAGGTAGCGCAGTTTCGACGGGCGGCCGCGTGTCGACGGCGCACGAAAAGTGTAGAAGCTCGAAAATCTCCGAAGCAACTGGAGAAAATTCAATCTGTATCAGACACAGCGTAAGATTAGGCAGTCACCAACGATAACGAATACAACATGGGCATTCTTTATTAGACTGGTGGCGTTGAGGACGCTTTTGTCTGTGTACAGCGACATCCACGCAGACTCGTTCGGAGGGTCCAAGCACTCTGTGGTCAGGTAGTGCCTGCTTCGCATGGCGATTCTCCACGCCTCAAGCAGCAGCAGCCTGTGTACCTCCGCGCGGGTCTTGAGCAAGTCGTTCTCGCACCTCAGAAACACCTCCGTCAAGCAGAGAGCAGCGCATATGTGTCGTAGCTCTTGTCCATGGCTGCAGGAAGGCGGGAAATTCGAAAGTGATGTTGAGAGTGGAATCAAGAAGGACCCCCCCCCCCCCCAGGGTGTCTGTACACAAGTGTCAAGTTCAAGGTCGGGTCGCGGATGCCTTCCCAGGGCTCTGGGCTCTTGTCGTCGGACACAAGAGTCCATGTACGGCATTTTGGTACGTTTTTGGTAGACGCCTTCACCAGTATATCGACATATATCTTTATTATGCCCGCTTATCTGCAGCAGATATGACAGGCGCCTAGTCTATTTGTGGCAGGCATCCAATGGCGAGATATTGATCCTCGATCTGTTGCACGTGGCAGAATCTCGCAAGCCATTACGCGGACGTTACAGCATTCATATTTCCAGCACCTTTGCAACTACATCCGCTCCACTGCTTTATAGGTTACGCGCAATCCAGTTCTTTATCAGCCCCCAAATCAGCTCAATTGACTGGAGGGTGGGGTAATATGGTGGCGTAAAGTACAGGAGGTGCTTGCATTTAGTCGGAATGATGTTGGCCGCGTACACGGGGGTGGGCTTGTTGAGTCTGGCCAAGTCAAGAAGGCCATCTTTGTTGACAGCCCTCTGGAACACCAAAAGTGCTACAATTTGAAAGATGCATGATGTTGTCAGAACAATTACATAGTAAAATCAAGTTACTTACCACAGTCATTCAAAACGCTTTCCAGCCAAGCTCGTTTGGATTTGGTAGTCGGATTCTTGTCTAACTGATGCTTGTGATCCGTCCATGTGTATGTTTCTTTCCCCATATAGTTTGCATTAAGCGTGATGCATACGTCCTCGAACTACTGCTCGAACAGCTCCGCATTGAAGTTGCCGTGGTAACCATCGGGTTCGTCTTGCTTGCGTTTTTTAGAGGCACCCCAACAGCGAATGGATCCTTCTACAAACCTCACAGTAGTCGAACATTCTCGATTTACTATAATCCCTGCGGCAACAATGCACGCACTACAAATAATGTTACATTGTAGTATCTTACATGTAAATAACAAACTATAAGGTTGCACAGCTCGCCTTTGTCGTTTTTATTGTAGCGGAGTTTTTCAGACGTTAACTATGTCTTACCAACGACATGGTTTGCGTTATAAAATGATTCATCCAAGTACACTTCCGGACGGTCTACGCATTCTCCTACACGGTTGCTGACTTTCTTGCGCAGATAGGTTGTCCTGAAAGCGGTATTAGCCTCGGATTTTGCGTATATGTGGCGGCTCTCGTCCTTTAAATGATGAAAATTAGCTCATTGAGCACGCGTTGGATGGTCCTCTCTGACATTGTTATTCCCGTTGCGCGGGAGAGGTGGTTGCTAATGCGCATAATGGTAGTGGGTTAGCCGGGCTTGTTCTCCCGCTCAATATACCAGTGAATTGTAGGCTCGATCTCGGTGAGATCATAATCATGCTCACGGCCTCTGTTATTGTCACCTGTCTGTGTACACATATAAAGTTTCAGTTATCTGACATGTTGCAGTTATAATCCGAGAGAGCTCAACTGACCTCGAAGTCGGTGATCGGAGTTAGCCCGCAAGACCCGATGTTACAATCCTTGGCACATTCTTCAATGTCGGGTACAAAACGGTACTGCGATAATATGATTGGTAAATGAGTCAATGTGGTTTGGTCCCTGTCTCCTCTTTGATCGAGGCAAATGTTTGTGGAATACACCTTTCCGGACATTAAGAGTGACATGTGAATTGCACGTCAGTTGCTGGACACACAGCAGATAAACATGAGTAAACGGCACCACGTCATCGTCGTCCATAATCGAGTAGGGTGTCGTCAAACAATGAGCGACGTCCCATACGTCGTGGCGGCCACCATTCTGTCGACAATGACGAACTCCCATATAAAATACAAAAGTATCCACACGTGCCGAGGCGGACGAAATCAACAAGTCTAGTGAGGTGGTCGATTTCGAAGACGCCGTCGAATCCACCGTCAAATCCACCACAGACGACACTGATGGCGGACGGCTCTGTTCCCAAGCAGATTGGCCCAACGGAAGCAGTGACACTTGGGAATCTGCGAGCATTGAAGATTAGCTTGATGGATCTGGCACTCGCCCACACTTCCAGCCGAAGACGGAGAGGAAGAGAAGAAGTCATAGTCTTCCACTGGTGCTCGCACGAAGCGCAGCAAAAACGCTCGGACAGATTCCCGGAGTCGTACAGCTAAGTGTTGAGCACCAAGGCCATGCGTCTGCTGTAGCCAGCTTGGCGTACGAACAGTCGGGGTTGGCGCACTTCATGAAGGGCGTGAGCGAGCTGGTAGAGAGAGGAGAAGTTCTTGCTTGCTGTAAAATCACAAAATTAATACACAAGTAAGCCTATTCGTGCTATTTTACGTGGGGGAGTCTGCTCAAGCAGTTGTTAAAGTGAATGAACACTTGTTCGTTTTCTTAAAATACTTTATTGAGTATGTATCCCGCTATCCTATTGCTATCTTACAGACGTACTTAGTCCAAAGCAAAAGCGGGAGTGAGGACAACCGTCCCCGTTTCCTGACCTGCTGAAGCGCAAGCAGTGCGACTTAGTCAGGAACTATTGTTCTTCTTGCGCATGAGCGTTACCTTGCCGAACGAGCCCTTGCCGATCACGCGGGTGAGCGGGGAGTTGCAAATCTTGTCGTCGAAGTGTTCTCCACGAGCGCGTTGAACTCCATTGTTAGTTGCGGAGGATTGCGATCCCCTTGGCCTTACTTATTGACTTATTGGCACATATTCTCTTCGGCGGGTTGGCAGTCTTGTCGATTCATATTGGCCAATTGGAGGACGTGATTTCAAAACTCGCGCTGCCATGGCCGGCGCCGCTTCCTCCGCCGCGAGCGTGTACTCGTTCCCGCTGCTCAAGCCGCGCGAGATCTTCGGGATCCTGCGTGAGATGAACGTGCCCGCACCCGAGGACGAGATCCGCGCATGCGACGCCGGCGCCGTGCGGAAGGTGCTGGAGGCCTTCATCGAGAGCGCCATGGGCGTGACGCGCGAGGACATGGCACAAATCGCGTTCCCGGGGCTGTCCACGCTGAGCTTCCCGGAGCTGCACGCCGAGTCCGCGCCCGAGCTCACGTTCTACCGCTCGGCGCAGCGGCTGCTGGCTGCCTGCGGCGTGGACGACTTCGGCCTGCGCGACGTGCTGCATCCGACGCCCAAGCGCGTGCGGCGGCAGCTCAGCGCGCTCATCAACTTCACCAAGTTCCGTGAGGAGCGGTTGGCGGCCTTCAGCGAGATCACGAGCCAGACGGACGAGCTGCTGCAGAACAAAAAGCCGCTGCAGGACGGGATCGCGGCGCTGCAGCGGGAGCTGGACGAGCTGCTGCAGGAGCAGAAGGAGGAGGAGCCCGAGCGACTCCAGCTGCAGAAGGATGTGGACGAGCTGGGGAAGGAGATTAACGAGCTCAACCGAGTGCAGGCCGTGCTGCGCCCCAAGGTGTTCGAGTTGGAGGCTACGCGCAAGAAAATGGAGGACGGCGTCAACTCGGCCAAGTTCAACAAGATCGAGGCGGAGAGCGAAATCGAGCATTTGCAGACGCAGATCATCACGTCGCCTGACCGCGTCAAGGGCGAGCTCAAGTCCATTGCAGAGTCGCTGGAGACGGCCAAGGACGAGCTGCTCGCACTTGAGGAGAAACACAACGCCGTGCTGGGCTTCGTTGAAGTGTACGAGAGAGCGGAGAAGGAGCTGGACAGGACCTTCGCGCTGCTGGCGGAGATTGACCAGGAAATGAAGGCGTGCAAGGAAGCCAAGCACCAGGTCAAGGATGCCAGCGCGCGCATTCGTGAGCTGCAGCTCCGCACAGCAGAGACTATCACACGACGACAGCGGCTGGAAAAGATGGTGGAACTCAAGAGGCGAGAGCTAGAGCGCTACAAAGCAGACGCGCAAGTGAAAGAGGCAGCAGCCAGTAGTGCCCTTCGAAGTGCTCGCGAGCAGCTGAGCAAGTTGGAGGCTGTGCACTACGAAGTGCGTCAGCGCATTACTCAAAACACGGATGCCAGCCGCATGGTCGAGCTGCAGAGGCAAGAGGACGAGGCACACTACCAGAAAGAGCTGAAGGACCTGGAGCAGGTAAGGAGATCGTTCACGTGGGGTGTAATCGGTAGTTGCTCACGTTTGGCCGTGCTCTCTTTTGTTATAGATGTACTCGCGGCTTCAACACGCAGCCGAGTTCTACAACAGCCAGGTGTTACAGGCCATTCAGGCGAGCTCATAGCTGCAAATGCATCATCCTACGAGCGCTAGATGGTCTGTCATGTTACCCTCTGTGAAGCATAATTTTGTTAGCTATCATCTGCTATTCACGCGCTGACTGCCAGTGCAGGTGACAGCAATGGCTCATTTCAATATATTAACTTAGCAGCTTAGTAGTCGGTCTCCTCTGTCTGATTGTCGCTTCTCAGTTGCAAGAGGGTGGTCTCGTCGCACTGCGCGGCGATGATCCGAACGATGATCGTGTCGTTGGTGATGTTGACGATCGACCGAAGCCGATCCAGGATCCAATCTGTGCTCACCAAAATCGTGAACACAATCGGCACGTCTACACCGAAAACAGTTCTCCACACAGTGAGCACCATCACCAAGCCGGCATGGGGCACACCGGCAACGCCGAACGACGCGATGGCACTAACAACGCCAAGAAGCACGAAACGCAACGGCGTCAACAAATCGTGGTAGCCGCCAACTTTGGCCAGGAAAACGCAAGCCAACGGCATATACACCGCTGTGCCGTTCAGGTTACTCGTAGCTCCGAGAGGAAGCACGAATCGTGAAAGTTGGTACGACACTTTCCTGGTAGCATCCACGCAGCGCATGGTCATGGGCAACGTGGCGATCGAAGAGGAGCATCCAAAGATAAAGATCTGAGCCGGGATCATGTGCCACAGGTGCGAGAAAATATTCTGTCTCGTTGTCACGAAGAGCGCCAAGCCAAAGACGCCGATGGTGAGCGTGAGCAGCGCCACGACCAGGGTGCCGACCAAAAAGGCGACGCCCTCGACCAGCACTGTCGAAGAGCTGTAGCTAGCTATCGAGCCGGCAATCAGCGACACGACCGCGATCGGGATGTACTTCACCACCATGTTCACCAGCAGGAGGATCACTGCGTTCGCGTGCGTCACCAGGAGCAGCGGGTAGTTCTCCACTCCCGTTTTCTTGTTCACGCTCTTCACCAAAGCGACTCCCACCCAGACAGCAAACGCAATGATGCTTAAAGTCGAGGTGCCTGCAAACGACTCGAAGATGTTCCCCGGCACGAGGTCCTTCAGGATGCTGAAAATCTGCTCTGACACGTTCAAGTTCTCATACGCCATGTCCGATGTCGCCAAGTAGCCACTCACATCGTCCAGCACGAACAAACTGTTCGGCATCGTGCCGTTGGTCGAAGTACACGCGAGTGTTCCATTTGATGAGTAGGCGAGATATCTGCCGTCAGCACACAGAAAGCCCAGCGACGGGATGGTAGGTTTAATCGGCACCACCGCGCTCGAGCGGTACAGCTTCGACATGGCGAAGGCGAAAGCTGTTCCAAGACATGAGGACGTGACGGAAGCCATGGCAAAGGAGATAATTATTCGTCTTCCAATGGACGCAGCCTTGCCAGCTTCCAACAAGTCGCCGATGCACACAATCACGCTGCAGAACACCATAGGAGTCACCAAACACTTGAGCGCTGCGATAAACAGCACACCAGGCAGCGCAATCCAGTCCGCATAAGCACCGTTGACTTCGTAACGGATGAGCATTACGCCGGCCATGAGACCGATCGCGGCACCCAGACCCACCTGCCAAATGCTCACGTTCGCGCTCTGGTCGTACGGCGAAGAGATCATGTCCTTCACTCCCAATCCACGGTACGAAAGCGGGTTGTTGTTCCTGGTGATCGGAGGCGGCACCAGGTCCCTCGAGCGGAAATCAAACTGCAGTATCGCGCTGTTCGGCGTGAGCGAGAAGCCGCTCTCCGAGTCGTACGCGCTCTTCATGGTCGTCTGCGAGTCTTGACTTGTGCTCTCTCACCACGCTTGCGGCTGAGGCCGACCAACGAGTAGCTCCCTGCGAGGTATTGTGTCCTGCCGTCCGCCTCGATTGCTTCGCCACCAGGAAATCGAAATGGTTCAGCTCCGTTGCTAGCCCAGCCGGCTGCATATCAGCGGAGACATTCATATAAAATAGCCGCAGCGTGAGTTCGACCGGCAAATCCCAGGATGTGTTTTCGTCCATTCCTTGTCGCGCAACTTCGTCGGTCTGCAGCCTTCACCACGAAGCTGCCCTTCAAGGTCTGCCCTTGATGTAGAAGCCCTACGCTACTATGGCCACTATCCGGTAGTGGCCGCAGAGGAAGTGATTCGTGACGAGATTACCATCAGCTGAGACCCTTGGGCGCTTCTTGCTCACCTCGCGGAATGTCGGAACCAATCTCTTGGATCCTAGCGCTCCCCTCCGCTTTGCATTTGCGTGGTGTGGCCAAAACATGGAGTTGAAGGCGATGGCAAACCCTGGATCCTATGAGACCTCTACAGGCACACAGTGAGAGAGAAAGACAACATGTGCGGCACGTGTTGTCTTTCTCTCTCAAGGGTGTGCAGAGTTCCAGAGTACGCGTCGTCGCTCCTCGTCCGCTGCGAACACGAAAATGATGCTGCAGATGCCCCGATCCAGCACGACGTCGCTTGCATTCAGCACCAGCAGAAACGCGAGCCTACGATCCGCAGCCACAGGAGATACACCGAGCAGCTCGTTCTGGAAGGACACGTCCAGCCTGATGCAGCGCGTTCGGTAGAGCTGCACATACTCGTCGTCATCGGGCCGCCGAGGCGTCTCTGTGCCTTCGTTCGGTGAATCCAGCTCCAGCAGCTTCAACTTCTTGTTGACTTCCAGCGCAGCATGTAAGTGGCGAACGCCGTTGGCGCCGATTTCGTTGTGCGCCACACGTAGCTCTTGAAGGACGGGCACACGGTCTTGTACTTGGCCGCGCAGAGCTGCTGCTAGCACGTTCATTGAGTCCGCGCCAACGAGATTGGCATTGAGATTCAATGTCTGCAGGTGCTGGCCAAGATCTCCGCCCAGAGCATCGACGAGTAGCTGCAGCTGCAGAATCCTGCAGCCTTCAACGTCTAGCGTGCGGAGCTGCTGGCAATCCGCGAGGATTGCATCAAGGTCCATGGCTGACAACGCATTACGTCGGAGCTCCAGCGCCTGCAATTGGCCCCGAAAGCCGCCGACGAACCTCTCCAAGGCCTCCGTCGTTGTGAGCGAAGCTGCCATGTCGTTCATCACTAGCTCGGAAAGTGCTGCGCCAGTAGGAACATGGCTATCTTCATGGTGCTCCCAGGACATTGCGAACTTCGCCTGAGTCCAAGCCACTCCGAAGCCTGGAATAACAACACAGAGCCACGCGCATTCTTCCTCAACGGAGGCCAGCACCTCCCACTCCTTGTCCTCCGCTCCTAGGCTTGCTGTGTGAACTTCTTTCTCAATGATACGCAGTCGAGGAGATCCTTCGCTCGGTGTCGAGTGGAGCTCAATGTTACTTGACAGCAAACAGCGAAGTGCTGGCGATCCTCGACTAGTTCGCGCTTGAGGTGCAGGCTCTTGCAGCCACTGCACAATTGTCGAGTGTGGATCGCGCAGACACTCGATCCAAGCATCGCTGTCTATGGGGAACAGTGGATTTCCTGACAAGTCCAGACGTCGAAGCCCTCCACGGCGAAGTGCAATCGCTAACCACTGCCAGCACATTTTGCGATCAGCAGGATCCACGAGCGAGAACGTATGCGCCAGTGATAGCTCCACGATACGCGTCTCCTCATGCCGCAACGCCGAGCAAATACAGGCAATATGATGATAACTAAGCGAGTTGTTCGCTAGCGATAAGCGCTTCAACGACGTCTTGCGTCCCCCCGGCGAGGAACCGAATGCTGCACCCACGAACGCCCGAAATGCAGCCCAGTTCTCCGTCGTTAGCGTTCGACCGACTGCGTTCTCCAGCACCAGCTCCTCCAGCGACGATCTCTCGCCTCTGCACTCGTTGAGCAGCTCCGCCAATGCCATTAACTCGTCCTTCTTCATCGCGTTCTCACTCAAATCCAGCGACGTGATGCAGTACCTCACGCTGCTCTCCTTAGTCTCCTGTCGTTTCAACAGCAGCTTCAGTCTCCGGATCAAATCCGGCGTCAAGCGACACCGCACGAGGCGAAGAGCTACTGGCACCACCCGGACGGCAGCTCTCGGCCCCTTCTCCGCCTTCAATTGCTGCGCCCCGCAGTCCGCAAAGAACTCGCGCAGCGCCTCCAGCAGCTGCGGCGTGAGCTTCGAGCGCGAGAAATCCAGCACCAGCCTCGGGAACTGCTCGTGTCGTAGCTGCAGCTGCTGGCGGGGGGTCGCTCCGTCCCCCACCATGAGGTCCGAGGCCAGCACCTGCTCCCAGAAGGCCTGCTTCACCAGCGGATACCGTCGCAGACTGTGCGAGTAGCGCTCCATTGCGACCAGCGACGGCAGCGCCTGCAACACGGACGCATGCCGCAGATTCACCACCAGAGACAGCGACGCGGCCTCCCGCTCCGCTGCGCTGTCAAGGCCAGGCAAGAGGCTCAAGAGTCCGCGCAGAGCGGCGACGTCGGAGATCAGCGCCATCGGAGTGCTCTTTTCAGCCAATGATGCGACTCACTTGCAAGTTGCTGACTCACAACATCTTCCTTAGCGAGAATTCATGTTGGTGGCACACTCGTCTCTGATCTCCCCGAGTTTGTGGAGGAAGTATCCTCCTACCCTTAGCTCAGCTCCGCATCGATAGCACGAAGGTATTGTTCTTCTTGGTATGGATCGATCCGATGGCTGAGGATGCAGCCGCCGTACTATCCTCGAACACACCGTGCATGAACTGCTCAGATCAACAAGACATTTATAAAGAACGAGCACATTTTTCAGCGTCGCAGCACGCAGCTCATTCTCCATTGAAAACTGATAGACGGCGAGAATAGGGCCAAGAACTTGGTATCCTATTGAATCTGAAGACGGATTCAGTGGGAGCAAAACTATGTAGTGCCGACGAGTTCCCTAAGCCGTTGGCTAGCCCTTGCTGGTGGAGCTAACAATCAAATAGTGCATGTTAGAGTGCGTGTTATCGTAGCAATTTCTGTTCAAACCCACCTTTGTTGTGCTGGGAGTTGAAAGTAAACGTGAACATGGAAAATATCGATGGAGCGCGACAGGTTCTCGTCGTAGTTCCAGCTCTCCATGCGAGGCGCATTCTCGCAAAGCCATCCGCGAACGTACTCCTGGATCTCTGCATCATCCATTTCATGGCGACTCCAGAGTGTCCAGTGCTCGACACCTTCGGGGGTATCGTACGGAAACATGTTTGGCTCCAGGGCAGTCTCCTTGCTGCCCAGCGTAGTTGCAAGTATGAGCCCTTCTCTCGAGTCGAACAGTCTGTCCACCATGTCCATATGAGCCCATTTACGCTCGAGACACTCGTCCGTTCGGGCCCAGTACTCCAGGGCTAAAGTCTTCGGCAGTCCGCGACCCTTTTCGTCTTGATGCTTGGGCTCTTGGGTGACCTCCTGATCTGCAGGAGATAGTTGATCACGGATACACTGTCGCTTGGCTATATAACTCTCCGCGTCTTGGACCAGCATCCTCTTCAGGCTTGAGCTGCAGCGCGCAAAATGCGGAATGAGACTCAGCTTCAACTTCAACTTATAGACCATCACTCTCCAACACCACATCAAGTCTATCAACGTTATTGTCTGACCTTCGTCCAAAAGGACGAGTTCAAGCTGAAGACATGCTTCCATCCCATTCTCTTTACGTCTCCTTCTCCTCGTCGATCTTGAGTGCAGCAATCGAGAGGTAGTCCTTCACGGCCCTCAGGAACGCAGTCACCTTGTCCAGGTCCTTGACGCCAGGAGAGCCCTTTACCTCCACGCCGCTGCTGACGTCCACACCCACAGGGTGACCGACCGACAGCGCCTTCACCACGTTCTCCGGGGTGAGTCCACCTGCCATCAGGCACGGGATGCGAGCGTGCGTGAAGATGGCCGCAATCTTCCAGTCGAACGCGACGCCAGTACCGCCCTGTTGACCCTTCATGGTCGTGTCTAGCAGGATGTAGTTGGCGAGGCCCTCCTGGACCTGCTGCAGAATAGCCTCAGCGTCAACCCCGTCGCTCAGTGTAGTGTCCGGCAGGTGCAGGGCGCGGATCGTGGGGTACTTGATGTCGTTGCAGATCTCATAGCCCTCGTCACCGTGCAGCTGCACCAGGTCCAGTCCGATCTCTTCGGCTGCTGCGTTCATCTCGGCGGCCGTCTTGTTGGCGAACACGCCGACCACGAGAGGTGCACGCGAGCAAGCCTCGCGAAGGGCCAGTACGTTCCTGTGGAACCAGTCGTTTTGTCCATCAAGGTGGGCCTCCAAAACCTCAGGGAGGATTGGGCCCGTACGCTCGCCATACTCACGCACAGCCTGAGCAATTGCCTTGGCTTGCTCCACCTGGACGTAGCGAGGCGAGTGCTCCGCCATGATGATGCCAATCATGTTGGCGCCGTTGCGCAAGGCCGCCAGAGCGTACTCCACCTTCGTGACGCCGCACACCTTAGCAAGCGGCGGAAGTAGAGGGAGGTCGCCCAACTCGTTGTGACGAGTCACGGCCTGCAGGAGGTCCTTCACCGTAGTCGCTACGTCGCCACTCTTCATCAAGTACTCGCCAACCAAGATGCCGCGAGCGCCGCACTTCTCGTACTTGACCACGTCTGCGTGAGACCGAATGCCGCTGAGCGCAAAGAGCGTGACGCCGTCACGGCTGAGCGAAAGTCCCCGCTCACGAATAGCGTCCGCAACGCGGGCAGTAGTGCTCATGTCCACCTTGAACGAACGGAGGTCTCGGTTATTGACGCCAATCAGGCGCGACCTGGCAGCCAGCGCGATGTCCAGCTCCTCAACGCTGTTCACCTCCACCAAGGCGCACATGCCGAGGTTGTGAGTTGCCTGCACAATGCAAAGCAGACACAAACTCAACGTCAACATTCATTCTCTCGTCAGAAAGTTCGGCACATTAACGCAGCTACTTGCATCAATGAGCTCAACGAGCTGCTCCTGGGACAGCAGCGCCACAATGAGCAGCACACAGTCGGCTCCGTAGGCGCGAGCCTCCAGCAGCTGGTACACGTCGATAATGAAGTCCTTGCGGAGGATGGCGGGGCGAGCGCTCATGCTCTCCACCACTTCTCTGGCCGCCATCATGTCCTCCAACGACCCCTTGAACCACTTGGGCTCCGTCAGCACGGAGATCATGCTGGCGCCCGCGTCCGCATACGACTTGACTTGCTCTGCTCCCATTGCAAAAATCACATTAGCTCCCGTCTTCCTCCTCCTATACTTGCAGCAATACAGCCGCCACGCACCGCGCAGGTTGAGTCCCGTGGCGATATCTCCCTTGCTGGGGCTGGCGCGCTTGAACTCGGCTGCCAGCGCCACGTCCGACCAGCCTTCCTTCTGTGATATTGCAATACAACAATAGGAACAATGCAACGACAGCCGTCAGCCTCGTCCATTCCCGAAGTTTCTACTCTGGGGACGCACCACCGGCGCGTTGAGGCGGTCGAGCACGCGCAGGGCCGAGCCGTAGACGCTCTCGGTGCTTTCGATCTTCTTCACCAGCTGCTCGGGCGTCACGACCTGCTTGGCGGCCTCCACGTCCAGGCGACGCTGCGCCGCGATCTCCTCCAGGATGTTCCCCATCTTGTTATTTGCACTTTGCGTGTTCGGCCAGGAATCGGAATTTAGACGTTAAATCGAGCAGTGGATGTGCAACAGGTTTATTATCAACTTTCTTCTGCTCACAACTTCGTGCCTGCCTCCATCTCGGCCACTTTGCGCTTGGCCGGCGTTACGGACTGCTCTTCCTTTGCTATTACTTCCGCTTTCTTGGCCTTCTTGGGGCTCTTGGTCTTGAGCGATGGCGAAACTGCACGTGATAATCAAGGCATTCGTCAGCTTGTTATGTCCGACTGTCATCTACACAAACAAGCACAGGCATACCTGTGGTGGTGGCGTTCTCGGACTTGACCCAGCCGCACTTGACGAAGAAGTCGTAGACCTGACCGGTTTTGCTCACGTCTGTACGAGGCACCGCAATCTGAGTCAGCAACAGTGATAACCATTCAACAAGCAGAGACGAGGACGCACCTATCTGGACCGTTTCCTTGGCCATCTTCTTCGTCAGGTAGCCCAAGCGGAAGCACTCGCGAACCAGCGCGTCCTTGATTACCAAATAATGCTTCAAAACAGAACAGCAACAAACGAACGTCAGCCTCCGTGTGTAGCACGAGGCCGAACGCAGCAAGTAAGTACCTTTGGCAGCAGCTTCAGCTTACAGCACAGCTCCTTCTCCTTCGGAGTAAGCAAGTGGCAGCCTGGTGTGCCCTCAATCGAGAAAGTCGCTGCGATCGCGTTGAGACCATTCCTAGTTCTCGAACTATCACCGCCCGCATCTCCGTTCACGCCCTGCTCCCTATTCTGCCAGCGGTTAGCGCGGTCACGCCCACTCGAGGACGTGCGGCCTGACTCGTATAAATAAGAGGCGCTCTCGCGCTGCTTCTGGATGGCCTGGTCCAGCTCGCGCTTCTTCTTCTCTGCGTCGTACAGCTCTGCCTCCGCCAGTGTCCGCACGCCATTCTTGCGGTACTCCTGCAGCAGCAGGATCTGCTTCTTCAGTCGCATGGCCGCGATCAGCCCCTCCACAAACTTTTCGTGCTCTTCCGGCGTCTGGAAGCGCGCGAACGGCCGCACCTGCGCCAGCAACTCGCGTTCCTCCTTCGGTCGCTTCCTTTCTGTGTGCTGATGCAGCTTGTAGTCCAGCAATCCCCGCTCCACCACAAACTTCTTCCTCTCAATACGGTTCGCTAGCTTCTGATTGTAAATCTGGATGACCTTCAACTTCAATTCGCGCTCGGCCGGGTGGTCCGCGTCCGAGAACTCCATGTCCGCCATGATCACCTCCGCCTCGTTGTCGTACTCGACGTCAAAGTCTCCACGCAACGGCATGTATCCAGCCAGTTGACTGGGTCCGTTCCTCTCTCCAGGGGGCCCCCCTCTCTGCATCAACTGATCCGACGTGGCGTTCATCTCGGCCGCCTTTTCCTCCGTGGTCATCTGCTGCTTCTGCACCTCCTCCTTGCTCTCCTCAACGACGTCTCCAATGAACTTGGGCATGAGGTCCTTGTGCCCCAGATATGACGTCAGGTAGTGACGCTCGCACCTCTTGTCGCTCTTGCTCACCACGTGCTCAGCGATGTCTTTCCAGTTGCCCATGCCGAACATTTCGATGCCCTCGAGCAGCAGCAGCTCCTCGTCCGCCGTCCACACTGCATTAGCAGCGTCCGAAATAGCGGTAGGGATGGCTGCAGCGTTGGTGCCCACCGCCGCGGGGGCAGCAGCGGCGCTCTCCGCTGTCTGCCGCTCGTGCACGATGGGGAAAGCCAAGCAGTCCGAGACCGAGTACTTGTGGCTCTGCTTGTGCTCGCCCAGCTCGACGCCCACGGCGAAGCACTCGACGCACAGCTCGAAGGGCGGCTGCGGCCTGCACTCGGTGCACGTGATGCGGATGTTACGCGCCAGGTCCTTCTGGCAGTTAAGGCAGAACTTGCTCTTCATAGCCGCGGGCTTCGCGGGCGGCGGCACCTGCGCGTCGCTCTTGCCAGTCTCCACGGCGGGGGCCTTTGCTGAGGCGGGCGCCACCTCCTTAGGCTTGCTCTTCTTGGTGTGGCTGCGTCGCGCGGCGTCGCCCTTGCCCGCCATGCTTAAGGCTCGAGATCACTTGCTTTCAGTATGCAAAAAGGCTCTGTGCCGCTTTCGGCGCCATCCGAGGAAGACGGCCTCTAATCCGGCATATGCTATGCGGTATGGCGGTTGTACCATATATACGGTACACTACTTCAACCAAGCCAAACGGTTATTGGTGTTGATGCGTTATGTTCATTGCTCTAGAGATGAATACAATGCGATGCGATGGCGGGACCGCCGTTTATCTATGCGTGTGGGCCTTTTACTTACCAAAGCGGCGCTTGCGGCGGTTGAACTCGAAGACAATGTCCTGCACGTCGTCCTGCGTGACCTCTGGCCACATTTTGTCGAGGAAGATCAGCTCCGAGTACGCGATCTGGAACAGCAGGAAATTGCTAATGCGCAACTCGCCCGACGTGCGAATAAGGATGTCCGGATCCGGCAAGCCACTGCAGCAATGAGGCAGACATCATCAGTAAGTAATTGTTACCTGCCATCTGCGCTGCGAACGCATGAGCTTACGCTGTGAGCATGCGCCGGCTGAGCAGGTCCTCGTTTATCTCCTCAACGGTCGTCTCGCCGTTCGCAACCTCTGTAGCGATCTTCCTACAAGCGCCCACGATCTCGTCACGCGCGCCGTAGCTGTCCAGAGCAAGATAAAATGATTCCGTTTGAATGGCTCAACTACCTAGACTTGCAGCACACAACACCGTACCTGACGCAGAGGTTGAGGCTGAACTTGGTGCAGTGGTGCGTCTTGGTTTCAATGTCCTCAATGGCCTGCACGATGTACGCTGGCAGCTTGCGTCCGTCCGACACCAGCACACGCACACGCACATCTCTCTTCAGCGCCTCGGGCACAATCTCGTGCATGAACTGGTTGAACAAGTTCATGAGCGCGTCCACTTCCGACTGCTCTCGGTTCCAATTCTCTGCAAATTCACCACCAGTTAGTCCACTACACCGCTCCCCATTCTCCCAGCCATCACCGCACCCGTCGAGAAGGCAAACACCGTCAGCGCCTTGATGCCTGCATCAATGCACCAATCTGTAAAGTTCACGAGCGTCCTGCTGCCGTCCGAGTGGCCCTTAACGCCCACCCCGTACTTGGTCTTCCCGTAACGTCGGTTGCCGTCCATAATGACTGCAATATGACGCGGGACCTTCCAGTCCACGTTGTCCCTGAGCACGACCGTCTTCTTCTGCAACACCGCCAGGTCCGCGCTCAGCAGTCTGGACAGCCGCCAGACCGCCACAGGCAGGACTCGGTGCCAGCGCACTGATTTGCCCAGGCCGCTCACACCCGAGGCTAGCGAGAAGCTAAGCAGCGTGAGCACGAACACGAGCGTGATGGGCATCCCCGCCAGCCACCACATCTCGAAGCCGTTGTAGAACGTCTTGGCCAGCCCCAAGTCGTGCGCCGCGTCCGCACTCTCCAGCTGCGACAGCGTCTGCCGCCCGAAACTCTCACGCAGCCACACGACGCCGCTCGCGTTCTCGTCCATCGCTACAGTCCAATGTTGCTCAATGCAGCGCCGTGTCAATGCAGCTTGGTCTGGTCTCCAGTGACGTGTCCAGCCTGAACTCCAGGCAATAATGACATGCGACATGAATCGTTTACAACTTTCATAAACAGCCAATCAGCGACGGCGTGCTTTTCCACCATTGAACAAGATGGCGCTGCTGCAGTCGAGATGGCTTCGACTAGGCGGACCCGTGCGCTCGTCACTAGCCGCCACGCGATGCCGTGGATGTGACCACTTGATCCGATACTTCAGCGGCTCGACGCCGAAATTTGGGGCCTCAACTTCAACGGGGTCACTGCTTACCAACAACTCTCCGTCGGGCTCCAAACGCTTCCGGCAGCACGTGAACCCGCTCTCGATGGTCTACCGCCAGCCCGTGGAGCTGCCGCAGTGGGCCGATTGCTTTGCAGACACTTCGCTGCCCATCCACCTGGACATCGGCTGCGCTCGCGGCAAATACCTCATGGATGTGGCGGAGTCCCAGGCTTCTCAACGGAATTTCGTGGGCGTTGAGATCCGTCGCAACGTGCTGCAGGAGGCGGAGCGGGAGGCCGAACGGCGTGGACTCAAGAACTTGGCTTTTGTGCATGCCAATATGAATATCCACCAGGCGACGCTGTTGCAGTCGTTACCTGCACCGGTGGAGAGTGTGTCCATCTTCCACCCGGACCCGTGGATGAAGAAGCGCCACATCAAGCGGAGATTGGTGACCGACGAGTTTGTGGAGGAGATGGCCAAGCACCTGCCTAACGGTACGCCGATCTACGTGCAAACGGACGTGGAGGAACTGTTCGCGCACATGGTGGAGATCTTCGAGCTGTCGAGGCTCTACGACTTTGACGCAGTGCATGAGAACCCGCTGGGGATCCCCACGGACAGAGAGAAGTTCGTCTTCGACGAAGAAGGAGATATTTACCGGGTCAAGTTCATTGTGAACAAGCCAGAAGAGGAGGCTGAGGAGACGCCGACTTTGACAGACGCATGACGCGCTGGACTCGGTCGTGGCACATTACAGTACTACAGAACGTGCTACAGTAACTTGTTTTCTTTTCTTTTGCTTCATTGACGTTATGCTACGCGTGTGTTTGAACACGTTGACTTCTGATTAGATTATGCAATGCTGGGAGCTGTGATGGTCGGGTTTACTTGCCAAAGCGGCGCTTGCGGCGGTTGAACTCCACGATGATGTCCTGCAGGTCTTCGCGCGTGACTTCCGGCCAGAGCTTGTCCATGAAAATGAGCTCGGCGTAGGCAATTTGGAATAGCAGGAAGTTGCTGATGCGCAGCTCTCCCGACGTACGGAGCAAGATGTCCGGATCGGGCAGGCCACTGTCATGCAAAAGTGGTCAAGAGTGAGCACAAGATTGAACGAAAGGCAGAACACGAAAACGTACGCAGTAAGCATGCGCTGACTCAGCAGCTCCTCGTCAATGTCGTCGATGCTCGTCTCGCCCCCGGCGACCTCGGCAGCGATCTTCTTGCAGGCTCCGACGATCTCGTCCCGTGCCCCGTAGCTGTAAAAGCGCCATCAAAAAATTTCGTTAGCCTTATGAGTGGGGACGGCTTAGGTTGGAGTTGTTGAGACTGCCCACCTGACGCAAAGGTTGAGGTGGAAGGCGTTGCAGTGCTGGGTCTTGGTCTCGACCTCCTTGATCGACTTGACGAGGAACGCGGGCAGCTTACTGCTGTCGGAGGCCAGTACACGCACTCTGATGTTGCGGGTGAGCGCCTCGCCTAGGATGTCATGGATGAAGCCGTCGACCAGCTTCATCAGAGCATCGATCTCGGCCTTCTCGCGTTTCCAATTCTCTGTAAATGTACATTGGGTCAGTCTCGCCGGCAAATAACGGAGACTTTGGAGACGACGCCACTTTACCCGTGGAAAAGGCAAAGACTGTGAGCGCCTCGACGCCAGCGTCAATACACCAGTCCGTGAAGTTCATGACGGTCTTGGTGCCGTCCGAGTGGCCGCGTGTGCCCGAGCCATACTTGTTCTTGCCGTAGCGGCGGTTGCCATCGATGATGACGGCAATGTGGCGCGGGATCTGTACCAACGAACAAAAGTAAGCACTTGATCGCCAGACAGACAGGACGTAGAGCACCACGAACCTTGAGGTCCTTCTCCACTTCGGGCATGGCGGTGGTGGTGCTGCTGTTGATGGAGTCGGCGCCCATGGTCTTGTGGTCGTCCGCGTCAAACTGGAAGTGAGACCGAGACCGACGAGGGAATGCGCCGGTGCAATACACGACTCGCTCGCCTCTGCATCATCCCGTCGTCGGGCTTGCGAAGACCGCCATCGCTTGGCACGTCGTCGTCTCGACAGGTACCGCAACTGCTGATTGGACTCTCCCGAGAGATGGCAGCTCACAATCCTAGCGCCAATCGATGTGGAGCTGGCGATGTACCTCGGACACCGCTCTTGGGGTCCGACACTCGGGCACGTGGCCCACGAGGCTCGGAAGCCGTCTGTCTGCGAACCCCACTACGTTCCTAGCGGCAATGCCGTTGGCCGACATTGCCTTTGACACCAGCAGCAGCTTCGCGAAAAATAAAGCTGCTGACTCGGCGTTGATGCTGCCACTTGTAAAACCATGATCGATACTTCCTTTGGGTCAGCGGTGACGACATTTGTTCAATATCTGAGCAAGACGATTTGCATTTACTTGCTGCGTCTTCGAGTCGCAGCCTGCGACTCGAATGCTTATCGTTGAGACCGCCGAGATGGATCACGAGTTGGCGCGAGCGCTTCATCCATTGGCGGTACCTTAGCGTAGGACGACAGTTCTGGCGGTAACGTCCACAACAAAGGGCACACTACGAGTCTGACCAACACAACTAAGCCTGGCTCCCCCCCAATGACGAACATCGTTCGAGGTCCCCGTGTCCGAGGTGTCGCCAGGGCACGCGCATGCATGGGGCTCGTCAAAGAGCCGTCGTTGAACCATTGATGGCGATATCTCCGCGCGAACTGGAAAGTATCCGAACGAGGTCGCACATTTGTTAAGCTTGAGTCCTGTATTTCAGCGAGGATGTTGAATTGGTCGTCTCGAACGCCTCTTGTGTTGGCCTTGCAACCACATGTACAAGCGCACTAAAATACTACACCTTTGAGGTGATGCAATAGCCCTTTGGGCCTGAGAGAGACCGTGCACTAACGTTTACATAAAAGCCCAGCAAGGAAATGCATTCTGTTGGATCAAGACAACACTCCACAGCATTCTCTAGACCTTGTGCAGCGGCCGTACTTTCAATTGTCAGGGCTAGTTCAATGTAGTGCGAGTTTGGTATCTCTTCGAATCATTCACAAAAGCATTCGGCGAATCTATGTATTTCTGTGTTTCAACAGCACGCACGCGGATGGGATCGAGCACATGCCGAGTTCGGTGCGTGTGAGTCGCCCCACAGCCATGACAAAAGCCATCAGGAAAGGTGGTTCTGCCCACGCCAAGCTTTGCCGCTATGATATCCCGCAGCTGGCATCATAAGACACGCCGTCCCCCTAAGACAAGATTGATTATCTTTGGTGAAACCTCGTCTCGGAGACCAAAGACCAATACACCTGAGGCCTCCATATGGCACCCTCGTCCTTCCCTCTCATACATACATACATGTATCGAGCTTCGTGGGATAGAACTGCTCGACTCTGCGAGGCGGACATATGCCACCGATCGCTCACCTCCTACACTGCAGTCTGAGGCTCTCCAGTCTTCATTCCTGGATCTCCCTCGGCTCGCCGAGGACCCCCCCCCACCCGTTCGGTTGACCACCCCAGCTCAACTTGACACCCGCCGAGAGACTTCTACTTGCTTCGACCATCTCCACGGAATCCACGTCCAAGATGAGTCTACTGCAGCCAGAGGCCACAGACGCGGGCGAAGAGGTTCCCGGCGTGTACCGATCGCTTAACTTCCGCAGTCTTCAAGACCCGTACTCGAACCGCGGTGGAGACACCATGACGAGTCGGTACAGCACGCTGCGAGCGGAGAACCTCGAGACGATGCTCAACGGCGGCCTCGAGCGGTTCTTCAAGAAGTACAACCACTTGTCACGCAAGACCAACCTCCAGTTGCCGACCCCCGAGGTGCGCTTCGAGAACCTGTCGTTCTCGGTGCAAGTGCCGGCTGAAGCTGGCGCGTACGGCACGGTGGGGTCCCACCTGGCGCAGATCTTCACGCCATGGCAGAAGGTCCCCATGACCACCAAGCAGGCGCTGCACCCGATGAGCGGCATCATCAAGCCAGGCTCCATGACGCTGATCTTGGCCAACCCTGGCGCCGGCAAGTCGACGTTCCTCAAGGCGCTGGCCGGTAAGCTGCAAGATAATGCGAGCACGAAGATCGGTGGAGAGATCCTGTACTCGGGTCTGAAGGGCGAGGACATCGACCTGATCAAGCTGGTGGGTCTAGTCGACCAGACGGACAACCACATCCCGACGCTCACGGTGCGCGAGACATTCAAGTTTGCGGACATGTGCGTGAATGGCCGTCCGGAGGACCAGCCAGAGGAAATGCGCGACATTGCGGCACTGCGCACGGAGCTGTTTTTGCAGATCCTGGGTCTAGAAAGCTGTGCCGACACAGTGGTGGGCAACGCGTTGCTGCGAGGTGTCAGTGGAGGCGAACGGAAACGTGTGACGGTGGGCGAGGTGCTGGTGGGTGGCCAAAGCTTGTTCCTGTGTGACGAGATCTCGACGGGTCTTGACAGTGCCGCGACGTTCGACATCATCAAGGCGCTTCGCACTTGGTGCAAAACCCTAGGTGGGTCGGTCATCGTGGCGCTATTGCAGCCGACACCTGAGGTCGTGGAGCAGTTCGACGACATCCTGATGGTGAACGAAGGTCACATGGTGTACCATGGACCGAGGACGGAAATCTTGGACTACTTTGACGAGCGCGGCTTCGTCTGTCCTCCTCGTGTGGACCCGGCTGACTTCTTGATTGAGGTGACGTCAGGCCGTGGTCACGCGTACGCCAACGGCAAGGTGCCGACAAAAGACCTCGCCGTGTCTTCCGAGGACTTCAACAACCTCTTCTGCCAGTCGAGTATCTACAAGAAGACGCACGAGGCCATTGGCAAAGGGTTCAACGAGCACCAGTTCGAGAACGCAGAGGACTTCCAGAAGGCCAAGAGCGTGGCCAATCTGGCGCGCTCGAAGCAGAAGTCCGAGTTTGGCCTAGCGTTCGTGCCAAGCACGCTACTATTGCTTCACCGCCAGAAATTGATCTGGCTGCGTGACCCTCCGCTGCTGTGGGGTAAGCTGTTCGAGGCGCTCATCGTGGGTCTGGTGCTCGGTATGATCTACTTCAACGTGAGCTCGACGTACTACCTGCGCATGATCTTCTTCAGTATCGCGCTCTTTCAGCGGCAGGCATGGCAGCAGATCACGATCTCGTTCCAGCTTCGCGGCGTGTTTTACAAGCAGCGCCCGCGCAACTTCTTCCGCACCATGTCGTACGCCATCGCGGAGACGGTGGTGCAGATTCCGGTGAACCTGTCGGTGTCGTTCATCTTGGGCACATTCTTCTACTTCATGAGCGGACTGACGCGGACGTTCGAGAGGTACATCGTGTTCTTCCTGGTGCTCGTGTGCTTCCAGCATGCTATCGGTGCGTACATGACGATGCTGAGTTCGCTGTCACCGAGTATCACGGTGGGTCAGGCGCTGGCAGGTATCTCCGTCAGCTTCTTTCTGCTCTTCTCAGGCAACATTATCCTGGCGGACTTGATCCCGGGCTACTGGATCTGGATGTACTGGTTCAACCCGTTGGCGTGGGCCCTGCGAAGCAACATGCTGTCGGAGTTCTCGAGCGACCGGTACACTCCCGCACAGAGCTCCAAGTTCTTGGACAGTTTCTCGATCTCACAAGGCACGGAGTATGTCTGGTTCGGTATCGGCGTTTTGGTGGCATATTACCTCTTCTTCACGACGCTCAACGGTCTGGCACTACACTTCATTCGGTACGAGAAGTACAAGGGTGTGAGTGTAAAGGCAATGACGGACAACGCCTCCGAGGAGGACAACGTGTACGTGGAAGTCCGAACGCCTGGTGCTGGCGATGTCGTGCAGACGAAGGCTCGAGGTGCCGGTCTGCCGTTCACCCCGTCGAACCTGTGCATCAAAGACTTGGAATACTTCGTGACGCTGCCTTCCGGCGTGGAGAAGCAGTTGCTTCGTGGCATCACGGCGCACTTCGAGCCAGGCCGCATGGTGGCGCTCATGGGCGCGACCGGTGCTGGTAAGACGACGCTGATGGACGTGATCGCCGGACGCAAGACTGGCGGACGCATCGTGGGCGACATTATCGTAAACGGCGAGCCGAAAGACCCGGCCAACTTCAGCCGCATCACAGCGTACTGCGAGCAGATGGATATCCACTCGGAGGCCGCGACGATCTACGAGGCGCTCGTGTTCTCTGCGAACCTGCGTCTGCCGCCGACTTTTTCGGAGGAGGAGCGAATGAACCTGGTGAACGAGACGCTGGAGCTGCTGGAGTTGTCGGCCATCGCCGGTGAGATGGTGGGGCGTTTGTCAGTGGAGCAGAAGAAGCGCGTGACAATCGGCGTGGAGGTGGTGGCGAACCCGAGTATTCTGTTCCTGGATGAACCGACCAGCGGTTTGGACGCGCGTTCTGCATTGATCGTGATGCGAGGTGTGCAGTCGATTGCGCGAACGGGCCGTACGGTGTTGTGCACGATCCACCAGCCTAGCATTTCCATCTTTGAGCTGTTTGACGGTCTTCTGCTGCTGCAGAAGGGAGGCTACACGGCGTACTTTGGCGACTTGGGCGTGGACTCAGTGAAGATGCTCGAGTACTTCGAGTCAATTCCTGGCACGATGGAAATCCGTCCGCAGTACAACCCGGCCACGTACATGCTGGAGGTGATCGGTGCTGGTATCGGCCGTGATGTAAAGGACTACTCGCTCGAGTACAAGAACAGCGAGCTCTACAAGTCGAACCGCGAGCACACGCTGCAGTTGGCACAGGTGTCGAACGATTTCGTGCGCCATTCAACGTTGAACTACACGCCGATCGCGACGGGCTTTACCAACCAGCTTGGCCAGCTCGCCAAGAAGCAGCAACTCACGTACTGGCGCAACCCGCAGTACAACTTCATGCGCATGTTCCTGTTCCCATTGTTCGCGATTATCTTCGGCACCACCTTTTACCAACTATCTACGGCCAGCGTGAAGAAGATCAACTCGCACATCGGTCTCATCTACAACAGCATGGACTTCATCGGTGTGATCAATCTCATGACGGTGCTGGAGGTGACGTGCGCCGAGCGCGCCGTGTTCTACCGTGAGCGCATGTCGAATTACTACGGTCCACTGCCGTACAGTCTGTCGCTGTGGTTCGCAGAGGTGCCGTATCTGATCATCGTTATCGTGCTCTTCGTGACGATCGAGTACTGGCTGGTGGGCTGGAGCTCGAACGCTGGCGACTACTTCTTCTTCATGTTCGTGTTCTACCTGTACACGTCAGCGTGCACGTACGTGGGGCAGTGGATGTCTGCTTTGATGCCGAACGAGAAAGTGGCGAACGTGGCGGTGGGTGCTTTGTCCTGCCTGTTCAACCTGTTCTCAGGCTACTTGCTGCCGCGCACGGCCATGAAGGCGGGCTACAAGTGGTTCACTTACCTGATGCCGTCGAGTTACTCGCTTGCGGCGCTGGTTGGTGCGCAGTTCGGCGACAACCAAGACGTGATCTCAGTGCCGTCGGGCAACACGACGTCAAACATGACGGTGGCCGCCTACATCGAGAAGACGTACGATTTCCGTCCGGAACGCAAGTACAACTTCATGGCGGGTCTATTGGTGATCTGGGTCGTGCTGCAGGTGGCCATTTACCTCACGTTCAAGTACGTGAGCCACCTGAAGAGGTAAAGCAAGTGGGTTTTGCACTGGCAACCGTAGCCCGCAACTACGCATGGTAGACGATCTAGGAATTACGTCTGCCACCGTAGAATGCGAGCTGTGCATGTGTAGTGGAGGTTTGGCTTGCAGATTTTGTTTTCAAATACATTGCTACTGTTTGTGAAAAAATTGTTGCCCGATCCCAATTGTTTGCATGAACACAAAGTGAAGCGTGTTCCAATACTGGGGCGTGTAATAGTGATTGTTTTCCACTCGACATCAGAAATGAACAAGCACAGAGGCAAGCAAATCGGAAAGACAGATAAACACCTGTCGTACAAAAGGATAATGTCCGGCATTTGCTTTCACGAAACCTAACGTGATGCGAAAAAAAAAGATAAGACGTTGCTGAATGTAGCTCATATCGAGAGGCATGGTTTATTGTAGCAGTACAAACGCTAGAATCGGCAGAGGCGTCAGAATACGACTGGAGCTCGCGTGAACGATATTGAGCGATCGAGTGCTCTGGCCCTGCAGTCCCGATAATGTCCAACTTGTATTCCTTCCCAGGCAAAATAAAGGCGATTACAGATACTCAAGGTTAACCGCCATGCGCTGGCAAGCGTGGATACCTTACTCAACGATGGTTCTTTGGTGTCATCCCGCATCGAATGATAAAACGCTACCTCCTTTGCTCTTTGAATATTCGACGAGGACCAACGATTAGTTTGATCGCAGGGTTCATTGATCTCAAGCTCATGGAATCACACATACCTTTCCGACTAAGTCAGCTCAAATAAAGGGGCTCTACATGTATGGTCGGCTCACGATTTCACGCTTTGTCTACCCAGGAAAACTGAAAGCTGTAATCCACACCTATCCTCGCTATTAGATTGTGCTGCAATAGATAGAGAAGGAGTACGAGAGAGCCACGTACCATTATGCTCAAGGAAGAAGAAAAAGCAGTACGGGATAAACATTGCTAGTTTTGCCTGGATATCATCTGCCGCGGTCTCCAAAACGAATGCTAGTTGGTGCAGCACGGAGTAGTGCAGACGCCGGTGGAGTACCATCATAAATGTTGTCAGAGAAAATATTTCAAGAGATACAAATACCAAAATGTTGGTTTGCGCTCGGTGGAGTTCGACTGGGGTGGCGTTCGCGAGCGATGGATAGTAGACAGCATTTGGTAGACGAGCTACCACAACCTGAAAGATGCCGTACATGGCAGGAATGATGCACTTGACGTACTCAACCAGAAGAAAATACTCAGTCATCGATAGCGTCTGGAGACGCAAGATTTGGGCGGAAAATTCTTGACTGCTAACTTGAGGAAATGCCTGGAAATTTGGGCGGCCACTAAAAGAAATACGAGGGGCTGATCGGGACACAGATTCGTTCGAGTGCATCGAAGACCGAGAGCGAGAGCTAGAGCGCCTCGCGAGTTTGAGGTTTCCAACGCCTGCTGCAAATACTATGGAGAGGCGACGGCTAGTAGAAAGAGTGGTAGTGCTGGAGCGACGACGACTTGAAAACCTGTTGGACGTTGTGGAATCGATGATTGGTAGCCTCACAGGTGAAGGTAACGTGGAGTCTGAAACAGGGACTATGGCATGAAGGGAGTGTCTAGATGGCCCAATTTTTTCGTTCGATCGGTCGGGGATCAACATGGCTGAAGGACGGCGCAGCAAATGGCGTATACTCACCATAGAACCGCTAGCATCAAACAACGAGAGCCCGATAGTTGCCCAGATCGTAACATGGTCGCCCTGCAGGCACGCAGTCAGGTACAGCACGTGGAATAATTCAGTGCTGAATACCACGACCTCAGGTAAGCGTGCCCTCCAGCGCTGTGCGATGGCCATGCCTCCTTTTCCACGACGAAGAGCGTACACCATAACCAAACGCATGATCACCTTCAAAAGAAAGAGAACCAGCAGGAATGCAAGCTGCTGCGCCCCCCGGAGCGACCGAAACGCAGCATTAGAGGCTGGGTACACGAATACGATGACCGCTTCCACGACGAGGACGCCCTTCAGTATTCGCGCATGTGCCGACAGCCGCGGTGTCGTTGTAAGTGCCTGCCAACCAATAACGGCAACGAAAACCCCGAAGAAAAGACACGTGAAAGACCCCGTAGTTACCACGCAGGCGAAGGGGATCGGGAAAACCCAGACGGTGCTGATGACCACGAGTACTCCAAAGTACGCCGCCGCAGTAGAAAACGTGACAGTCAGCGCTTGCCGCCACGAAACCTTGAGTGGGGCAAGGAAGACAATACCCTGCTGGATGTAGCCGAGTGTGAGGACCATGAATATGACTGCTGATCGGACGAACCACCGGTAGTTGGCTCGCCAACCAGCTGCAGGAGGTTCAAGCGGCACCAGCTCTTGTAACAGGACAAAGGATAGAACTGGTAGTGGCGTCAACAAGCAGACAGCCAGCACACGCGTGAATGATTTCGAGTGCACGTAGCGCTCGAGTGCCCGCGCTCGTTTAGTGGTGTAGGCTCCATGACGACTGACTTGTACTCGTTCCCAAATACTACAGAAGGGATCACACACCTTGGTAATACGCCGCCCCGTTCGGACAATGGCTTCAGCCATGAGGTCCTTGTCCAGTACTAAGGAGAGTCTGCTGGACTCGAAGGCCCACTTCAAATAGATAGCGTCGAATATAGCTCCGCACGAACTCTCATTCGCATCGAATTTAGCAGAGAATTGTGATGAATGCCCGACTCGGTTCCTCGACGAAAACAAAGATCGCCAAATGTGACTTGGCTCGCCGGAGCGTAGCTCCTACAGATTCTTTGGAGCTTCGGTTCGATCAATCCACGCGAAGCGAAAACTAAAGTCCACACCTTCAGCAAACGGCAAAGTGAAAAACTCAGTCATTCATGAAATTGCCACTTGTTAGGGAAGCGTACGTACCATTGTGCTCGAGGAAGAAAAAGAAGCAGTACGGAATAAACATCGCAAGCTTAGCCTGGACATCAGTAGCAGCCGTCTCCAAAACGAAGGCTAGCTGGTGCATTATGGGGAACTGCAGGTGACAGCTTAGGATCTCCCCGAATACAATCAGCGACAATATCTGAACCACCGCGTAGACTGCCACGTTAATTTGTGATTCTTGGAACTCAAGCGATGAAGCGGTTGCCATCGACGGGTAGTAGACAGCGTTCGGTAAACGTGATAGCACTGCTGTATAAATTCCAACCATCAATGGAATCATACAGGAGACGTATCTAACGAGGATGAAGTACTCGGTCATAGACAGAGTCTGGAACCGTGTGAACTCGTTAGTAAAGTCTTGGTTGTTCAGTTGATCGGACCTTCTCTTCTCCCTAAGCCCCGCAAGTTGTGATAAAGAACACGACCTCGACGCTGATGGTCGAGATGACTTCGAATTGTTAGAATGTAGTAGGGATGGCTGAGAGAGAGAGCGTCGCGCCAGCTTCATGCTGGAGGTACTGGTGATACTTCCGCTAACGTCCCGACTTACCGGGTCAGAGATACCAGTCGGGAAAGCTGATATTAATGGCCCACTCAGAGGCACCACCGCGGAAAGCGAGGACCTAGCTGACGGGAAGCTGCGTAGAATCAGCACTGTGGATGGCCGGTGAACAAGGCGATACACCCCAAACGCTGAATTGAGAATGTCAATCGATACAAGTGAAGCGGCAGTCCAAAGCGAGATATGCGGGCCCTGAAGGCACGTCATGAGGTAAACCAAGTGAAAGAGGTCCGTTGTGAACACCACACGCTCGGGTAATCGTGCTCGGAGCCGGACTTTATCTTCCCCGTCTTTGCTGGAGCAGCAGGCAACAGCCATCGAGAAGCGCAGGATCACCTTGAGCACGTAGAGAAGCAGTATGAATGCGAGTTGCCAGCCGCCATGGAGCACATGGAAAGCGGCACTGAAAGCAGGATACAAGAAGCACATCGCACCTTCGACGGCCGAGACGTTATAAATCACTCGCAGCTGCGCCGAGAGCTTTGGCGTCTTCTTCAGTGTTTTGCCTCCAAATACCACGACGACGCACACAACGAACACGCCACCGAACACGCCGCCCGTGAGCTCGAACACGAACGGGATGGGGAAGACCCACACGGCCATGATTGCCAGCAGCACGATAAAGTAGCTGCTCACGCAAATCCAGACGATAGCGAGTGACTGCCCGAGCGTGACATTGAGCGTGGTAGTGAAGCTCGACGCCTGTTGGAGGCAGCTAAACGTGAGCAGGCAGAAGACGAAGACGTAGCGCAGGATCCAGCCCGAGTTGCGTCGCCAGCCGTCGCTCGGCGGGCTCAGCGGCAGCAGCTCCATGACCACCACGAATCCCAGCACTGGCAGCGGAGTGAGCAGGCACACGGCTAGCACCCTCGTGCGCGACACCGTGAGGCAGTAGCGCTCCAGCGCGCGGACTCGTGGTGCTGTGTACATGCCTCGATGGCCCACTTGGGTGCACTCCCAGGCCTCGACCAGCGTGCGCAATAGCCGTCCATGAGCAGGGACGCGTTGCAGACCCAGCGTGTCAGGCGTCATGAACGCTGATCTTCATCCACAGATTCAAGCAACTTGATAAAGATAGAGCGTAGCCGTCCACTTCAACTTGCGTCCGCCAATCACAGCACGCCACTCCATATTGTACATCAACTTGACCATCACTCTAGATTTCTCTGCATTCTGCGCTCATGGAGAACTGGGCGTTGTGGCAAATGGTGGACTCGCTGTACCCGACGGGGGGCTTCGCGCACTCGCTGGGACTCGAGGCCGCCGCGCAGGAAGGGATCGTGGCCACCGCGTCACTGCGCGAATTCTTGTCGGCGTCGCTGCACCAGAGCGCCAACATGGCACTGCCGCTCGTGTTCTCGGCGTATCAGATCGGGAGAACGGAATCAGACTCCGCACTCGTGGACTCCGTACTGAGGCTCAATGCGCGCGCCACAGCTCTTTATTCGAACCACGTCGCGCGCAAGGCATCGCTCGCCCAGGGCGCGGCGCTGCTGAGGCTGGCCCTGTCCACGTACGCGCCGAGCTTCCCGCGCTTCCAGACGCTGCTGACAGTCCGGAAAGAGGCCAAGAGGAGGAAGCAGGGCGGCGTGCACCATGCGGTGCTCTTCGGTGTCGTCTGCGCGCTGTTGGGCGTGCAGGCGGAGGCTGCGCAGCGCATGTACCTGTTCGTGACCACACGCGACGTGCTGAGCGCCGCGACGAGACTCAACCTCGTGGGACCGCTGGAGGCCGCCAAGCTGCAGTTTGAGGCCACACCGCTGCTGGAAAAAGTGTTCGAAGCCAAGAAGAACCGACGCGTGGACGACTCGTACTCGTCGGCGCCGGTGCTGGACCTTGTGCAGGCCATGCACGATCAGCTGTACACGCGGATCTTCAACAGTTGATAAGGGAGATTAAGGGGGATCATTGGTGAGAAGAGGAGGGTATAAGCTGTGGGTGATGACGTTGTGGTGTACGGTGTGCAGTGCTGGAACGATGGAGATATTGCGCAGTCAGTTCAATAGGAAACAAGATCCAAACTTACTCGGGTATGGTTGAGCTGGTGAGTGCCATTTTCCTCTGCTGCAGTTCTTGTATGTTGCTGTTGCTATGCTGTCCGGCACGAAAGGTCGTTCTACTATAGCGCTGAAGCGACGGATCATGCATTTGGCTAACGAAATCCAGACCGAACAGAACGATGGAAGGTGAAGAGCTCAGTGATGGTGGCTTGTTGTCTGAGGTCGTCCAAGAGCAGCTTGAAGACGGGCAGGGCACCCAGCAGGGAGTACCGGACTACGCAACCTCAGAGCTGGTGCGACCGCTAAACAACTGGGAGATCGCGAGAGATCATCTTGTATTCTCTAAAATGAACGGGTTGGACACAGGCAAGCGCCGTATCCTGCACGTCGTTGAGCCGATGCACGGGAAGGAGCATGGTGGCGTGCTGTTGACAGCGGCGGGTAACACCGTTCAGCTACTTACTATGACTCCACACGTCTCTGTTTCTGGTTCAAATGTAAAGTATCGTCGTTACATATTTGGCTTCGGCGGCAGTGGTGTAGGTAGTCTTGCAGTTCACCCGTCTGGTGAATTCTTTGCTGTCGGCGATAAGGGAGTGAGGCCCAACATCTCCATCTACCGCTACCCGCAAATAACGGTATCTCACGTACTGCGGAACGGTACGGAGAGGGCCTACGCCAGTGTAGAGTTCAGCAAGGATGGCGAAACCCTGGCATCCGTAGGGAGCGCTCCAGATTTTCTGTTGACCGTGTGGAATTGGCGGGAAGAGCAAACCGTGTTGCGATGCAAGGCCTTCGGGCAGGATGTTTTCAGTGTTCGATTCGCCCCGACGGACAGTGGTTTTCTCGCAAGTAGCGGTGTCGGGCATATTCGGCTCTGGAAAATGGCAGCGACTTTTACAGGTCTTAAGCTGCAAGGTGATATTGGGAAGTTCGGCAAAAGCGAGCTCAGCGATATCGAGGCATTCTGTGTTCTTCCCGACAAGAAAGTATTAAGTGGCACGGAGCGCGGTGTACTACTGCTCTGGGACGGCAACTTCATCAAGTGTGAGATTCTGACTTCGCGTCGTCATCTTCCTCATACCGGCACAATTAATGTTGTGGATTTTGATGAAGAGGAAGGACATATCGTGACGGCTGGCAGAGATGGCTACGTTCGCTTCTGGAGCTTTGATTCCATTGATAGCGCGGATGTAGCTGCTGATGAGACTGTCGCACTTGTCCCCATGAAGCGTCAGGTGTTCGTAAAGCCACAGATGGATATCCGTGCTGTAGTAAAGGAAGACACTAGCCGATACCTTTTACAAGATGGTGCCGGCGGTGTCCACTTGCTGTTGCTGAAAAGTAACGACGAGCACGAGGTCGAACTGGACTATGTTTCGAATGATACAGGCCGTGCTACTGACGTAGCCTGCTCTCCTTACGAGCATCTTGCAGCTACGTGCGGTGAGGATGGAAGCGTTCGTGCCTGGGACTATGTCTCTGGATCGTGCTTAATGACCGTGCATCCCGAGCAAGGTCGTATGGAAGACCAAGATAATACTAGCGACCGCACGACGCTGGCAGCCGCCACTACAATTCGTTGGGTGCCTGACAGTGCTGCAGTGGTCACTGATCTCGTACCAGCAAGCCGACAGGTGGCTGTTGGCTTTGATGACGGACTAGTTCGCGTTCTCCTCATGGATGTTGAACACCGCGCTTGGGTACGCATCAACGTGTTCAAACCCCACACCAGACGTGTAACATGCATGGCCTACTCGCACTCGGGCTCAACCTTTGTGACGGCCAGTGACGACGGGACTTTTTTCCTTTTCCAGGTCGTGCCCAGTATCAAGTCGTCCAAATTCGCAAAATATCAGTGTGAGTATGAGCCGTTCGGGTTCCAACGCGTACCGGCGTCGGTGATAGCAATTTGCTGGCGTGAAGACGACGAGGCGGTTCTTGTCACACTAGTGAACGGCCAGGTGTTTGAGTTTTTTCTGCCGTCACAAGAGCTGCATGGTAAAACGGAAGGTAGTTCTGAAGATGGCGATGGGTCAGAGGGGATCCATGATATTGATGAGCTTGCAGATCGGACTGACTCTACCAATGTATCAGAGCGAGAATCGTATGAGCTTCATCTTTCATCTCGTGAGTGGACATTGCACCAGCGCAACCGCTTCATGAGTGTGAAGGAGTTGGAAACACTTGAAGCACAACATCCGAGTATCACCGCCCTCCAAACAGAAGAGAAAGTTCGCAATCAATTCCAGGTAGAAGTGAGACCAGCGAATGGGACGACCAAGGCTTGGGCAGCTCTTTATACGGTCGTCCCTGAGAAAGATAAAGGCAAGCCACTCGGTCGTACGAACAAAGACCGCATTTACCTCAGTTGTCAGGCACCACTAGATGGAAACCTCTTTGTGGTTCAGCACGATCAGCCAACACCACAACAGGAGATGGCGTCAGAAACTGGGGGGCACATCACCTCACTCGAATTGTCGACGTCTGAGCGGTTCCTCTTGTGTGGCCTATCAAACGGTAAATTTCAGCTTCGCAGTGCGCGAAGACCTCATGCATTCATTAGCGGTGAATTTCACGACTACACGGCATCCAGTAGCAACGGCAGACTACACCTCGCACTATCGTTTGACGATTCGTACGTGGTCGCAGTAGGATGTGACGGCAATCTTAGTATTTGCCGACTTCACAGCGACAAAGTTGAGGAAGCATCGAAGTTGCTCGCTGGCAAGTACGAGAGTCTCTTGGCTGAGGCTGCCATCGCTCGTGATCAAGCCCGTGAAAAGCAAGAAACAGTGATAACCATGCAGCAGAAGGCTATGGATGATAAAAATGAGGACGAGGCCAGCAATACTGGAGGGGGCTCTGCTAGCACCGATTTGAGGGACCTACCAGCTTTCCACGCTGCCAAGGCCTATGCCACTTACATTGAAGGCAAGTTGTCGCCAAGTGTCGGTGCTGCCACGGATAACGAAGAGTTTCAAGGAGTAATTCGTCTTGTGGGTGACCAAAAAAGCACCGACGGGTTACCAGAAGCCGCACCTCCGATCCGGGATGATGCTAGTTCGAACAAAACGAACGGGGTGCCGGCCGCAGCGTTGACACAACTGGGGGTGGCAGACCTGACAAACCCGCGGGAAGCGTACACAATCGAAGACGCAAAGTTGAAAAGTGAGGCAGATGCACGTGCAAGGTCGACGCTCAGCAAACAAGATTCGACCCGGGCTGTTATAAGTAAAATGAGAGCTCAACTTCTAGACCTTCAGGCTCAAGATGCGGCATTACCATTTCAGAGCCGTGTGGATCCTGAAGATTGGGAAATTGATCTGGACTACGGCGAGTTGCTGACCAGACAGGGTGACGAGGCTTGCGAAGAAGTTCGAAAGGAGCTTGCGTTTGCGGTGGAGAAAGAAGAGCTTCTGCTGCTGAAGATGCGCAATACCTACGTTGGGCCACTGGCTGTAGAGCTGATGACGCTGCGTGCTTTTGAGAGCGGCCTTAGTGTTCAATCCTTTCGCACGATGAAGATGCCTCCGACACTTCAGAAGCGACTGGCGGAGATTCACACTGCCGAGGCAGCCGCAAAAATTCAATTACCGGCTGGGGGGAAGGCAGGCGGTGTACCAAGGCGCGCGTCAGTACTGGACATCATGGAGAAGGATATGCCACTGGATGAGGAGTTCCCACTGAAAGAGGACGAGCGACGTATGATCATGAGCCACATTGAACCTGCTGTTGGTGGTAGTGGTGCAGCAGGTTGGACGGTAGTTTCGGAGACTGGTAGCTCGAAGTCGGTTCACGGGTTCGAAGCGCGCAAGCGGCTGCGAACAGAACGAAAGGATAGGCTGACGCGTTGGATGAACAGCAAACCAGGTGAAGATGCTGATGACCCCCGGGATGTTGTTGCTATTGCTTTTGCTCAACGCAACATGGGAGACTACAAGTTGAAAACTGCCGCAGACTATGTAGTCCCAGAGCATCAGCGTGTGAATGCGGTGAAGAAGCTGCGACAAATCGCTCTACTCGAAGAGAGTCTGTATGCAGCGCGCTTGCGTTTCAATGCCAAAGTACTGGAACTTCGCGAGCTGAAGGTGCAGCTAATCAACGAGCTACGACGCGACCAAGAACGATTAATCGAGCTGCTTGTTGCACTAGCTGCAAAGGGTAGTGGCGGGGGTTCTTCTGCACCTCCTGCGCCCGCAGGACTTGCGGTGGACCTTCGTGAGTGGCCAGAGCAGCGTGAGCGTGTGAGCGACGCTGATATCGAGCTGTTCCTGAGAGAAAAGAAGGTCATATCGCACTCGCAGTCTCAGACAGCGGGCTCTGAAATCTCGTTGACGCGCACTGGCGGGGCTGAGAAACACCACCAATCGTCGGATCGGTCCATTGCAGCGGTGGCTCGAGCTATTGAAGGTCCCGGTTCGACTGTGTCGACCGGGAGTAGCGCTTCCGTCGGGATTACTATTGGGCATCTGCATCTGCAAATGGATGATGGTGGTGCAGCAGCTACTGCCACAGCTGCACCAGCAGCATCAACTGGGTCATCATCTCTCGGTCTGGATGGGGGAAATTTTGATGGGGATGACGTGGCTGTGCGCGAATATCTGATGCGTCAAGAAGCCCTTCTACTGGAACGCAAGCAGCGACGTGAAGTTGTTGCCTTTGATGCGGCTGTAGCGCACCTCCGGCGCGAAAGGCTTGCGCTCGGGGTTGGCTTCAAACAAGCTGAGCTGCGGTTATTTACACTTGTTAGCGAACTATCGCTTCTTGAATCTTTCGAGAGCAAGGAGAACTTGTTGAGCAACAAACTGGAGAAAAGCAAAGGAGAAAAAGCGCAGATTATGGCCGAGCTACGTGATGTGCAGGACTTGCTGGCGAGCAAAAAGCACGAGCTTGACGAGTGGTCGCGGCAGGAGCGATCTGTGCAAGCCGAGTTCTTGATGCTGGTAAATGGCGGGACGGGATCTACCGCCACACCCCACCCGAGCTTTGCCGCACTGCAAAAGCTCTTCAAACGCAAGATCAAGCGGGCTAAGAAGAAACCAACGGCGTCAGGTGGAAAAGAAGAAGGGAAAGATGGAAACGGTCAGTCGCCGGAAAGCGCACGCGACGGCGAGGAGCAAGAGGAAGAAGAGGAAGAAGAGGAGGACGAAGACGAAGATTATGACGAAGACGACGACGACGATGATGAGGAAGAGGAGGATGCGTGTCCGCTAGGCTGTGACTTGACACTGTACGAGAAGGTGCTGGCGCTGCGTGAAAAGCGCGCTGACGTGGACGATGCGATGGGAGAGCTGAACAAAGCTATCGAGGAGCTCAGAAAAGCTGGGGACCGACAGGCGGCAAAACAGCGCGCTATCGACAAGGAGCTAGCGGCGACGGAACAGGACACTCAGCAGTTCCAGAGCGAAAAGCAGTCACGTTTCAACCAGCTAGATGTTGTGGTACCGCTCAGCACGCGACAGTTACGCTGTCTTGAGCCCCCTTCTCCTAACCAGCAAGGTTGGTTGCTATCAGCACAGGCTGCAGGCTGTCTCGTGTTCACTACACGCGCGTTCTCGGCGTTGACAGAGCGCATCGAGTCCTTGCAGGCCGAGAACAAGCATCTACGCCAGCAGTTCCGCGACCTTCACAAGCAGCAGAGCGTACTGGCTCGCGAGAAGCGCCTACAGCAGGAATCCATCGCACGGGCGCAGGAACGCAGCGAGCAGCTGCAGCGACTCAAGTTCGGGCAGCTCGTGGACCTGGAGGTGCTGGATCGTGCCTGCGACGCGTCGTCCATGGACGAACTGCAGACTCGCGTGAAGCTGCGCGAGGTCGAAGGCGAGCGCGCCCTCCGTCGCGTAAAGCAGACGCATCCGCAGTTCCAGCACGCTATCCTGCAAGCAACAGAGCAGAAAACTGCGCTGCTAACACAGATCGCCGAGCTCACCGAACGCCAAGCAGAGTTGGAGCGTGAGCTCAATCATAACCAGGGCGGTGGCAGCGGAAGCAGTGGCGGCCGGGACGGAGGCGGCTTGCTTAACATGGAAGATGACGCCGCACTAGCCGAGCGCGAGATGAAAGAGCGCAACAAACTTGTCCGACTAGTGAAGCTGCAGGCACGCGAGGTAGAAGCGCTGAAACAGGAGATCGGACTGCTCCGGGGCAAGGACGGCAAGGTGTACGCGCCCCGAGGTTGACATATAGGACATTTCAAACCTGCGGACATTCCACACTGGTCCAACGTTGTGCTCTTCTGTCTTTTTGCTTTTGGTCACTTCAACTTGCAAACAGTAATCAAAAAATCGAAAGGGCATCGCTCACTTTGCGATTTGCCGGAGAGACAGCAAGCAAGCGGCATCGGATCTGGAGAACTACGAGACACCCAGCAGAGAGGAAGATGGCCACGCGCGCCAGGAAGCGCCAGCGCGCGCACCGACCAAAGACTGGCGCGTCGCGGGCGCTGGAGGACGAGGAAGACCACCTCCTGCACATGGACCCGCGCCTCATGACGGAGCGGCAGCAGCTCGCGTTTCTGCTGCGCACCACCGCCCACGAAGCGTCGGACGCGTCGCAGTCTAGTGACGAGAGCTCCGAGGACGAGACGATGCGGCCGCCTCGTCGGGAGAAGAAGCTGCGGCGGACCCAGAGCTCGGAGCAGCAGCCAGCAGCTACAACGCCACGTCGAGGCCGTGGACGTCCGCCCAAGAACAGGAAAAGCCACACGAATCTGCGCGTGATGACACTGAAGGCCAAGCAGCAAGACAGCGACAAGAAGCACGAAGCGAAGCCCAGCCCCACCGGCTCGGACGACGTTGTCCATCTGGACCCGGCCCGGTCTTTTGGGCACGGAGCACCGCGCTGCGCACTGTGCTGCGACTACGATACGGCGCATGAGGCGTCGTTCTCGGACGCGCTGTTCCTGTGCCCCGCGTGTGACCAGAAGTACCCGACGCAGCAGGCGCTCGGTCGCCGGGCGTGCATGACGTAGAGTGCCAAACGACGTTCGAGAAGGTCGACGAGAAACGCGCCGCAAATGAGGCAACATCATGAAGAAGAGACGGAGACGCAGAAGGCGAACGGAGGAAGGAGCAGCAGAGCCCAAGTGAGCGCCACCTACTCCCAGTTGATATTTATTGTGACTATTTTCCTAGTGACGTCGAGGAGGAAGCAGCGAGCGACGTGCAGACGAACCAGACGACAGACAGTAGCAAGAGCTTAATACACATGTAGCACACCCGCCACCAATGCAGGAGCAAGTCGCCATTATTGCAGCTCGGAAGATGCACAGTGCGGTGCGCCGCTTCACCTCAAGGTCCATCTCCCTTTTGCGCCGTTTATGCAATCCTATATTTAGCCCAATCAGCGCGCGCGCCATTATTCCGGGCATTTCGCCACGTCCGACTAAGAAGCTGCGAGCATGGCGCCCGCGTTCCCGCCGGGGAAGGCCCCGTCCTACGCCAAGCTGGGCAACGAGGTGCGTGGCGTTTAGTAGAAATATGTCTCCTCTTTCTGCGCGTGCTAATTTACCCCTTGTGCGACAGCCTGATGACCACGCGGACGACGACTACGTGGCCGACCACCGGCGCGCGCAGCAGGTCGAGCGCCAGAAGCAGGATGAGAACCTGGACGAGCTGCACTCGGCCGTCAAGCGGCTGGGCGACATGAGCCTCAACATCAGCTCGGAGCTGGACACACAGAACAAGTAGGAGGCGCCGCACTCGAGCTACTGGTCGCTGCAGGAGACTAACGCTCTCTTTGCTGCTGCTGCTGACAGGATGTTGGACGACCTGAGCGACGACACAGACAAGGCCAAACAGACGCTGGAGGCCGTGACGAAACAGACGCAGGAGCTCATCAAGCAGTCGGGCGGCATGAAGAACTTCATTGTTATTATTGTGCTCGTGCTCATCTTGCTGCTGCTGACGTACTTGGTCATCATGACATGAAGAGAGTTGGGGTAATATATTGATGCTGCACGCGCAGGAGATTTACTTCCATAGGAGGGAGCAAGTGCTCTACGCTGGCCCTCAGAGAAAACGCTGGCAGGCAGGCAGGAACACGACAGGGATGAAGGATTTACAGGCATCCATTCAATCATATCGAATCCGTACAGACAGCTATAGACAAGACACGCCGAGGTCGCGCTCTTCCATCGTCCATGTGCCGTCCTCCCCACAGGTACTAAGCGTTCAGCTCGCAGCTAATGACGTCGCTGCTGCTTATGCGCTCGCACCTGCATCTGCACTTGGCATCACTTTTCTTCTCTCTTCCTTCACTCTCCGCTGTTTTACTTCCACGGCTTCCCATCCCTTCTCTCTTCCTCCACTCCGCTGGCTATGTCATACAGACACGACCGAGCGCTTGCTGCGTCGGGTACTTCTGATCGCACGCCGGGCACAGGAACAGCGGCGCGTCGCAGAACGGCTCCAGGTCGCAGCACAGCGCACAGAGCGGAGCTGCAGCCGCGCTGCCCAACATGGCCACATCGCTGGCACTGGACGGACTGGTCTTCTCCTGCTTGACGGGCTCTTTCCTCTGCGTCTTGAGCACTCGACCGGCCGCCATCTTCTTGGCCTTTAAACTGACCGACACGGCCGCAGCCACGGCGGCGTCCCCGGATCTGGTATTGTGGCTCCTGGGCGACATCCTCGCGGCTCGAGCGTGCGGGTGCAGCGGACTATTCTTCGGGAGCTTGATGGAGTTCTTGGGCGGTCGGCCTCGACCGCAATAAATCACGGGAGCGTCCCCTGTCCTCGGCGACGTCTTCCCCGTCGTGCCATTAGCACCTAAAAAAATAATAAACCACAAAATAAATAAAATAACGGTTGGGTAAGCGCTAATCCCACGGCACAAATAAGAAAAAAAATCCGCCACACTTTAATGGCACGTACGGGTAGCGCGTGTCTTGCTGCGCTTGACTGGACGCCGTGGGCGTGGCGGTTCGTCATCGTCGCTGGAGCTGGAGCTATCCGAGTCACTGGAGCTCCCGGAGGCGTCGGAGGGGGCCGTGGCGCGCAGCAGGAAGGCCAGTTGTTGTCTCTCGGTCATGACGCGCGGGTCGAGTGAGTCTTCGGCCGAGGCAGCGCGGCGCGGGCGCTTGCCGGCGAGCATGGCGAAGGGGGTGGGGCGGCGGGGGCTTGGGGGCTGTGGGGCGGCGCTAGCAGCAGAGGCCGAGGCGCCTAAATGCTCGGCGAAGTCGCTCGGTGGACGCCAGCGCTGCCGGATAACTGTGTGTCTGGTGTATGGCCGTTGCTTCTCTGTGAGCTTATTGGTGGGCATCTGCGAAACGCGCAGAAGGGCGAAAAGGAGACGCGCCGATCCCACGGTGTATCCGGCTAAGTGCGATACAATCCAGCAGAGGAATTTCACGCTGCAACGTCGGCCCCAGGTTTATTTGGCAGCTTGATGCGGAATGTCTTGTCTTGCGTGGCGAACCAATTGCTCTTTAGGCCTGGTGATGGCATTTTGTGTCCAGGTCCAATGTTGACCAGGAAAGAAATTGCGATCGGCTCGCAGTACAGTAATCCGGCGCGGTTTCTTATCGCTGGGTTTGAAGTTGCCGTTTGCTTCGGAGATCGGGTGCACTACCATAGAGCGCGCGTCGTCGGCAAGGCTGCAGTGCTTAGCACTGTGCTGGGGCCAGAGCTTTTCTCGTCCTGAATGAGTCCGACGACGTGTGCCGCTGGACATCCTATCATCCGCCACCGGAATCTGCAGTTCGCAGTGATTCAGGCGGCCACATCAAGCACATCGATCCCGAGCATCTCGGACGAAAAAACCCACTCACATGAAGCGATTTGAGACCTGCCCAGCAGAAGACGAACTGGCAACCGACATACATTGCACTTCTTGCGGACAAGATGGTCCTCCGGAAGTGCCCATCTTGTTGAAGTCGGATCTCTTCCCATTGGTTAAAATCAGCTACAATTTTCACCAATCGCACCGCCCGACGAGTCGCGTCTTGACAAACACGGATCTCCCCTTGCATCGCCATGGACGCGTCCGCGCCGGAGGCCGCCACGGCTTCCCCTCGCCCCCATCCACAGCCCCGTAGCGCTCATCAGCAAAAGACGCCACTACACGACACCAAACCGCAGCCCGCGTCTTCACAGCGCAAGCAGAAGCCGCAAACGACGCGTTCTAAGTCGACGCCCAAGTCCTCGGCCCAAGACGCGGCCGCCGACGCCTCCCTGGGCGACTTCCGAGCCTCCACGTGGTTCCAGGCCGGAGAAGGCGATTTGGTCTTCGCTCAGTGGCTCTTAGGCCGCTGCAACGGCGTGGGGGATGCCGCCACGCCACAGTCGTTGTACGCTACAAAAAGAATGTTCGCACTGTTTAAAACGCAGCGAAAACTACGCCAGGAGCTGGCGCTGGGTTCTAAAACAGAAGTCACAAGTGTTGAAGAAGAAGAGGGAGAAGAAGATGGAGAAGAACGAGAAGAGGAGCCTTTGTGGCCTGTAGAGGAGATCGTGGAGAAGGTGGGTGACGTGCTGAGAGTCTCAAGACTGGAACTGCTGAAGGAAGAGAAGACGGTGGAAGGAGCCTTGGAGAGGATCGTCGTGGCGGAGGTGGTGGATAATGCTACGGAGCTCATTCTGAGCAGAGCCTCGAGTGAACATGAGCCGCTGCTGAGACGGTGGGTCGCGGTCTTACAGGAGAAAACGGTGGAGCAAGTGGAGACGGAGGAGAAGGTACCGGAGGTTAGTCCTGAGGTGGATGAAGAGGATGCAGAGGCTGCGGCGCACACGAAGACCAAAACGAAGGCGAAGAAGGAAAAGAAGATGAGGGTGAAGAAGAACAAATCCAAGGTGGCGGAGGACACGGCGTGCGAACAGGTGGAGTCTTTCTTAACGTTCTTGACTGAGTCGGCGCAAACGCAGACGCACGTTGACGTTTCGATGACGGCGACGTCCTCCGATGCAGAACGAGTGTGGACAACAGAGCTGCAGAGGATTGTGGAGCTCTCGAGTATTGAGCCGGAGGAGGAGGCACGGCGTCTGCGTGTAGCGCACGATATTCAGACGGTACTGCGTCGCGAGGTGAGCAAATGGCGTCATTGCGAGGTGATTCTTTTCGGTAGCTCATTGTCGCGCTACGGCTCGCGGGACTCGGATTTGGACATGTGTCTTCTCCCCACCGGCCGTGGTGTTGGGAAAGACCTGGCTCCGCCTAAAGAAGTGGTGGGGTCACGCCAGCTTCGGCACCTGATTAACGGTAAGGTTGGTGAGGGTGTGCACGCACCTAGCACAGACGAAGAGAGCGCTGAGCAGCTGCGAGAACTGCGAGCACAAGTGCAAAAGAGTCTTGTAAAGCTCACGCAGTCACTCAACACTCTCGATCGATCGGGTAAGATCGGTGACAAGCATACCAAGCAACGTCGCCAACTGGAGTTCTTCGACACTCAGATGCGGTTGCTGCGCAATGCTATCATGGAGGAGCTTACGAAGTTGCTTGGCGTCACAGAATCTCAGAATGGCTATTCAACCGCCAAGTCTGCACGTTTGAAGACGGTCATTGCTGCTAGCAGACGCCGCAGTGATGATCTCTACCTCCTTCGCGCCATTTTGCAGCGTGCTGCAAAGTGTGAGGTTCGTCACGTGATTGCTGGAGCCCGCGTCCCCATCATCCGCTTCTTGCACACACGCAGTGGCCCAAAATACGAGTGCGACTTGTGCTTTGAGAATGTGCTGGCTACCCGCAATACCCCACTGCTGCGTGCATACGCATCCTTTGATGACCGTGCGCGTGCTTTGGGTCTCGCTGTGAAGCACTGGGCAAAGGAACGGAGGATTAGCGATGCTTCGATGGGTTTCCTCAGCTCCTATTCGTTTGTGTTGCTTAGCATCTATTACCTGCAAGTGGTGCATGTGCTGCCGAACTTGCAGGACTCTAGACTCCTGGAATCTGCGCACATCCGACCAGAGTACTACAATGACATCAACATCGCTTTCTGTGAAAACCACGGCCTGGCCCAAGCTTATCATAAGCGCACTACTGCTGGGATTGACGCAGCAAACATGCCGTTGACGTCTCTTCTAGTTGGCTTCTTCGAGTTCTACGCCACGCAGTTTGACTTTGCAAAACGCGTCGTCACGGTACGATCTCCGGAGACGGCGGCGCAGAAAATTGCTCACTGGGGTGGTCGGAAGGCCAAGACGTGGCGCATGAGCATTCAGGATCCGCTGGAGACTGGGCGAGATCTAGGCTGTGTGCTGCAGTTCAAGGGGCAAGAGAGAATCATTCGTGAGTTCCGTCGCGCACACGAGATGCTAGCACGTGGTGAAAGTTTCTCTGATGAAGTCTGCGCTGGCGAAAAACCCGCCGTGAAAGCCGGAAAGCCCGGCGCAAAAGCGAAGCAGAGTCCTGCTAAGCAAGCAAACGGAGGTACTGGAACGGTAAGCGCTGATCAAAGCAAACCGAAGCAGCAACAAGTGGACAAGTTGAAGCGATCGTACATTGTAACAATGCAGAGCGCTGACGAAGAGCTGACAAAGGAGGCGATTGAAAATCTCTTTAAGGACTTTCACAAATCATTCTGTGTTGGAAAGGTGGTGGAGGCATCGGCTCGGAGTGACGCTGACGGAGGCACTGAGAACACGAACAAACAGTGGGAGGTTGAACTTCTGACGCAGGCGCAAAACTGTCCGCGTACATTGTCTCTACGAACACGGATCGACTGGAAAGCAGCTGATGGTCGCGTGGGGCGCGTGTGGCTTCATCACCAGGCCATGTTCTCGACGCCACCCTGCCAGAAGTGCTTGTCACCGGAACATCCGACTGGTAAGTGCCCACCGGGAGATGCTGATGAGGGCGATGACGGCGAAGGTGCAGGAGCTGGTGATAGAGGTGAGCCGCGGATCGAGCACAATGTTGCGCAGAGAAACATTAGACGCCACGTCCTCCGTTTGACGCTGGGCGGCGTCCATGGAAATGCTGCTTCGAAGAAGAATGGCCGTCGTAAGAAGCAGCAGCTCCATGGGGCCTCTCAAGATGATCACCCAGATGACAAAAGTAGGACCAATTCTAAGCGCAACACCAACGGGAAACCAGCTTCAAGCAAGAAAGAGCCTCGTGGAGACAACTCGTCGACTGGGAGCACTGTACGTCATGTTGAGGTCGTTGAGGTCGTGACGGCTCCAACTGCTTCACGCATCGAGGGTGATGTTGACAACGCGAACAAGACGCATCAAAAGAAGAAGAAGTGGCAGCAACGAGTTCACCGCAAGCGTGGCGGATCGAAAGCTGATAGCAACAATGCCGCTGTCTAGCGAGGTCCGTTGATGGATTGGAGCATCGGAGAGATTAAGTGCAGATAGCTGGCTATGAGATGTTTGATACTTGCAAATGAACATGAACAAGCAGGCGTATGCAACCAGCCAAACCTCGTTCTCCTGACCTAGGATATCTCGTCCAATAAAAACCGCAACAGAGCCCGCAAATAGTTTACTGAGTGAGACCGAGATTAAGAGTTTCTTGGCTCCAACAAGCAAGCGACGTGGTTCGCAAGTACCGATGGCAGTCTGCGCTTTTCCTTATCGTTCTCGGATTTCTGACGCGAGCTGATGCCACCAAAGATGAGAGCGACCTACACTTCTAAGGAAGTTAGAATAAACTAAGAAGGAAATCTCGGGTTCTTTTTGGTTGAGTGGTGATGGAAGTTGCTAGTTTCTTGTGCTACAATTGAACACGAATCGCGCAATCTTGCAGGGGAATAGTGGTGAGAAACGATATCATAGCAAAGTGTAGCCATTTGGTTTCGAAAACCCACAAACCGAGTTAATCAATTTAAACCAGTAATTCCGACGATGTCAAGGGCGGACGCGTACCGCGACACTGCGTGGTTCAAGGCGGCCGAGGGCGACATCGTCTTCTTCCAATGGCTTTTAGACCGGTGCTTCGAGCTGTGCGACGTCAAGCCGACGCAGAGCGAACAGGTCGCCCAGAACCTCTACGACTGGTTCAAATTGCGCCAAACGCTGCGACTCGAATTGGGTCTCACCTCCACCGAAGCCGAACCCCAGCAGGAGGTGAAGAAACCACTGTGGGCCGCGGAGAAAATCGTCGAGGAAGTGGGCGGTGCACTGCAAATGTTGCGTCAGGAGCTGGAAGACGAAAACTCCACGAATCCACTGGAGGTCAGCAAATTGGAGCGAGAGGTGGTGGCCGAAGTGGTGCAGGACGCAACGGAACTGCTGCTTAGTCGAGCTACAAGAGAGGACGAGGTTTTGTTGTTGGGGTGGCTGGAAATTCTAGATGGGGGAGGCGGATTTTGGCTCTGGGAGGGGCAGTCTAGAGACGCCGGACAGGAGGCGTGTGAGCAGGTTGAGGGCTTTTTGGAGCTGCTGCAAAACTCAGTTTCAGGAAGCGAAAATGAGATTTCTGTGCCGAAAGTGCCGCTGGATGCGGAGACGTTGTGGGCGTCGGAGGTGCAGCGGATTGAAGGAATGAGCTTGGAAGAGGAGGAGAAACGCGAAGCTGTGGCGCAAGAAATCGAATTCATGCTGCTGTACGATTTAGACGCCTGCTCTGAGTGGCGGGTGAAGGTGTTCGGCAGCTCCAAATCGCGTTTTGGATCACCGGCCTCGGACCTGGATATGTGCCTTTTTACCTCCCTGAACGACTATTTTCCGTCGGAAGTGCTTGGTTTCTACTATCTCAAACGGTTGATGGAACAGAAGGTGTGGGATAGTGACAACGTGTTGGTGGCAACGATCGAGAGAGTAGAGCAGCTCAAGAAGGCGCGCCAGCAGATTTTAGAGGCAATCAAAACGCTGTACAACGTGAAGGATCCTAAGCACCGTCAAGTTGCGCCACTTTTCGTCTTTCACATGCAGCTACTGGTTGAGGCACTCGATGGCGAACTCGATCAGCTGAATTTGAATGCAAGGTCCCGATTGGGAGTGTTCACGAATTCACACTTTGTCCAGAAAGAGTTGCTCCGAGTCAGTAAACGTCGAAAGAACGACCTATTTGAGCTGAAGTCTATGCTGGAGTGCTCCTCAGCGTGCACAATTGATGCGGTCGCTTCTCACGCAAGGGTTCCAGTCCTTCGCTTTCGATATATGCGGAACGGCGTCGAATACAAGTGTGATTTGTGTTTCGACAACGAACTCGGCATGCGAAACACACGACTACTGCGCGCATACGCAGATTTCGACGACAGAGCCCGTGAGCTTGGTCTTGCTGTGAAACACTGGGCTAAGCAACGCGGCATCGCCGACACTGCTTCTGGGTTCCTGAGCTCCTACTCGTTCGTGCTGCTCAGCATATACTATCTCCAGATCGTGCATGTGCTTCCCAACCTACAGGATCCTAAATTGGTGGAGCTCGCAAAAGTTTCGCCTGAGTATTACGATAGTGAGAGTACCGCTGTTTGTGAAGATCGTGACATCGCCCACAGCTACCACAAGCAAGTGTCGCCCGACAGCAACTACCTGGATGCGTCCCTGCCAGCTTTGCTCCTTGGCTTCTTCAAGTTCTACGCGACACAGTTCGACTATTTGAAGCACGTCGTGACTATTCGCTCGCCAGAGAAATCGACGCTGAAGACTTCTCAGTGGGGAAGGAAGTCGAAGATGTGGCGCATGAGCATCCAGGACCCACTGCAGACTTCACGCGACGTCGGTGGTGTACTCCACTTCAGCGCTCAGCGAAAGTTCACTCATGAGCTGCGTCGAGCTCATAAAATGCTCGATCAGGGTGAGAGTTTCCTGGATGCTGTCTGCTTGAAGCAGGAGTAGCTGGGTTCGATCCCCTCAAATGAGCTTAGATGCCAGTGTAAGCTTACTTCGAAGTAGCAGTTAAATATTTGTTTGACCTTCACAAGAGTGTTTATACTTTTGCAGTCTATTCTACCGGAAAAGAAATGTTCCTGACCGAGTGTTGATGTTAATGCACCCAGCCAGTCGTGAAAACTTGGACTTCACCTGGATCGCTGTGCTACGGAGAAACCGAATGCCACGCGAATCCGAAGACTCCATGCGTCAAATACTTAACGGTTTGGCGTCGTGGGTTATGTGCAATCCTGGTGGTTGGCTCCAGCAGCTACATGTAGTACAAGTGCATTTCATGCAGGCTCGCGTGCTCACCTGTTTTCGAGAACCTTGGTGGTTGGTGATGGAGCAACGCGGGCTAATTCATGCTGCACCAAGGTGTCCGCTACTTCGGATGCGACTGACGCTTCTCGCTTTGATCTACGACTTCCTGCTGGTGCAACCGCGTTATACTTCTTGTGGAATAGCCGTTGAATGATAGCCAACGCTTGCACGTGTTGCTCGTCCGTTGTCGTGGTCACCGCTTCACTTTCACACAACGTAGGTCCCTTTTCCCCGACAGACTGCTCAACCTTTACTCCTCCTACAGTATGGAGTTGACCATTGGGCACTATCAGCTGAAGTAGAGGTCGGAATGCGCCAAACGCATCGATAGCCCTTTCAAGTGCTACATAGGACTCGATAAGCTCTAGCGCACTCTTGCGAGCCCGATCCGCAGCATTCAACCCCACGAGTAGATCTGCCGACGGTACCTCGTCTGTACCATTGTCGACAACCTCCACGTGCTTCATTCGTATCGCCCTAATTAACGCCTCTCCCCACTCGGTCTCAGTCGCAGTCACAGGAGATGCCACGCGTTCTCGAGCTGTCACAATCTGCACGGCTTGGCTGGCAATTTCGTACGCGAGCTTTGTGCAACGGTGACTTCGTATCACGTGCAGCAGTGAATCAGGGGACAGAGACAACAAGTCGCATGCGCGCAGAGTTCGAATAGTGCACGTGCTGACTGAGCAGACGAGTAAGCCTTTCTCGCCGAAGTGAGTGCCTTTGGAGTAACTTAAGCTACGATTTGGCTGGGATTCGCTCGTAGAGAACAGGTTGCCACGCACGACGAAGTACATGGACTTCGTAATGCTCCCTTCCACCAATACATTTTCACCACGCGGATAGCCTTCAAAGCTGAGGTGCCGGGCGATGTCATGCATGAGTCTATCGACGGTATTGAGCACTTCACTGCGGGGCAAAGGCCGAAACACGTCGCTAATAAATGCGTGTAGTGGCACCTGTGCGATGACGAGTATTGAATCGGTACGAATACAAGCAGGCACGCCTTCCAGAAAAGATTGGTAGTCGACGCCCCGATGCGATGACCATAAAGAAGATAGAAAAGCTTGGGTACGCGTTTTCAGCTCGCCCGTTATCTTCCACCTCCCTAAGTAGAGTTCCACAGCGATGTGATTCTTGCGGTACTCCACTTCGTTGCTGATGTACGAAATGAACAGGTTCGCAAACTCCCCGATCATGAAAGCCATTGTCAGTAGCCCAACAAAGCATACAATGATACAGAAAGCAAAGTGGAAGATTGTGTCGGGCTGGAAGGTACGTCCTTTCTTGATAAACGATGTCGTGGCAAAAAAGCATCCGCGCAGCAACCTCAGAGTGCGCTTTCCCTTTGGATCGGATAGACTGGAGTCGGGCAGCCACGCATTCCATTCGTCACCAAAGTGGTCATACACCGCGATGGCGAAATACATGCAAGCGCTCCAATACATGATCAGGACATACAGCGCCGAGGCAGTTCGAAGGCGGTGCATCTCCTTGTAGATACTGCTCCGGTTGATTTCGTCCATATAATGCAAAAAGTTTCGCAGCTTCAGGCAACGATTGATGCGGTACAGCGGATCATTCGAGAAACTGGAAAAAAAGTAATCCAAAGGAATGGCGGCCAAAACATCCCACACGAGTCGCTCACTCTTATACGTTTCTCGGTGGTCCTGCTCATACAAATCTACGGACTCACTGGAGCGCTGAATACGCCAGTTGATCCAAATATCGGCAAGGTAGAGCACTTCACAGAGAATCTCTATCTCGCGCACAACAACGGGTAGCCATTCATTGTGCTCCATCGAGTCGAACGAAATTCGATAAGGTACAACGATGGACATGAACAAGGTAGCAAAAATGATCACCTTGATCCATGTCAAGTGATATACACTCTGAGCAGGTGCGCCACGGAATAGCACCGACAGGAACATCGGAATGCCACAGCGCAACCTCGATAATTTGTGTTCTGCTTTGCCTGATCGTGGGGAAGTTGGGCCTGCAGGATGCCGAGAGATTGTTTCTCGCTTGCTGATGGCGCTTGCAGTAGTGGAGCGCTTGTATCGAGCAGATATTACCGCTTCTTCCATTCTCTCAGCATAGGCATTCATGTGGTCTTCGTCTGTCATCGTAGATCGAACCGAGTTGTGACGCTCTAGCTTGGCGATGTGAGTCAACCGCTGCTGTTGTTGCTGCAGATTGATGACGCGGATAACTTTTTGCTTCCACTCCGGGTAACGATTGAACACCGTCTCCAAGGAATTCCGCGACAGCTTGTACAGAATTGTCGTTGACTTTGCCAACACGAATGCGTTACGCACACTATCAACGAACAGCGCGTTCTCACCGAAGTAATCTCCTGCTGTGACTTGGTTGAGTTTTGTGAGTTCATCAAGATCAAGCTTGTCACTTGTCCACTCTGATAGTGGTCGGGGGTGGACTTTGCGGCTCGAAAGAAGAGGTTTAATGCCAGGCTTGCTCGCTAGAAGAGAGGATTCAGTGGGTGCCCTGCGTGCAATTGACGCACGTTGAGCAGTTGCACGTTGTCTGAGCTCTTCTTCGCGTGGTATCAGCGTGTCCAGCAAACCAGCAAACACAAAGTACATATCACTGCCTTCCTCGCCATATCTGTAGACGAACTCGTCCTTTACGATCATGACCTGACTGAAATGAGATACAAGCATCCGTGTTACGCTTCCATTCATACCCGCCAAGAATGACACCTTCATTATCATCGGCTGCAAATGCACCATACGGATATCTGTTAGCAGTGATGGAGGCAGGCAGCTTTCGAGCAGGTGCTCCTGGGTGATCGAGTGAAAGCGCTTGAAAAAGAAGTAGGCCTTGAACCGTTCCTGAATGGGTGCTGGTAATCTGAAATGTTCGAGCAGGTGTCTGAACGAGCTGAGCGTAGCATAGTACTCTCGGTTTTCGGCATCCATGAGCTCGATAATGTCAGAAAAATTGCCGATAACATACGCGAATAGGAAGAAGCCAAACGTGAGGGTGATAGTGTTGAAAAGGCACTGCGATGTGGTCTTAGGAAGCTCACCAGGGTACGTTGCAGACATGACTCCAAACGACCAAAACAGCGAAGAGAAGTACTGCAAAGGATACCCTTCTTCAAGTAGGGCCTCTTCAGGCAACCAGTGGGCATTTGCTGAGTGTGATGTCTGACGCGAATCTCCAGCATCCAATGCTCCGTGCATATGAGATGCATGAGAGCGAAAGTCAAAATAAAAGCACCCCAGCGTGTGCGAGAGTATGAATGTGTAGTACACTAACTTGAACAAGCGGAGCTGCAAAGTGAACTTGAGGTGCTTGTTCTCCAGTGCTGCAAATTGTGCTGGAACTTTAAAAAGTCTCACTAGCTTGTTCAGATTGAGAATTTCCACATGTTTGAACCCACAACTTACCATTCCCCAATCGATAAAGTACAGGGGAAACAACGCGACTGCGTCAAGCACGAATGAACGTGAGTGCAAATAGTTTTTCTTGATGACACGCAAATCCATGACCTTGTTACCAAACTCGTGAAACCCCAGACGAAACCTCACAAACATGTCGGCCATGAAAATGACCTCAAATAAAAAGATGATGATATCAATTATCGTATTTGCTTCCACAGATACGGGAAAACACATTATCGAGACAGTCAGTAAACACTGCACCGTCATCACGATGAATATCCAAGCTTCCCACACGATCATCACGTTAGAGTCTGGGTCAAACACGAGCTCCGAAATCCAGGTGATGATGTACGGACGATTGCTCGAGAATGATGTACCAGTGGACATTTCGGACGCCTTCAGGAACTTCGGATCCAAGAATCGTTTTTCAAGGGCATGCAAGGCATCGGACAGTGTCGGAAACGTAGTTTGCATCAATCGCAGGTGGTCGCGGGATATGAACAAGACAATGCACCCGCTAATTGCCATCACACGCTCCGAATAGCTTGGCGAGCTGGTGTCAAAATGCAATGCTGCCGTCCCCACAAAACTTCCTTGCGGGATACTGCGAGGCGCGCCTCCGTTTGCGATTACACAAAGCTCGCCTTCCAACAGGAAAAACAGTCCCCCGGCAAAATCTCCTTGGCGATAGACGACTTCTCCTTGTCCGTAGAGGATGAATTTAACATTCTCGATAAATACCTGTTCTAACTCATTTAGCACAGACCGGACTCCCGCTAACAGTGCAATTGTTTGTAATGCCGGCTTGCATACACTTTTCATAATATCATGCTTGATTGTCGTCGGTAGCTCCTCTAACAAGGCCCCAATGACGGCCCCGCGATGCGCAGACCACCAAAAATCCAAGAATGCACTAACGCGCTTGTGAATTGCCAACGGGGCGTTCTGCCGCATGAGGAAGAGTTGAATTCGCGTTCGATTCGCAAAGAACTCCTTTTGTTCATAAGCAGACGCAGTAAATCGCTTTTGAACATTGTCAACCACAATTGCCGTGATGAAAAAGCCACTCAGCATGAACACGAGAGCCGCGCCAAATTGCGTATCACTGGCAGGTTCGACGGGCCTTCCCAGAGCTGTGATTACATAACACGCATAATACAGCGATCTGAAGTACTGGTTCAGACCAATTTCGATGATCTCGGAAGAGCCAACTGCATAGGTTTCATTATCTGCGTCGACATAATAGGTCTCGTTCAGCCGTCGCAAATGCAAATCACTCGACGGAAGCCAAGCGTGGGGGCTAGAGCTGAACCCTTCCAGGTACGTTATACTAAAGTGTAAGCACGCAACTGTATGATAGAGCAGAATCATTAGCCAGCCAAAGAGTAATAGTCGCTTTTTGTTGTCGAGATGCAAGAACTCGTCAACTTCTTTGACGTGGTCTTTCACGCGCCACATACGTAACAACCGCAGAAGTTGCAAGATCTCAATTCCCATAGCCCAGTGGGGTAGTGCACACAGTAAATCGAAAGCGAAGTTGTTTTGGAAGTATCGCCGCGCAGTTCTAGCGGGATCCCAAATCTTCTCCGAGTTTTTAATGTAGGACAAGTTAAAGTTCAAGTAGATGTCGATCCACAATGCGATCTCCATCAAGACATTTAGCACAGAGAGCAACCAGTTTGGGTGATTCAGCACCTCAAAGGCAAGACGAGTCGGAATCACGAACCAGAAGTAAACGAAATTGACCTCCAGAGCAAGAATCCACCACATCCGTCTAGATGACTCAAAGTCAATACCTTTGGGGAGAAGTAATACAGTCCAAAATGGAGCCTTCGGGTCTCTTTTCCGATGGAGCTGTGCGGCAACCATTTGCATCACTGGGGGCATTTTCAAGCTCGTTCTCCTGACTGTTTCCTCAGCATTTGGTTCAGGTAAAGAGGTCGCAACATCTATTGGTTGCTTATCATCCGCCGCATTTATACTGTTTACATGATTATCTGCAGCCGCCGGGGTGTTAGTAGGTACTGGGTCAGCAATTGGAAGCTTCGCTTGAGCCAGAGGGGGTTGTGAAATACTGCTAGTAGCGGTGCTCCCGACTAATATGTCTGATTTTGTCGAAGTCGCAACATCGCTTGATTCTACTGGCTGGGCAGGAACAATGGCATCCTTTTTCGCCAAAGCATTCGCTACTAGCCACCCAAGTGAGGGCTTTTGAGCAGGAACAATAGTGGTGTTTGGCTCTACTGGCTGATCAGAAACAATGGCGTCCTTTTTCGCCAAAGCATTCGCTACTAACCACCCAAGTGAGGGCTTTTGGGTAGGAATAATAGTGCTTGGCTCTCCTGGTTCGTCTTTTTTCGCCAAAGCATTCGCTACAACTGACCCAAGTGAGGGTTTTCCCTTTTCCTTCTGTACATGCTTACGAAGGAGTCTGGAGAATGTTTTTCTTTTTCCACTGTTTGCCAACGCCTCTGAAATCATGTCTCGAGACTTCCCACTGAACATTCGCCGTGCCATGTCTTCGACTTGTTTTGGGATTAGCTTCGCGAACTCTGGGTAGCCGTCAAGCACTCGTTCGAGATGGAAGCGCGCAAGTTTATACAATGTGCAATACGTGACCGTCACAACGGTAGCAAAGCGTGGCTGGTTTAGGAAAACGCTCATCTCTCCGAAAAAATCACCTTTGCGCTCTTCCCGTACCTTGACAGCATCCACGATAACATGAAGTACACCAGAGTTCACGAAATACATCGCATCACCTCGGTCACCGGCTTTGAACACACAAAAATACGCTGGTAGCGAAATCATCTCGAGCAGACTGGTGATGGCGACGATGAATTGGTCGTTGCATCCTCGAAAGATGACAACGCTAGCCACTTGATCCTTCATCTGAGCCACTTGCACATCCTTACGAATGGAGGGGCACAACAAGCGCATTGCCTCACGATCGTTGGACTCTGTGTACGTATAGTACCGTTTCAAGTATCCGATCGCTTGATGCTGTAGCTCCTCAGGCACGTGGTGAAACGAGAGCAGATGCTTGAACTGGTTTATCCTCGCTTCGGACGCCTCATTCTGACTTTCACACTTGGAAATCATGAAAAACGTGGCGCACAAGTACGTGAACAGCAGAAATCCACAGATGGCCACGAAAATCGTGAATGTAAATGCTGAGATTGTATGCGGCAGTTCTCCTTCAAACAGCCCCGTCATGACTCCAAAAGCCCAGAAAATTGACATGAGGTATCTCGTCCTTACTGTCTGCTCATGATCCGGCAGATGCGGTAGCCAGTGATCTTCTCCGTGTTCATCATAGCCGAACAAGAATCGAATGCAGGCAATAAAATGCGACAGCAGTAGAATCCCCACAAACACCTTGAACATCTTGAGCACCACAAAGTACCTTGCGTACACATCATCTAGCCGGGCAATATACTTTGGGATTCTCCATACTCGAATCAGCTTGTGCATCTCAAAAAAAGCGATCGACACGGGCATTTTGAGAGGAAGCAGCGACAACGGCAGCAACGCCAGCATGTCGAGATAAAACCTCGGAGACTTGAGGTACCGGACGCGCGACTTCCTGGCGTCCCGGGTGATGTCTCCGCCCTCGTAGAAGCCCGTGTTGAGCTCCACGTAGACGTCTGCGAGGAAGAAGAGCTCGCTCACGTAGACGAGGATGAGTTCTCCGGTGCTTCTAGTGATGGTATTATCTCTAAAGACGACGAGATACGGCAGGATGGAGATCTCGTACACGACGCAGAGCAGCAGTAGCTGCTGCCACACGTGTACGAAGCTCGAATTGGGGTCCAGCGCGTCCTGGACTTCGAACAGCAGCAGTTCCACCGAATTGGAGCGCGGCCGCATGAGCGAGTTGCGCAGCGGGGTCGTCGACGTGAAGGTCGTGCTGCGGCGCAAGCGGTCCATTGCCGTTTGGATGGAGCTGCGACGCGACCCATTCCTGCCCAGTGTATTGTGGTTCTTGTGGAAGCTCGCGTCGCTAACGAGCGGTGTGGTCGTCATGAGGAGGGTAGAGAGGGACTATGCGCGGTCTCCTGCCTGGTGTCAACCACCGGGCGCTATAGATAGTGAGGACAAATACAGTGCAGTGCGGAAACCACAAGAGTGATGGTCACTTCAACTTCCCAGACCAAATGTGGCTAAGTCAACTGTCGATTGAATTAACTGAAGTTGCATGCAGCTGCAAGGATATTATCTAAGTCTACCATCAGTACTGAGACTTTCGAGTACCGAACGGCAGCACATGCTAGACTAGCGAATGTGATAGGTTGTTCTCCACTGCGTGGACTAGCGAGGTTGTCTGGATACTGAAGGTCGATGCGATGGATGTGGCGTTGTCGGAGCTGTAGTCGCTGTCAATGCAGTTGCTGATGGTGAAGTGCAGTACCAGCTACGTCGATTTTGAAATAACGGCGGAGATGCACTCTCACAAAAACGCCCTTTAAACCCGACAGCTTGAGACTTTCAAGCCTTCGGGAAATTGGACTCTACTAGCGGAAGCGTCGAGATTGGAAGGGGTTTACTTAAAAGTACCCTCCTTCAGTGTTTCGAGTCTATAAAAGCGTGCACTAGGCCTGTAATATCAAAAACGCTAAAGCTTTTCAAACGAACATCTTGTTATTAATGCATTAGCGGAAGCTGAAGCAGCGTGCATTTCAACTCGACACATCACCATGCCGCCATGAAATCGAATATGAAAGCTACGATGCCACCCCTTTTCGGTCTTTGATATCGCTGCCACTTCCAGAAAGATAATCACTTTATCTGCGGTCCCATTCGGTGAACTCCTGGTGACTGCCATGTGAAACGAGCCGAAAACGTTCCGGATATACCGAAGAAAGGTAACTTTTGCCACTTCGCGCTTGTCCAGAAAAGGAAAATCGTCCAGGAAAAATACAAAGCTCTTAGAAGTGCGCTTCTTCCGCTCACACAGGGCCTTCTCAACGCCCGCTCGTGTGCACGCTCCTGGAAACTCACCCAATCCCGACAACAACGGCCTAATAAACCCGTACGTCCACAGTATCCCATGCCCCTTGATCTCTCCGATTTCACCAGAAGAAATTTCTAGAACGTCTCTCCTCACACCACACTGTTTGAAGATGAACGACCTCGTTTCATATGCAGTGTACACGTTCTGTATCTTCATAGATGCCGCCGGATCACATCGATATAAAACACATCAATGTCATCACGAGCCATCAGGTTGAACGCCATCTGCGTTTTACCCATTCCAGAGGACGATTCCGAGAGGATAAAGGGTACTTCATGCTGGTCGATTTTAAAAATGTTGCCCACTGTTTGGACAACTTCCTCCGTTTGTTCCGACTTTTTCAAGATCTCCGCAAGGTGGCTGTCACGATATTTCTCCTTCACCGCATTCTGTAGCTGGTCAACGCTATACTCTTCAGTGAAGTGGATGAAAGCTGCTTTCGAGAGTGCATCACCAGCGCCAGCAGCTACTAATTTGAACCAGACCTTCGGAATGTAAAAGACGAGCGTGTTCTGCTTTTGAGTTGCCCAACAAACCGGTCTGGACATCTTCATCCAAAGGCTTCTGGTCCCCAGCTTGGTCGCCGACCTGAACCCCGACGCGGTTTGAGTAAGCCTCCATATTCTCGTACACGTTGGCATGGATTGGTTTGGCGCCATCCATTTCGTCTGCATTTGTTTGGGCGGCAATCTCTCTGAAAGCTTTGCTGTCTCGTGCTCCCTCACTGAGAAGAGAGCGCACCGCACAAATTCGTATTCCATCGGCGACACGGTACCAAACTTTCCGCATCAAATTGTGGCTCGGAGTTGTGCCAGAACTTCTCGAATGAATACATTATTCAACCCGAGTTGTAGTAAGATGTAACTTGACGCGACTGGAACGACTACAGTCCTAGTGCGTGGTCCTTCACTTTGGAGTAACGGCGAGGTAGGACTGAACTCGATCGAGCCATTTGCCGCACTATGGGCGTGACAAACACGCTCTTCAATGGAAATTCTTTACCATACAAACGTCAAGTCAAACCATGACCTCTCTTACGTCATCCTTCACTAAAGACTCCCTTCCTTCTCAAGCATCGCGCCGAGAGACCACGGCGCCTCCTTCCACGTCCCCTCCCTCTGCCTGCAGCCAGAACCACCGCCACACCCGCTTCTCCATGAACGAGGGCCTGCCTCCGCCGAGGAAGCGCGCGCGTCTGGACGCCCAAGAAGAGACGCCGCCTTCCGCCCCTCCCCAGGCCTCTGCCATGTCCGCAGGAGACGCGGACGACGCCGAGCACCGCAACCGCCTGGCCATGTCGTCCTTTCTGCTGTTAGCCCGCGGGCGACTCGACACGCCGGTCGATGCGGAGGACGTTTCCGCCGCCGCGGGGGCGCTCGAGGCGCTTAGCAGTAGCGGCGTTTCGCGCGCGGACGAGCCCATGCCCATGGCCGTCGCCGTGGCGGCCGAGGAATCAACGACGGACGACGAGGATCTGCAGCAGCTGTCGCTCGTCAAGCTAGAGCCCGTGACCGACGCCGCTGTGGAACTCGCGTACGAGGACGTCGCGCGCTTCCTGTTCAACATGGCGCGCGAGCAGCGCACGCAGCAGCTGCACAAGGGCCTGCGCACGGTGCGTAAGGCCCGCAACGCCGACGAGCTGCTACCCAAGCTTCTGGCCGCAGAGGATGAGACGGGTCTCACGCTGCTCATGATCGGCGTGCGCAGCAACGACCGCGTCTTCTGCAACCTGCTCGTGGACGCCGGCGCGGACGTCAACTTCAAGACCGTACGCAGTGCTGCTTGGCTGATTTTCCGAGCGTTTTGACTGAGCTATTGTTCATTTTGTTTCTCTCCCACAGGAGAAGCGCACTTACGCTCTGCTGCTCGCGGCGCAGAAGGGCTGGGAAGACATGACGAGCTTCTTGCTCGCGCGCGGCGCCAACGAAGAGTCGAAGAACATGGCGCTCATCCCGGCCGCTCACTTTGGACATTTGCCGGTCGTGCAGATGCTGCTGGAGACGGGAGGTAATCAGAACTACGCCAATAAGAAGGGCACGACTCCGCTGATGCGCGCGGCGCAGGAAGGGCGGGATGCGGTCGTCAAGTTCCTCATCAACAAAGGCGCCGACACGTGCGCGGCTAACAACGAGGGCATGACGGCGCTCATGCTGGCAGCCCAGCGCGGCCACGCCAACATCGCCACGACGCTCATGAAGTCGGGCTCGAACGTGAACAAGCAGACTCGGCAAGGCAGCACCGCGCTGCTGCTTGCTGCGAAGCGAGGCCACACGTCTGCAGTCGAAGCGCTGATGACCGCCGGCGCAGACATCTTCCTCAAGGACGATCGAGACAAGACGGCGGCCGAGACGGCTCAGCGACGCGGGCACGTGGACTTGTTCCTGAAGATTTCGGTGCAGAACCAGCTTCGGTTGATGCGCGAGGACCTCCGACGGCAGAGGTGCTACACGCTCATACGTCTATCGACGCTGTACGTGTTGTCGCGCGCAGAGCTGACGCCGGCATTCAAGAACCCGAAGCGGCAGCAGTACAATGCGTTGATGGACCGCACGCTGCGCTTACCCAAGCCGCTGTTGCAGAATATTGCGCTGTTCCTGCCGCTGTGCCGCATGTGGGATCGCCAGCTGCGCTATCTAATTTATGAGGCGGCGCCGCAGCCCAACCGAGTGGTGCAGCAAGGAATCCGTATCCTGGACGAGGTCCTGATGAGCGTGAGTCTGGAACTCCGGCCTAGTCTGCACCGTATCAAGCAGGAGTGCGGAGGACCACTACACGTGACCGGCCAGCTAGGACTGCTACGCGACAGCCCGGAGTATCGCGGACTGTTCACGACGGAGTCGCGGACACCCATGCCTCCGCGCATGGTGCATCAACTGCGGCGCATGGCCGACATCCAGGGCGCTCTCTGTACGTACGCCGCCGGGTCGGCCATCCAGTTCGGCGTGGAGATCGCGCAGGACGTGGTGTCGCTGCTCACAGACCTGCTCCACTGGGATACTGGTCGACGACAAGCCGAGCTGTTGGATTGAAGACAGCACCGTATCCTAGGTATTTAGACGATGAAAGTGATAAGCAATTGCAATCAAGTTTGTTTAGCGGACCAACGTCGACGTCGTCGACGAGGCAAAACTCCCCGTCGTTGCATTGAATGCGAAAAAAACGGCTCGAGCTCAGTTCGCATCTTGGTGTCTCGTGCGTAGCAATGGAGTTCCTGGTGCACAACATCTCGCACTCGGACCTGGTGGTAGAGCTCTCGTGGCTGCGCGAGGACGGCTCCAGCGCCAGCAGCAATGGCGCCACCGTGTCGCCCAGCGCGCGCGCGCCTGTCGCCACTGTGGACGTGGGCGGCGCCGCCGTGCCGCTGTCGGTGCTGGGTCGCCCCAAGTTCAGTTTATTCCAGCAGACCAGCCTGCAGATTCTCGAGCGCGTGCAGCAGCTCCGACGCCCCAAGCGCGAAGCAAAGCAGGCCACGCACGCGGCCGCGGTGCTCAGCGTGTCGGAGGAGCAGAAGATGCCGTCGCTGCTGCACCCGAGTCTATTGGACATTGCTACCCCCGGTGAGCGCTGGAAGGCGCGGTGTCAAGACACGCAGTCGCCCATTGGCTTCAACCTGGCCGACGCGCCGATCCCCATCAGCAACGCGGAAGTATTGAGAGACTTCCAGTTGAGAGGGGAGGAGGAGACCTCCAGACTCGTGGAACAACATTGGGACCGCGTGGGCATCACGGCCGTGTACTTCCCGTTGGTGGCGCTACTGCTGCCCAAGTGGACGCAGGTGCTCAAGGAATTCCAGTCGGAAGGCAGTCGGCAACTCGTGTATCTCATCAGCGGCGCGGGCATTCCGCGCAATGTCGAGCACTCGCGCAGTGGCAACTCGACGGAGATCACGGCGCAGCTGATTGTGCTGTTCGTGCACCAGTACTACCCGCACATGACTGCGATCCAGGTGCATTCGGGCTCCAACATCTTCAGGTTCGACGACAATGTGCAGTTCATGACGCGAGAGCTGAGGCCATTGCTGGAGGCACATCGAGAGACGCTCGTGGATCGGTGTGGGGAGGCGTGGAAGTCGCACTTTCACGTGACCATCGCGTACGCGGATGGCCCCCCAGCGAGGTTGAGTGCGCTGAATGCGTCGCTACGCATATACAAGCCGTCGTACTTGCATATCTGGCAGCTCAAGACGTTCTGGCACGAGCGCAAGCTGTCGATGGCAGACGTGGACTTCCACTCGTTCGAGAACATTGAGGCGTCGCCGCTGGTGGCGCCAAGCAAGGCCGATGCCCTGACGCAGATGATCGTGCGCGAGATGAGGATGTTCCGTGACCAGTTCCTTGCGGCGGAGGGCGAGGGCGAGGTGGCTAGCTTCTGGTTGCGCAAGTCGCGCAAACCCGTGCTAGCTGTGCTGCTGATTGAGAAGCCAGCAGCCGTCGCTGGCGAGCGTCCGACCATCGTGGTGCAGCGTGGAATGAACTGCGAGGTGTCCATGCCAACAGGTTCGCTGTGTGCGGAGCGCAACGCCATCGGCAGCGCGCTGGCCAGCGACCCAACGCTGACCCGGCGCGCCTTGAAGATGATCGCGGTGCTGGGCTTAAATCTGAGCGGCAGTGGCAGCAACGTCATTAGCCCGACACCATCGGAGACTAGAGGCAGCGAGCGAGAAGGTGGTGCTGTGGGAGACGACGGCAATAAGAAGCCATCTGAAGCGCAGGCTGCTGCTGGCCCTACGTTTGACCAACCGACTTCAACTTCAACTGCTGGGCCAACCGCACCTGCGCTGCCGGTCCGGATCCGCCCTGCGTGCGTCCAGTCCTCGCCGGAGCCACCCGATGCGAATAAGCCTGCAGAGCGTCAGGGCAGTGTCGGTGGTGTCGGGCGCGGGCGAGGCCGAGGGCGAGGGAAGCGTGCGCTGGAGAATAAGAACGCCAACTTGACGTCTCCGCGGAAGCCCAAGCGGCCGCGCACCTTCTCGTTTGACGAGGTGGCCGTCGAGGAAATGATGCGCGCGAGCGCGCCGCCGGACCGGAACCCGTTGGCGCCGTGCGGCGCCTGCAAGGAGTGGCTGGTCAAGATCGCGGAGGCCAACCCGTCGTTTCGCGTGGTCACGTTCGAGAACTCGCGCTGCCGAAACGTCTACATTAACCAGCTCATGTGACGCCCCGGCGTGGAGCGCTCCTTTCCAGGGACGCGGTAAGTGGTCGCTAATAGCCACGTCAATTCCGAAAAGTCCCACCCAGCTTCCGCGTTACAGCCCTGCTCCGAACTGGTTCAGTTCTCGTTGAACTTAGTCCGCTGCGCTAGTCGATTGTCGAAGGACGACGCCCGTTCGAAGTGTATGTAGGGCGCGCATTGTCTGTCGCTTTGTCCGTCCTTCGTCCGATTGACGCCGTGCGAGGAGAAAATCCACGGCGCGGCTCCGGTGCATTACGGCGGAGCTGAGGTTTCTTACGAGTTTTACAACTCGACATGCCCAGCGTGCGTGCTCGCATCAAACCTGGCTCGAAGCCGCCGCCGCTGACTTTCCACACAAGCGGACGCGCATTCGTTTACAGCCGAATCTGAAGGTGGCACTCGCGGCGGAGCTTGAGCCGGAGATACCCGTAGACGAGCCGGCCGGCAGCAAGTCTCCATTGCAAGCGGACGGCTGCGCCTCGCAGCCTGCGAGGCCCCTCTCCGCTGAGTTGCCATGTAGTAGCGCCATGATATTCTCGCAGAGGGAGCGCGCGTGTACGTGACTTCAAGGCCGGCAGAAGCGCACCTAGAGGTGAGATATTTACCTTGGTTTCGTTGCGCGCAGCACTATCCAGCGCCTGCATTGGCATCATCCGTGCCGAAATAACGCGGTGGATTCTGGCGTGCTGCTCCAAGCCATGGGCGGTGGTGTGCGCTCGCGTGGACGTTTCGGTCCACTTAGCGTTTTTCTCGGCGTCTTGTGCCGGTGTTTGGTCGCGCGCGCGGAGCGGAGCTCCACTACAACATGCGCCAGTGGCTGTCGTCGTCGGCTTGGCTTGTGACAGCCCCGGAGACGACTCATCGTCTTGCTAATTGACCGCCGCTTTTGCTAAGACACATGTGCATTATAAAGTGAATCGAGGGAACCATGCAGAAAAGCAAATGCGGGATAACGCTCATCCGAGCGGTTTTCTCAACCGGCCCAGCACTTCAACGTCGCTTGGGAAGACGAGGCGCCGGGTGTCGGTGATTGAAGTTGTCGCCGTCTGAATTGCGGGCTTGCAGTGCAGGCGATTGCCCGCATAAGACAGCCCGAGCTTGCACTGCTGGCCAGCATCTGCCCTGAGTTACTCGCGAAATGAATCAACTTGCCAAAGCGAGCGAGAAAAACTCTTGATCATCTGCTGACGCGGCTCGAGCTCGAGGCGGCAGGTGTTCGCCCGACTTGGCACCGCGCCAGCCATGTCAATGCAGGCAGCATAGGGCGCCGTTGAAAGCCGGTCGGAGGCAGACCGCGACCGGAGCTCGTCAACATCGCCTCGTTGTGTCAACTTTTCAACGTGAGCACGCCCCGTCGTCAGCAACACGCCCACCTAACCCATCGCCTGTCGCTCGCCATGCACACACGATATGCAGATGAAGCCTGGCCGCTGGGCTGCACTTGCCATTCGCCAACTTGCCTGCTCCAGTCACCAGGCAGCGAAATTGTTAGACGAAGAGCAGCTAGATGGGCATCGAGGCCGACGCGCTTTTCAACAGTATGGCCGCCCCACTGCACCCCGAGACGTACGAGACGCTGGGCCAGGCCTGGATCTGGCCCACCAAGCAGCAACAGGTCGATGCCTCGACCAGCGTGGCTGCGCGTACGGCGTCGCTCAAGCGGCGCTCCGGCGCGCAACGCGCGCTACGCAAGAGCTGCAGTGAGCGTCCGCTGGGCTCACCCAAGGATCTATTGGCCACGGGCGGCAGCGTCAGTGTTCTGGACGTGGACGACAGCGCCGCGGACGAGGACGACGAGCAGCGGCGACAGCGCATTATGGCGCGCGCCGAAGAGATCCTGCGCGGCAAGCGCTGCGTTGGGATGCTGGTGGGCGCCACGTGCCCCGTGTGCCTGGCGGACGACGTGGACACGCAGCTTTCCGGGTGCGGCCACCTCATCCACGCCAAGTGCATCAAGCGCTGGATCCAGTCTGGCACGTGCTGTCCTGTGTGCAGGGAAGAGGTCGTGGACGTGGAGGAGGCCTTCACGTCGCCGGCCAAGGGGCTGCGCCCCATGACTAAAGACCGTCTCACGTCGTCGTCCGAAGCTACGGACGAGGACGACAACCAGACGGAGGACGCCGGCTACGAGTGGGGCTGGTTCGAGGACTTTGACGACGACGCCGACATCTCGGACGACGGCGGCACGTCGGCTTGCAGCAGCGACATGCTGTTCTCGTCGCGCCGCTCGCTGCCCACGTTCCCAGCAACAAGCAGCCTGCAGGCCACGCCCATGCTGAACCGCGAGATGTCGAGCAACTTCGACATGTGCCGCACTTTCCCGCCGCTCCGCGAGGCCTACGACACGCCCTACCACCAGAGCCAGTACCCGTGGATGCGCGTGCTGCCGTCGCACCGACACATTGCAGCCAAGATTCAGATCCGCAGCTTCCGCATCGTCGAGGCCAAAGGCTCCAAGGCGCAGCACGCCGAGTACCTCGTCGAGATGCAGCTGGACGGCCGCTACTTCAGCCGCTGGCGCCGCTTCTCGGAGATCTACCGCTTCGTGAGCTCGCTCGACCCGAACCAGTTCAAGCAGTCCATGACGGCGTGGCAGCCCATCGACGCCAACAGCCGCTGGTTCAACCGCCTCGAGCTCAGCTACCTGCACAAGCGGTGCCGCTTGCTCGAGGAGTTCGCGCACGCGCTGCTGGTCGAGTGCTCGAACGCTCACCCGCTCGCGGAGCTGGTCGAGTGCTGACGACCGTAACTTATATACGCAACAGATTTTGCATGCAATGTAGATAAAGAGTAGAGAGGAGTAATAGAGTTAAGACACCGATAGACGGCAATGAAACACGATCAAAGTGTCCTGCGAACCGACTCGTTGATAGCCTAGGAAGAGCGTGCGTGCTGTTATCTCGGAGCCGAAAGGATCGCTGCATGTGAGTGTTGACGCGGACGATGGCTTGATCGTCATGTACGCGCACGCGCGGCGATTGTATCAGAAAGACACGCTGCAATTGTGACAGGTAGTGCCAGAATCCGGCGGGCATGCTTGAGCAAGCGACAGCAGCGCCGTCAGTGTCCGGGCCGCGATGGCATGACCCTTTGCTTTCTATGCTGCGACCTTCGCGTCGTGCGTTGCTTGGTGGAGGGCTGCGGTGTGCACTGATCTCCAGCCGCCTCTCGTGCCGGCAGCGCATGTCGCGCGTGGCGAACGTTAAGCGCAAAGCGACTGGCTCGCTGCAAGAGTTCTTCGCCAAGAAAGGTGTCGAGACGAGGAAGCGGGTACCGTCCAAGTTGGGCAAACCTGATGCTGAAGTTCTTGCGCATTGGACCACTCCAAGCGAAAGCGGTGGGATCTCGTACCGATGCCGTGAACATGTACAGGTCCTTCTGCTGCTGCCGCGTGAGCAGCGGTCCTTCAAGCGGAAGGACCATCATGGCTCGGGCAAGCGTCCCACTTGGTCGCGGGCCGAAGTCGCGGCAGCCACCTTCAGGACGCGGCGCCGTGCCGACGGCCTGGTCCGAGGCCGGCTCTCGGAGTCGCGGAGATGCACACGCATGTGCATGTGCATTGCGCTCGTCGAGTCGCGCGCCGGCCTGTTGGGCGAGCCGCCAGGGAGAGCGGAGAGAGCTCTTCGCCACGTCGAGCAGGCTCGTCTTTCCGAGGTTTATAGGTGAGGCGCAAGTTAACTCGCCGCCTGCACCGTGCACGCGATGATCCCGGTCGCTGGCGCCAGCGATGCGCGGGAATTTGGTGGACCACCATGACCGCCGCAGTTGAGACACCGGCGCCAGCTGAGCAACGCTGCACGAGGAAGCAAAGTGCGCGGCACTGATCCCTCGGCGGTACATTTTGGGGTGCAGTCATGACGAACAACGTTCGAGGTGTTGCATTTGCCGCAACATTTGAAGGGAGAACCAAGTGGCGACGATAAGATCGCCCCCCACTTGGAGCCCACAGCCGAGGCTCCAGCACGGCAAATCCATACGAAACTGCAAGGAAGAGAGCGAGGGAATCTCGGAAAACGAGTCGAGATTGGGCGAGGGCGCGACTGGCAAAAGCAAATGAAACCACCACCACGTGTTGACATGCAGCTTCAACGTACGGTAGGCTCCGCTCCGGTGGTCGACCGTTGATTTAGACTCGGGAACAGTGGCAACGAGCGACTCGTTCTGGTGCTACTGTACTCTTGGCTCGATGACTTTGGCTAAGACGCTGTGTATGAAGTGGCTCTTGATGATGACGGGGGTGCTCACTTTACGACTAAAATGTATCGACAGGTAGACACTAGGAAGACGCAATGCTACACGTTGGCAGTCCACAGCTTCCAGGAAGACGCGCGGTCACGCGGGCGAGCACTGCGCGAGCGTCCCTGGTCTCCCAGTGCGCCTTCCGATCCAGGGCCGTGCTGCAGAGAGGAGTTTTGCCTTGTTTCCAGGTCCATTTGGCGCTCCTGGGCCTCGCGCAGAGCGCTACTGAGCTCCTCCATCTTGGCCTCGTAGGCCAGGATCACGTGCTGCGACTGACTCAGGCGGTTCTTCATGCTCAGCACGTTGCCCTCCAGCTTGCGGATTTCAATGTCCTGCTGGGCCAGCTCCTCCTCCTTCTGCTCCACCTGCAGCGTGAGGCGACTCACGTCCGAGAGCTTCACCGCGTCGAACATTTGATCGTGCACCACACTGCCACGACGCCTGTATTTGAAGCGGACCTCGCTCGCCGACGAATCCGACACGGATCCGGGCGACATGACAGCGTCATCAACAAGCCGCTGCTGCAGCAGCTTCGCTGATGACAATGGAAGGTTCGCGCTCTCGAGATCGTCGTCATCCCGCATGTGACGAGTCTCCAGCAGCGTCATTCGGTTCTCTTCGTCATCGACCGAGATCTGGTGAGCCGAGTCGACGTAGCTGGTCTGCATCGCAGACTCCACGGTCTTGGCATTCGAGACAAACGACTCGACGAGGAAACCGACGAAGATAGGCAGCAGGATGTTGCTCATCGTCATCCGGTACGTGAAGAAGAAGACGTACGTCGAATCGGAGCCGGTCATCGCATGGGCGGCGTCCATAATAGCGTTCCATCCAGCGAGGTTTGCCACACCGAAGAGCGTCACGAGGGTTCCCTCGAACGTCTCCGCCTGGAACTCTTCGCGCTGGGCGTACCAACCAGGAGACATCGCTTGCTTGCTAGCCGGGAAGTCACGCAACTCGATTCCGTAGTTGGCCTGCGTTACGATGGCGAAGGCGTACATGACACTGAAAATGACGAGCAGCAACTGCATGATCAGCGGCATGATCGCCTTCATGGTGTACATGATCTCGTGGAACGGCGGGAACAGGTTCAACAGCTTGAGGAAGCGCAGCGATCGCACAGCCAGAGCCATGTCGTAGAACACCAGCGAAATGTTGGGCGGCTTGGACACCGTCGTAAGCACGTAGAACAACCAGCCCACGCTGACGACGGCCAAGTCCAGTTTGCAGAACGGGCGCGTGAAGAACTCGTTGTAGCCAAAGGCGAACATCTTCACCAGCACTTCCAGTGTGAATAGGTTCAGCAGGAAGAAACCTAGCAGACGCCACGAGTGGTTCACGGAGAAGGCCAACTCGATGTTGTTCACTTGGACTGCCTGGACGACCGACAGACAGATGAGCATGCCAACCACAAGCTCTGCGAGCACCACGCGGTAGCGGCCGAAGACGTAGACCTCGTAGAGCAAGGTACTGCGAACTTGAGTGCGGAAGCGACGAATAGACTGGCGCTGGCGCGACGTGAAGAAGCGGCGCAACAGACTGTTGGAGAAGAGGGTCGGACGCTCGAGCTTGACACTGAGAAGGGAGCAGAGCTGGTAGAAATTCGTCAGGTCTAGGAAGCCCACGTGCTCAATGTCAACAGTGTTGAACACCAACTCAGCGTCGGTGGCCGTCCACTTGGGCTTGAGATACTCGCACACATTGATCCAGGATTCGAGCGAAATCTGGCGCTTGTTGACGGGCGTCACAAGGTTGACACTCGGATTGGGGTTGGTGATATTGAACGACGCGCGCTTGTCGAACGCACCCAGGAAAAAGCGCGAGGATCCACGGCGGTTCGCAGCGTTCAGCATCGGGGCATTCGAGACCAGACTGATGTCGCTTGCTGCACTGAGTGGGGCGCTGCTGGCACCTCCCGAGACCGGGGGGATTGCGGCGTCGTCGTCGTCAAAGTTCACGTTCTGGGCGAGGATGTCGAAGGCGGCGTACAGAGCAGCTTTCCGCTTCTGCAACCGCTTGTACAGCATGTTCTCCGTGTTTTTCCTGTAGGACCGGAACGAGACGGAGATCGTGAGCTTGAGCAAGAACAGGTTCGTGAGCAAGACGAAGAGCACGAAGAAGATGGCGCTCCAGTGCGTCATCTTGTAGTACGGGTACATGCTGCTGGCCATGTACGGCATGCAGTTGAGGATCAGCAGCATGGTGTACATGGAGGACGAGAGCGAGTTGAAGAAGGTCGCGCTCGGGTCGTCGCTCGTGTCCGAGAAGACGAGGTACCCCACGAGTCCGAAGAAGGCCACGAAGCAGAAGCACAGCATGAGCACAATCAGCACTTCCCTCAGTGCGTGCAGGAAGCTGCTAAAGATGATGCGAATGTTTCTCCCCCTCGTGATGAAGAAGAACGGCCGCAGCGCTCTCGAAAACCGGTACGGGTTGATGGTAGGGAACAGCAAATTCACCAGCAAGTCTGCACACGTAATAAGCAGCAGGATCATCCTCACCACGGCCCACGGCTGCCTCGAAATGTACTTGTGCTGCGTCTCCACGGAGCTCATGTACCATCGAATGGCCAAGTCGACGCCGAACACAAAGAGACAGAGCAAGTCCACGAGCAGGTACGTGTTGATGTTCTCGTCCCCAGGGTTCTCCACGAAGGCCAGCGCGCACATGACGGCCACCACTAAAATGTACACGAGTCGGTACGACTCCGAGTGGAACAATTCGTTCAAAAAGAGCGCGTCTCGGTCCAGTCGGTAGCCGATTTTGCGGCCGTGCACTCCGTCCTTGATGAAGGCAGCGGAAATGAGGTAGCGGTCCTCTTCGAGCGCCGTACCATATTCTTTAACGACCAGAAGTGGGTCCTCCTGGGTCTCCTCCGTGTCTCCGAAGTGGTAGGTCGGCACGCCCGAGCCCAGACGTCTCTTTTGCTCGTGCGCGAGCTGCTGGCGATGTTTCATGAACTCCAGTTGCACCTCGCTAGCCATGCTCTTGGCTGTGCTATTGTCGTCGTCGATGTCCGTGAGTCGCTTCCACTTCTTCTGGTTGTCCAGCACAGCGGCATCCAGTCCGACGCGTACGCGCGCCTTAGGGCGGCCAGGGGACAGCTGAGGGCTGGGCGTCGCCTCCGGAGCGCCGTGGTAGCCGGCCGGGCCGCTCGCCGCGCCCACGAGCGGCGTCTTCTCGTCCTCTTGGGAGCTCATCCGGGAGAGTCTTGGACTGGATGCTGGCGTAACGGATAGGGTGGCTTATATACGTGGATGTTGAGATAGCCAATGAGAGTTGCGATTGATTGTGCGCTGTAAGAGGAGGTGTGCGGTACAAGGGCGAATTGACGACCAGGAGGGATGACCTCGACATGGCTACAAAAAAGGTGTCGGAGTGTTTGAAGGCGTACGCATCATATTCTTCGTACGCCGATGGTTACTACACAGCGGATCACTCACTTGCGGTCAGTTTCTAGCCCACGAATGTGGTGACTTCGACGCCGTCCTTGAGCTCCGCCTGATACTCCACGAAGGACTCGTGGAGGACAGACGTGAACTTGGGGTTCGAGCGCACGTACTCGAGGTAGTCCGGCAGTCGGCCAGGGCCTGGCGAGAGCACGTTGTCCGCCACGATCACAGCGCCCTGTATCCAACACTAATTGTGAGTGGCCAGAACGAGTGGCAGAGTTTACTCAAGACGCAGAGCGTACCGGCCTGAGCAGTCCGCTCTGCTCGATCAGCTTGAAGTCGCTGAGGTATTGACGCTTGTCGTGGTCCATGAAGAAGACCTGCCACACCAACAAACCCTTTCGGTCACTTACGCCACTACTTCGTCACCAACACCAAACTTCCGAGACGTACATCCACGCGGTTGATGCCGAGTTCCTTGAGTTTCGTGTAGGTATCCGAAAAGGGGCCGACGAAGAACGTCACGACGTCCGAGAGTCCCGCGATCGCTACAATTTGCGCGGCAATCTTGGCGAAGTGCTGCGAGAACTCGAACGAGTAGAAGTGCGCCGAGGGACCCGACACAGCTCGCAGTTTGCTCGCAAAGCGGACGGCGCTGTAGCCGCAGAAGGCTCCGATCTCCGCCATCACTTGGGGCTTGGCCTGCTCAACCTCCGCGTCCACGATGGCACCCTTGACGTCTCCAATGTTCATCATCCACGTTTCCTCGTATGCAAACTTATCCATAGCGTCCACCACGGACTGGGCGTCCCCTGGGTGGCATGCTGGCGGACGAACTCAAGGCACTGCTCGCCCCTGTACACGACACCGGAAAACCGTTACAAACCTTCAGGAATCAGGTTTTGACGTGTGAACGAACGTACACGATCTCGAACTCGCCCAGACGAGGCGGGGGCGGCATGCCATGGTGGCCACGACGAGGAGCTTCCGACGGAGACATGGCTGCGGTGGTCGACGTCGAAAGAGGAGTGAGCTCTTCGTCTGCGAGGAGTTCCTGCACATCATCGAGTATCTGCCAATTGGAACGCTATGAACTGAGATAGTTCGGGAGCGGAGACTTACGTCATGGGCAAGCGATCTTTGCCATGTTGGAGGCGATGTACTGCCTGAGGTGAATCAAGTGCCTGCTTTGGTTGTACCAATGGGTGGAAGTGATTGCAAGTATGATGTGCAAACCACTACATAATGCTGCCCCTCTCGACACTTTGAATGAAGCCACTTGTAACTTTGGAACGAGAAGAAGGAAGGAAGTGCGCGGTGAGAGTGGATAAGGAAAGGAGTGTCCATATACGCGCAAGCTGCACGTCGAGTGTGCTTCAACCTGAATGATGGCTGTCTGCTAGGAGGTGAACAATCGACCCCGCTACCTGATTACGGGTTCTCCTATCTGTCAACGCAAGCCTCCTCTGCTCTGCTTCTACAACGCCAGGCATTCTCCATTTTCCCACGCCAAGCGAAGAAGATGCCGCCTCGTGTTGCTACAACTAAGCCAGGACCCCCGCCACCCGGTCAACTTGAGATCATGTAAGTCAACTGCTAGATGGTATCCGGTACTCTGCGTTGCATCCGAAAAGTAACTTGGACGGCGTGTACTGGTCCCTGTTGTGTATGCGCAGCGGCGAGAAGTGTCTGGCGTTCGTGCGCGAGAATGCTAAACCGGGTGACCCAAAGTCTGTACTGGAGGCGATCGACACGTTCGGTTACGAGCATCACTGGATGATGAATGTGGGCGACGTCAAGGGCGAGCTTGTGGACCAGGAGATCACCAAAGTGAAGCCCAAGATTCTAGTGGAATTGGGTGGGCTATTCGGCTATAGCGCCGTTCGATTCGCGAGCAAGATGCGCGAGCTGTCTGGACCTTCGGTACACGTCTACTCGTTCGAGATCTCCCCCGATTTTGCGGCGACAGCGACGAAGGTAGGTCAATCATTTGTTGAATCATGCAAACTGTACCTAAATGGAGCGCTGAGGGGAATCTGCAGATGGTAGCGTTTGCCGGCCTGTCGGACGCCGTGACGATCTTTGTCGGTACATTCGGAGACAAGTACAACAAGCTCAAAGAGCTAGGCATCGCTTGTGTGGATGTACGTAGCCAATGTCTTGGGGTGAAACACTTGTAGCCCGGTCGTTGATTTCTGGATCTGACACAACTTCATCAGGTCTTCTTCCTCGATCACGACAAGAATTGCTACAAGAGCGACTTGAGGATCATCGAACAGAGTGGTTTGCTCCGATCGGTAGGACGACCAATTCTCTACAGTAGATCGGTTTTGCTTACTTCCGTTGTGTGAACAGGGCTCTGTCGTGTTGGCCGACAATGTCGTTGTTGCGCATATCACTGATTACCTTGAGTATGTCCGCGCACATGCTAACTTCAGATCCGTCATGTACGAGTCGTACTTGGAGTATTCCGATATCAAGGACGCTCTCGAAGTTTCCACTTACATGGAGTAGGCCACTATACGAGCAGAGGCCTTGCCGCCATTTCCAACTACCGCTATGACACTTGAAGCTTTGGTTTGTAACCCTCACCAGCCAGCATTAAACAAATGTTTACTTGGAAGCGTTAACTGATCGAAGGCAATTTCCTCAAAGAGGAATGTGCGTTGTTCGCCCATCCTTTGGATCGATCAGGATATTTTTCAGACAGACACTCAAGAATGGAGATATGTCCATTACGAGCAGCCCAAAACAAGGTATCGCGAGCACCACACCACAACGAGAAAGGCTCACCAGTTCGTCATCGCTTTAGCCCTAGAGCTTCATAGCCCCCAGGGGAGTCCAATATCCGAAAGAACTGCAAAATATCCAAACGACCAAACTCCGCAGCGAATTCGACAAACTTTCGCTGATTATCTATCAAATCGTGGTCGACGAACCACTTCACGCTGACCTTCACGAACGATTTCACGAATAACCCGCTCACTCGCGTCAGTGATTCCGAACTCGCGGGCCTCGCTGAGTAGCAGGCTTGGAGGTGGTCCCAGGAATCTTGAAATTGTTCTGGTACTTGCTTTCGATTGAATTCCACCATCGAGTGTCTGCTTGGAAGCTTTTAGCGCGTTTACATCGCGAAGCTACCCATTCGTCCTCTGAATCGAGAGTTAAAAGTTGCGTTATCTTCTGTTTTCTTGGCATGATCTCTCAAACTCGACAGTGGAGTGAAAGGTGACTCTGAATTATAATGGGCATGATTGCCCGTGCAACCGAGCAATGTACTGGATTGTTGTTTCGTTTTCCAGATACATGTAGAGTGCTCGTGTGAACTTCCCCAACAATTGGTTTGGGCTTGTACCATCGCTGTAATTCAAACCCAAAGTGTGCACCCTAGTTTGAAGCCACCACCTTGGAGCCGCTCTCATCGAGGAAACCAGTAAGCTTAACTGATGCATCCCAATAGCTGGCAATCCCGTGCTGCCAATCTTGCTGCGGATCGCAGAAGTCCAAGCACGTCAGTCAATTTGCTTTTGCCGTGCCACCCGTGGCCCACCACACGTGTACAGTGCCAATGGCGCTGCCATATTATAGGCGCAGCACCTCGACATTCTGTCGGCGGGAACCTGTCGATCGCAGCGAGCGGGCAGTCACGTTTGTCAGTCGTCTATCCACCGCGTGACGTCATACACGTACTGGTACAGTATAATAGACTGTAGCCCAGGGCATTGCTCGTCATCTTGTCAGCACCATTGTTGAGATCACGAGATTTTGCGAGGGCCTCCTCGCGGTATCCGGATACATGCGCAGGAGACCGACCTTGCTTCCCCATTGAGGAAAGTCGATTAGCTTCGTCTCAAGAAAGCCTCGCGCCTCTCGGTCTCTGTTATTTCTCACATGATACCATGCGATGATCTGTCAATCCCGAATCTTGTCGTCCCTGTTGTTCCCCTGGGCGAATTCCTCCTGGCACACCATTCCCGTTTTTCCTGCCAACCCAACAAGAACAAGATGCCGATCCGCGTTGCTAACACCGAGCCGAAGCTTCCTCCTCGTGACCAGCTTCCGTCAATGTAGGACCTGTTACTTCGTCTGCTGAGGGATGAAACATTAACCCTGTGGAACCTGCTCTTCATGAAAATGCAGTGGCGAGAAGTGCTTCCAGTTTGTGCGTGAGAATGCGACCGCGGGCGACCCGAAGTCCGTGCTGGACGCGATCGACACGTTCGGCTACGAGCACCAGTGGATGATGTGTGTTGGCGACGTGAAGGGTGAACTCTTGGATCAGGAGGTCACCAAGCTCAAGCCCAAGGTGCGTCGTCACCCCAGGATACCGTGCTGGCCGTGGTTGTTCTGACTGCTTGGATTTCATTGCCAGATTCTGGCAGAGCTGGGCGGATTTTTCGGCTACAGCGCCATCCGCTTCGCAAACAAATTGCGCGAGCTCTCCGGCCCAGTTGTGCACGTTTACTCGTTTGAGATCTCCCCCCAGTTCGCTGCTATTGCTACCAAGGTACGATCATGCACTTGCCGAGCGCTTGGAAACACTTGGTTCTGACGAGCACTGAGGGATATCTTGCAGATGATTGACTTCGCTGGCCTCTCCGAGATCGTAACCATTTTTGTGGGAACGTTTGAAGACAAGTACGCGGACCTCAAGGCGCTGGGTGTCGACCACGTGGACGTACGTTACCATTTCCATGCTGTACCACAACTTGGGAGTCATCCTGATGTCGATGCTGTACTGCTGTTATCGCAGGTTTTCTTCCTCGACCACGACAAGAAAAGCTACAAGAGCGACATGCTGGTCATTGAGAAAAGCGGTTTGCTCCAATCGGTACGAACCGTTATCCATCGCGAATTGGTAGCAGCGAATGACTGACGTTCAACTGCGTGGTCTGTTAACAGGGGTCCGTGGTGATGGCCGACAACGTTGTCTTCCACCAGATCAACGACTACCTCGAGTACATCCGTGCGCACGCCAACTTCACGTCCGTCTTGTACGAGTCGTACCTGGAGTACTCCGATCTCAAGGACGGCCTTGAGGTGTCCACTTACGTAGCGTAAGCAGAAGTGGTTTTGTCGCTCGCTAAGTGTGTTGCAGTTTGCTTCGTTTCTTCGTGAAGACAGTTCCAATGCCAAATGTTCTAGTGTTTCAGTAATGCCTCAACTCGCTTCTCGATGGCAGAGCTACGACTCGTTTGTGGAAGAGTTGTAGCAGTGGCTTTGAATCGTTGGGAACGAGGTAGTGGGTCCAGGCTTGTGAGGCTGTACGCTACCGGTCTTGGATCAGTTTTTGCGATACACATGTTCGTCAACGCACCAGTGCTAGCGCTCTTTTCCAGATCACCTCCTGCTACGGATTTGTGTCGAAGTGGTGCAAGCTTCTGCTGCAATCTGGTTGCGACCACCCGGCGAAGCTTTTGTCTCTTTCCTTGCAGGGTGAGCCGCCTCTCAGTTATGACAGATATGGAGTCATCATGACCACCAGGTACGCCCCCAGGACAGTTTTTTGGCGGAGAGAGGAGTTGATGCATCTCCTTCAGACGTTGGGCTTCATCCTGAACGAACTCGAGGTGCTCTTCACTGGGGCCAGCGAGTAAGATGGAAGCAGCTCGAGGTGATCCGAATCCTTTCTTCTCACTGAGAGTCTCTAGGAGGTACTGAAAAGACTTGAGTTCTTGTGGATCCGCAGCTACTGTCTTTGTTGTGTCCCCCCCAGCTTCATTCGCATTCGTGGTATCCTCTTCATCACTTTCACCTTCGTTTTCATCCATCATGTGGCTGTCGCTGCCATGGCTAGCACACTGGCGACTAGCAATCTCTCTTTCCAGCTCATCTTTTGGAAGCATACTTCCCGAAGTTAAGCTGAAGGACTGTCCTTGAAATGACCTTGAGAGCATATTGAAGCGATCGATGAGATAGTCGACCGTCTGGATTGCTCGGGACGGCTGCATCTTTTGACCAGAGGACATCACGGCCAGCGTAAATGTCGTATCAGGCTCCAGAGCAACAACAGACAAGTAAAACTCAACACGTAGAGGCGTCACATCCAGTTGTTTCGGGTAAAAGGATCGTAACGATGCCGTGCTGGCGTTGTTCTCAGCGATTGCAGCAGCTTGTTCAGTGTGTGCCGCATTGGTTGACGCAGCCGTCACTACCCGAAGTAAATCGTGCGGATACAGCACTATTCTTTGACCTTCCCCGGAGTCCTTAGCCAGCCTTTCGGAAGACCGCCACATGAAGTCGGTGGCACAAGGGACTTTAGTATCCGTGGACATGAACACCTCTGCATCTCCGCGCAGGACGTGCATTTTTAACGTAACAATCGATCCATGACCATCGGGTAAATAGTAGAAGTGGAAGAATTCTGTCGCCGTCACTGCTGTGAGCTCTCTTTGCACGCTCACACCAAGCTGAAGCTCTTCCGTAAGTTGTCGACAGCTTTCCCGGTGAATTCTCCGCTGCCGGAAACTCGCATCCACGCCACCATTGGTTGCAGCCGTATTTGTACTAGACAACAAGACACTGGTCTGTCGCGAGCTTTGAAGGCGCAGTAGGTCCTGGTCTCTTTGCTCCTGCCACTTTTTGCGTAGCTTCCTCTGTCGCTCTTCAGCCTCCCGCTGTTCCGTTTGCTTCTTCTCTAGATCATGCCGCATCGTTGCAAACATCTTGGACTCGGAATCATCGAAAAACTGCTGCCATTTGTGCTGCCTGGCGCCTTCGGCCTCGGGGCTGAATGCGATGCCCTCGCCCAATACGTTCACTATTCGTTCTCCATAGAGAGCCCGTTCTGCGTCTTCATCCAAACGGGTGCGGCGGACAGGCTTACATAGCGCGTCAGAAATCCCACCCAGATCGTCCTCGGCTTCGTCTTGTATTGCCTCCAGGTCGCCCGAAAAATGGTAATCCAGAGAGTTGGCGTGCTTGTCTCTCTTAACGCGCTGCGTTGGCTGCAATTTATTGTCCAACCTTGACAAATGGGTGAGAGATGTCTGTGGTGATGAGGATAACGTGGGCGGGCTTAGCTGTGAAGCTGCAGCTGTGTTTACCTCGTCATCGCTGCTGTAAGTCGATTCATCCATCGCAAACCTGTCTACGCTGCTCGTCAGGGGTTTCTTTGACTCCGAGCTCTTTTCAACCTCGTCAGCGTCACTGTCGCTGTCGTCGTCTGGATTCCACATTGCCGTACGATAGGGATTATTCGTAACTGCGATGCTATGGAGGAATGTCGGCTGCTGGGAGAACCGGAAGGCGCGGTGGATTTGAATATCAACTTCTTTGATCACTTGAGGCGAGTGTGGCGGATCGACCGTGGCGTCCAATACGTCCTCTGTAACATCCTCTGTATCTTCCTCCAAGTTGACGGCAGGAGCTTCTTCCATTCGGGCAGGTGGCTCCTCTACTGGTGCAGGCCTGACTTCCTCGTTCACAACCTCAGCCTCTGCAACAACTTCGATTTCAATAACGGGTTCTGAGTAAAATTCGGGCTCAGGGGTAGACTCAACTTCGTCAACGACCACTACTTCCTCCACACTGGGCTGCACAACAATTGACTCCACTGTTGGTTCAACATGAACTTCCACCACTGGTTCTGGCTCAGGGGGACTTTCTTCGACGGGTATCGGGACAGATTCTTCAGGCTCCATTTGCTGACATTCCTCATCGGGTTGCTTATCGGGCTCCTCAATTTTCGGTTCATCATCGGAAACTTCGCTCTGGTTATCGTCACTTTCACTACCCGGTGGGATCTCATCACGTGTCGTCTCAACTGGAATGGTAGACGGCTGGCGAGATCGAGAGGACATCGTCTCCGCCTCAAGCTGTGTTGCCGTCTCTTCTAGTTTGAGTCGCTCGGAGACTGCACGTTGGAGCCCACGTGATGATGGCCTCGTGAGCAAATCGGTTCTTGAATTCGCTTGGGACAGTAATGCTGCTGTCTCAATCGTAGGCACCACAACAACTGCAGTTGTGCTTCGGCGCTTTTCTAACGCTGGCTTAGGAGATTCGGGCGGATCTGCCGCTACTTGGGTTTCTTCAGCGAGTGGAGGCATGTCTGCCATCGACACCAAGCTTCGTACAGAGAGCGCGCGCGTCAAAGACGGCGTTGTGGCGATAGGTATTTCCACTTGCTCTTCCTCACGTTGCAATACCGATTCATCGTAGACAATGGAATCCTCGTCGCTGTCTTCTTCCATTGGAATATTTCCTGCAATCTGTCTCGCTGAATATACTGCCATTTCATGAAGTCCACCCCCAACGCGCCTGCGCACTGGAGGCACCTGCGGAAACTGAATGTACATGTTTGTGTACGCCGTCGTAGAATCCCTAGAAGTAATCCCATTAAGTCGCCGCGAGTTTGCTTGTTGTATCCCTGCACAATTTCCATTGTTCATGTCGGCCGCTGATTGAAGATCGAAATTCCCCATGAAGGATACTCTCAAAGGTGCAACAGGTTTTGGTGTCGGTCCAGTAGACCGAACACCGCCAACTACCGGTTCCCGGCCACGACGACTTGAAGAACCATTCGAATCAAAATTCACCTCCACTGAAACTGGGCGGAAACGATCCAGCGCCGTCGTACTCGCTGTCTGCCGAGTTGCTGGCGTGGTGCCATCTAGAAACAGGCCGAGTCTCTTGGTTTCGTCGCTAGCGAGCAGCTCTTGGGTAGAAAGCGAACCCTTGAGTGTTTTGGCGATGTGAAATGTTCCATCGTGCAGGCCACCTACACGTCGGCGATGCTGGCGTTCGGCTTTCTGATCTAACGAGCTTTTCCCGACCTGAAGTCCTTTTGGCAGCAGAAGTGTACACGACAACTGCATGTAGCTCCACACCATGTCACTCAGCTCTGATGAGACTTCCAGTCTGTAGTCCCGACAAAAGATGGCATTTCGCAAAATTGAATCAAGCCGCGAGTCTTCATGCCCACAATGTAGAGCATGGTCCAGAAGTCCAAGTAGCACAGCTGCCCGTCGTGATTCAGGTCAACGAAGCGTTTTTTGGTGGCCAAAATGGCTTTCTCGAATTCTGTGACCTTCGACGCTTGCTCCACACGTTCCTCAGACCACAGATAACGCAGCTTGTACAACAGACTTTCAAAGTCGCTGATGGCCATCGCACCAACGCGCTCATGGTCATAAAACACAAAACAGCTCAGCAACAAGTGCAGCCTGTCTAATATGTTGCCTTCAATTGCTGCGCTCCGTTGTGGGTAGACGAACAACAATCTTTCCACGACGCGAAACTCGGAATTCTGTTGCTTCCATTCACCAACTAGAAGTCGTAAAAAGCGATGCAGTTCAATCCACATAGCAGGGCATTCCCCGTTGTCAACGTCTGGTGAATCCGACCTCAGGGAACGGGTGGGCAGTCGCTGCGCGTACTCTTGCATGAAAAGCATGATATTCCTTAAGAACCCTGGACTGACGAGTGGATACAGCAAATTGTCTTGCGCACAAAGGAGAGCGTGTTCAATCCGAACGAATTGCCAATGAGTCGTTCCATCTGTGGCTGGAATCACTTCAGCATTGGCAGGGGTATAGCTGCTTCCCGACTGGGGATCTCGTAGTCGACCTGAAAATGAGTCTCCATTTGCTACCATCCCTCGCGAATATAGCCACGCATAGCAGCAGACGCACAGTGCAACTAATGTACTTGGTGCTTGGTCGTATTCATCCCCATCATCCGGTGTATGGAGCCCCAGAAGTTCACCAAACACGGCGATAGCGTCATATTCGCGCAGAAAATGACACATGGACACGAAAAATAGTTTTAACTTCATCTCGACAGCGCTACGCATCCCGTAAGTAGCAATGAATACCTCGAACAGTGCACTGAAGACCGAGCATTCAGAAGAGCGCTCCTTCGTGGCGGAAGCAGTTTTGTACAACCGCGAATGAGCTGTAGCCGTGAGCTTGCTGTACACTTTGGCGATAATTTCAAACGTGGCTTGCCGTGAAAAGTGTGGTGCATACCCGACACGGTGGAGCTCAACTGTGTGCAATAATTTGTGGCAACTTTTGCACTTTTCCTTGCGTCGGGTACCGTCAGCTTTGTGATCTCGCGCCTTCTTGTCGTTATTTTTTACATCGTCTTTGCTACTCCACACGATACGCAGTCGAGGCGCTGGTCGGCACCAACAGTAACCTTTCGTCCAAAACTGCTGAAACTTCGGTGATAGGTGGATACCATTCACGAGTGCGTTCTCGGATATGTTCGTGCTGGATACACCGAGCTTCCGAGTGCGTTTGCGATGAGGAGCATCTATCACTGGTGTGGTAGTTTGAGTTATTTCGATTGGAGCAGCTTGAGCCATATCCATTTGATCCGGATCTGTTGCCTCAGCATCACCTTGATTGTTACTTTCACCGCCGTCATTTTTGTTATCGTCACCCTTGTCATCACTATCATCGCCGTCACCGCCATCTTTTTCTTTGTCGTCGTCTTCTTCCTCGCTGAGATTCCGTTGGCTGGACTCAACCGACGGGGTGTTGGCAGAAACAGAGTTCGCATTTTCATCGAGGAGAATGTTCACAGGTATTTCTCGTGGCGTGCTGTGTCGGGAGATTGTAATACCTTCGATGGATGGTGATTCAGATATCCCGTCGTCTTCTTTTGGCATAGAGCTGGAGGAATTCTGCATCTTAGCGTTGAAGAAGCCAGTATCATCAATAGACAGAGAATCCTCATTAAATTCTGTTGTATCTCGCATGTTAGGAGTGTGCACAACGAGGCTGTTAGTCGGGCTGGATGGTGGTTGATTCTGCTCACGGTTCTCATGCTTTACACGGGTCTCCTCCCACTGAACGTACTTTTCGCCGAGCAAATTGTATGTTACCACTGGTTTTCGTCGAGCTTGTTTTCTCTCACGCATACGTTGCGCGCGTGCTTTCTCTTGCTTTAAGGTACGGGCCATCGTTGGTGCATCGCATGACTGGTTGGAGACTATTGACACTGCAAACAGAACTCTCAAGATCTGAAGAGCTTCTTCGGAATCCACACGAGCTTGGTCAGTTAGTTTCAGATCCTTTAGACTTTTCGCGAGCACAAATCCTGGCCGTTTGATACTCGGCAGCTCCGGTCGTAGAGCCAAAAGATGCGTTATACGATTAGCTGCCATTGTACCGCCGGTGCCATGACGAGCAATGTAGTCTTGCAGATATTCGCGTAACACTTCATCATTGACCAAAGGGCGTTGAAGCTTATCGGAGCTCTTGCTCTCTCGAATGTACCTTGGCACCTTGATGGTTCTTTCGTTTTGAGATCTGAATTGACCTTCATCTTGCTCTAACGCTCTTGTTACTGGAACACTGTCAGCTGCATTCTCAGGGAAAACGGCACTGGGAGAGGCAGCTTCACGATGTACCACCACAGAGGGGACGTGTAGTGTCAAATACTCGTCTACCGAACGAGATGTAGGATGCGGCGGTATGGTTCCTTCGGTAGAGTCCTCAACGGATCGGGTTGTAGGGGTGCTGGGGTATTCATCATCATCTGAGGGTGGATTGCTACAGCTGAAGATCGGTGCTGCTCATTTGGTAAGTTATCAGTCTCGACACGAGCCTTCATCAGGTACTTCATATCACTTTTGCTACTTGGGGCAAACGAAAACTTACAAATCTCGTGGGCTAACGCGACAATTGCTTGCTCTTTCACCAAAATCATGTCGACGATCGCGGCACCAATATCAAAGTATCGTTTCTCCTGCACTGTACCTGACGCTGTGATTTGCCATTGAATGACTGTCATATCCAGGGAACAGCTTAGAAATTCTGTCAATCCGGCGGGAACTAGCTCGCTCGAAATGCGACAGATCTTGGAAACACGTCGCTCATGCTTCGTCGAGGCTTCCAATCTTTGAAAAGATACGCGTTTATAATCAACGTGCCAAACGGCTAATCGGCCATCTTCATACCCGACGCTCACATACAGCGGCGCTCCGACCGCTTTCGCTGGGCTTTCCATTAGTTCTATACACGACGGGGCCGCTGGGTATCCTTCAACAACACTGTTGACATACCCAATCATCTTCAGCGACGGAATTTTCCACAGCTTGATGATACCATCGGCACCTACAGACCCCATTAAGGCTCGGTCCCCACGAACTTGAGCATCAATACGCGTGAGTTGGACTACGTGGGATGAGTGAGCAACTGGGACTCGTACGTTCGCTTTTTGGACCGACTGAAATGTTAAATTACCATCCCATAGGACGTCTGCACTCCACCCAAAGAGTTTCCCGCTCTCTGTTCCAACAACAATGAGCGTTCTACATGTCTGATCCTCAGCAGCATCAGAATAGTTACTACTTCTGTAGGTTGTGGGGTCGGTAGTATGTTGTTGAGAGAGATGTTCGAATGACCGATACGACAAAAATCCTGTTTCTGCGGCTTCGTCCAGAGATATCGTTTCTTTGGAAACTACAGCACGTTGAAAGGTGACGACGGAAAGAGCGCTGATCTGGTCTTTCAGTTGACTGTCGTGAAGTTTTAACACATGCCTCTCATGGACCACATCGTACACATCCACTACTCCATTGCTCCAAGCAAGGACCACAAAAGATAACTGCATGCAAGCGTTCGTCACTGTCTCCATGGAAGATACGTGTGCTGAGACTGCCGATGCCTGCGGTGAAATAAATAATAGCTTGGTAGTAGACGACGCCTGAGCCTCATCCAGCGAGAAGACCCGGAGTTTGCACGCCGCGGTGCTGCCCAAAGAGAGCACTTTGCACTCATCCTGCTGTCCAATGGCCCGGACCGCAAAGACTTCTTCAATGGAAGCAAATTCTTGCATAACGTAGAGAGCTGTCTGGACTTTTAACACGTGGATAACATCTTCGCGCACTACCAACAAGAGGTTCTCCAAGCAGCTACCCATGTCGATAGTAACACACATGGTCAGAGTCTTGAGCGGAGGCCCTAACGTGTCTTGACTTGTGAACTTCCTGGGGCTTCCTTCTTTTCCCATCTGATCCTTCCCTCCAGCGTGGAAATATCCGACGAGACTCAGCCTTGGATAGCGATGTTCTCCAGAAGTGGAGGCGTCATTGTCATTTCCAAACATTTTTCGGTCCACTGAAAACTGCCAATGTCGTACGTCCCCTGTATCTCTCCCGACCGCGATGACAATCACGTCTGCTGATCCAGACGTTGTAACCAGGTCGCCAGACGAATCAAGTGCGGAAGTTGTAGCGACTTCAATAGACGAGATAACTTCCGCCTGAGCGTCAGTGACATCGACTCCCGTAGGATCGTACGGGTCTGCGTCGATAGTAAACAACGCGGATCCGTTTGTTCCACTGCCGTTTACATTCCACACCTTCAAGCCGCCTCTATGACACCCAGCAAGCAGCCAATCTCCACACGGGGACAACGCCATCGCAGTGATCCTCTCTCGAAGCATCACTCTCCTCACCAGAACAAACCTGCCCCCGTTCGCCTCGTTCTGTCTCCACTCTAGCACTGCACTCGTCGTGTCTACCGAACTGCAGCAGTCACTTGCAGCGCCATACAACCCCCGCATTCCTCTAGAGCCGCAAATCAACTGCAGTCTGTCTGGATGGAGCAGCGCAGCGCGCGTGTTCTCAATGAACAACAGCGTCTTCGGCTGCAGAGCGAGAGCCGCTGGCCACGTCGTCTGTCGATCGTCCAGTCTCTTTGACAATTTCAGGATCTCCACCACGTTTTTCGGAGTGCTCGGCAGCATTTGTCCGATTTCCTGTCGCTCCGTCAAGTGACTGGCGAGCGCCAACCGGTCCGTCAACGGGTCGTAGTGTGCGCACAGCAGCGAGTGCGTCTCTGGACCTGAATACACGAGCAGTTTGCGTAGTGTCGCCGGTTCCAGTAGCACGACGAAATGTTTCGTGGTCTTGGGGACCTTGATGGACCCTTTTTGGCGCTTGGCCTCGCTGTAGACGCACACAAAGACGTCCAATGTGGGCGAGTACTGCAGCAGCATACTGGGCACGACCACTTCCACTTGCGGCAGCTGGCGCAACTTCTCCTGTGCCACCTGAAGTTGCTGCAGCTCAAAGAAAGAGGACTGTCTACGTCCTTGCGTTGCAGCAGTAGGACCTTGTGCTGCAGAAGTTGTGTTGCTTGAAGCGGCGATGTCTTCCGCGTCAAAAAGGGGTACGCTCTTGAGCTCGCGCCGCAGCGAGAACAGCCGCAAAACGTGCGGCCGCAGCGGGTGTGAGTCGAACGTCAGCACATGGTGCCGCCGCGTGTCGTACGCTGAGGCGCGCAAGCTCAACCCACTCGCCGAGAGCTGGTGCCGCAACTGCAGCGTCTCCTTGGCGCGCATACCTGTAACTTCAACTTTCACTTTAGTGTTTTCTACCCTCCTATCAGTGCCATAGGTACAAAAATCAGGTTTATGCCCCGGCTATGGTTACAATATCACCTTAGACATGGATACACTTCATTTGCGGTCATGCGGGACGGTCGATGGAGGCGCCGCGCGGCATGTGCGCTGCTCCTGGCGCTCCCAGTGAAGGAAGCTCAGGTGGCCGCTGCCCACGTGAAGTTGCATCAGTTGCATCTGCGCCAGAGCAGCCAGAAGACGACGGAGCAGTAAATGATCTGGTTTTGGGGGATATTAGCTGGGGTGGAGAGATGTCCTAAGTGTGGATTTTTGCATGTGGAAAAGGAACTGGACGACATGGAGTCAAGTGGAGGGGAATTTGACATCCTCGACGGAAACTTTGTGAGTGGGAAGAGAAGAGTGTGGAGAATGGGGGGAGACTGACGCACTTTTGGGTGCACGTAGAGACGTGTCGTCGATGCAGTTGGGGACAATTGTGTTTACGGACACACACGAGGAGCTGCAGACTTTGTACGGCCTGTGGATGCAGTTAAGAAGGTTTCTGGGATACTGATTTGGGTATGGTGGTTGCTTTAGGACGTGCTCGAACGCGTCACTGACCCAGCTGAGCGCCAACATGACGTACTTGGAGACGCTGAACGCGTCGCACAATTTCTTGTCGTCGTTCGAGGAGATTGAGCTGCCGTCCACTATTGTGACGCTGTGAGTGCTGGATTGAGTGGTGGATTTGTGGATGAAGACTGAATTGTGATGTTTTTGCTAGGGACTTGTCGGGGAACCAGTTGGCGGACTGGAAGAAGTTTGAGCTGCCTCGAGACTTGCAGATTTTGTACGTGACAATAGATGCAAGAAGGAGAAAGTTCTGTTTTGCTGACCTTGTGACGGGAGTGCGTTCGACGGTGGTTTGCAGGAACGCCAGTCATAATGCTATTGAAGACGTGTCGGGCTCCAATTTGTCGTCTGCAACGGACCTGGTCTTGATGTACGTGCTATCTCGCTTGTGTTGCCAACCAAAGTTCGCTTTTTGATACGCTTTACTTCGCTCTTTCGTCGCAGTGATTTGTCGTCCAACAAATTGACAACTATCGTAGGTCTGATATTCCCGAACAACCTTACCGCCCTGTACGCCCAGTTTCATGTGTAAACTCGACTCGTTGGAGTACTTAGCTTATGTTGCGAATGTTTGCAGGGATCTGAGCAACAACAGCATCGACACGTTTGAAGTTCGCGAGACCGACCTGGCGCTGTTGTCGAGCCTCTCCTCGTTCAAGATGGATGATCTCGAGCAATCCAGCTGTCCAACCAGTGGGGCGACTACAGCAACTATTGGCAACGTCGAAATATGCGTTGTATCCGGTACGTGCTCGCCTGCATTTAGCAGCCTAGAGTGCACTTTTCTGACGTCTTGCTTTCATGTCATGCGCAGACACCGTGTTTCAGACAGCTTACTTCCGCACTAAGAGTGGTAAGTGTCGTTCCCAACGTTTCTCTGGGCTTATTCCTTCCTTTGACTCTACCATCTAACATTCAACCCGGTATTGCTGCACGACAGCATGGCAAGCGGATAAGAGTATCGTGTACTTGAGTGTGGTCGTGAGCGCCTTGATAAGCCTTTGGTTTGTGGTGCTCCTTGTGGGTCATGCCATTCAGGGGCGCCGGAAAAAAGTCCATAAAGACGAGGAACAGCGCGACACTGTGGAATTGTCATCTCTCACGGCGTCCAGGCACTGGTCGCTGTCGAAAGAAGAGGGACTACCCAACGATGTGCGCTTCGACGAAGAGTTCACGTCGTTCCGGATCGACCCGTCAGACGTGATGCAAGTACGCACGCTGGCCCACGGCAATTTTGCGATGACATCACTCGTCTATCTCGGCGACAAGCAAGCTGTCATGAAGAAGGTTTCGGTTCACAATAAGGGTCAGGATCGGGACCAAATGATAGCGTTCATGGATGAAATTCGCGTGTGTGCAAAGTTGGACCACCCCAAGGTGGTGGGGTTCCTCGGAATTATGTGGGCCAGTCTCTCAGATCTTTCGGCAATCGTGGAGTACGTTCCCAAGGGTAGCCTTGCGATGTACCTGAAAGAGAAGAAGTCATCGCGCAAGACGTTTACATGGATGGAGTCAACCAGCGAATCCCCAAGCAAGCACTCGCTGGCGCTGCAGATTTCCGAGGCCCTCGTGTATCTGCAGAGCTTTGCACCTCCGGTAATCCACGGTTATCTAAAAGCCGACAGCATTCTACTCGGACCTGCGTGGGAGATCAAGCTCAATCGACTTGGGTACAAGTTGGACGCATCTTCGTTATCGATTGAGGATCGCGCATGGATTGCACCGGAGGTGCTGGCGAGTGGGGAGTTTGATGAAAAGTCGGACATCTACTCGTTCGGAGTGGTGCTATCGGAGCTAGATCGCTGCAAGCTGCCTTTTTCACGCAAGGCTTCACGAAGACTGAGCGTCGAAGATGGAACTGCACCCAAGCCCAAATTCCGTGAAGACTGTCCACCTGACATTCTGGAGATAGCGCAGAAGTGTCTGCAAGACGCTCCTGCCGACCGCCCCACGGCCATGGAGCTCCATTACTCTCTCCGACAACTGCAGCGTCAAAGTCAAGACCAGCGAAGAACTTCAGCCGACGTGTAGTGAACAGCATTTTAGCAGGAAGTTGAGTTGTAGATAGGAATGTAAAACAACGATTACGTTGAAGTGTGCATACTGTGTGGTACATGCAGCCAAACAAAGCAACTTCCTTAGTGCCCTGGGTAGGATAGAAGCAGCATTCATTGAAGCGTAGCCATTTTCGGTGGGATCGTTGCGGTGGCCGATGTAATGGATACATCCTTCTACAGCCCAATTACATTTTATAAGCTGACGCTATGCTGCAGCAGTCTACGCGATCGGCACAGGTTCGACACCTCTATTATAATCGAAGCCATTAGTCTCGTAAAAGCGGTGCTGACACGCTACGGCAGACACATTTGGGCGCCTCAACCAGAGAAACAGGTTTTCATACTCGCGTGGGCTTACATAGCTCAACGCAGCGAAAGATGAAATGAAATTGAGGACAGATGACAAGTTTGAGTCGGTTCACTCAGCGTTCGTGTCGTTGAGCATGGATCCGCGATCCAGCAGCGTGAACCTCCAAGTCCTTGAGGCTGCTTCTGCGGTTTCAGCTGGGGTCCCGGCGCACTTGTATTTCGCCGCGAGAACTGGTCAAGTAGAGTCGTAGCAATTCGGAGTCTTTCTCGATGCCATGGTGCAAATCTAGCGCTGTCCCCCCTCACGACTTTGGAGCTCGCGGGGTTGCTCGCCGAGCAATGCTCGGTACAGCACCTGTACATGTAGAAGCAAGAAATCCGATTACTAGTAGATAGGCCGTCGATAGTCGACTCGATGGCGCCTTGCACCACGTTGAAGCGTGTATCGGTGTACGGTACAACCTCCGATTTGGGGCGATTGGGGCTGTGGTGAGCCGTTAATTACGGTCCGTAATAGGGACTACCTATTAGGGAGTACTGGTACGATTACCCGTCAAACCGCAAGGACAGCCGCGGCTGTCCAAAAGAAACGTCCGCCGTCGATGTTCGAGATAGGATTGGACGCTGGGAAGCCATAATGAGGAGCTCTCTAGGATCTCCTATCGGGCTTTGACTCAAGGTCTACTCGATGCTACAACATCGACTATCGCCGCTACAAACAACAGAGGGACAATGCAAACCGGAGAAACTTCAGATAATCTTGCTTTGTTTATACGGAGGGCGGTTTGAGTTGGTGCCAAATTTCGTACTGCAATAGCGACCATCGGAGTAACAGTTTGCCTTGAGCACATGTCGAGCACTCAATTTGTAATGCTGACAATTACTTGGTAGTACTAGTACAAAACCAACTGGAAAATGCCGTGACTACATAAGTATTTTCAAACTCGCACTCTCGAAACTGTTCATTGTATTCGAACGCACAGCAATGCTTTGCCGATGAAGGTGGATTGGAAAAACTCGATCGTGTCTTGAGCTCACTATGGGGCAAAGCTCCAAGAGAGGCAGAGATTACTACACGGCACCAAGACAGTGCAATTCTCCACCGCTTTGCTTGAACTGAACGATAGTGAGGCGAGCAATTCCCGTACAAACTCCTGCAAACCCCATCCGTCCCAGCTTCCGCTTATTCTCGGCCATCTGGATCTCTCAAACAGCAAAAGCCTCCTCGAGAGAACGGCCACGGCATACTCGAGCCAAGTACCAGTGACCATCTCATGAAAGCGCCACCTGGGATGCCAGAAAAAACTCAAACATTTCGCGCTTGTCATGCAACTTGCCCCGGATGCCTACAGTCTGGTTACAAGGGCCTGTTTGCAACAGTTCGTCGCTCAAACGACAAACCGCTCGCTAGGCAACAAGCAGCTTGGCTCGGTTTACCCACGCCACACACAGCGTCCCCGAACAGCTTTCGATCGAAAATGGTGCAGTGGACACTAGTGTGCGGAGTAGCGGCGCTGTATGCCGCTGGAACAGTGAAGGCTCTGCCTATCGAAGAGGACCCCTTTGAAACCCCGGATGAGCTGCTGACGCTAAACGATAACCACCGGCCCACGGTTCGTGGCTGTCGCTCGACAACAAGCCCACGTCCGCGACGTTGGGAACAGGTGAGACTGGCGCTGACGGTGAATACAACCCTGGTCAGCTGCACGCGTCCATGAAAATGAATCGCCGACTGGAGGTGACCAAGAGCACAGATATGAAGAAGCTTGAGACGTTCTTCGGACTTGAGCTGGAGACGGACATCACCAAGCTCCCGACCAAGTACCAGCACGATCCCATCCCGTGGCCTAGCAGCTACTGGCCGGTGTACGCCGACAGCATCAACTACAAATGGGCGAAGGGACAGCCCAGTCCCGCCGAGAAGTACGCGACAGCGTTCGGCCACGATGCCACCACTATGATGGACAAGATTTCAGCCAAGAACGGTATCGACTCGCAGACGACTCGCCGCAACTGCACGGCCGACGCCGAATGCAAGGACCTCAAGGACGGCAGCGTTTGTGCCAAGCGTGAGGGTAAGAAGGCAGGCCACTGTATCCCGACCTGGTTCGGTATTTGCCACGCCTGGGCACCAGCAGCCATCCTGGAAGCCGAGCCTGCTTGCGCTGTCGAGCGCAACGGCACGAAGTTCGAGCCGTACGATATTAAGGCTCTGATCACCCTGGCGTACGATGGTTCCAAGATCCCGACCATCTTCACGGGCTCTCGCTTCAACGGTAACGACAACGGCCCGAACAACACTGACGAGTACGGCCGCTTCACGGACGACCGCCGTCGTGATATCAGTCCTGGTTACTTCCACGTTGCCGTCACCAACATCATGGGCCGCTTCAACCACAGCTTTGTGCTCGACATCACCGCCGGTAACGAGGTGTGGAACCAACCCGCCCGTAGCTACGAGATCCTCCGCCTTTCATGGACTACCCCTACTGCCGCAGCGAAGAAGTACTTCAATGTTGACAAGTACCCGTTCAATGACGCTGCCACCAAGATCGCCGTTGTCACGACCCGATTCAGATGGATCGTCGAGTCCGGCGTGAACGGACCCCTGGTTTCCACGGGCATCGTCGACAAGTACACCACCAGCGCCGACTACGAGTACATTCTTGAGACGGACGAGACGTACCAGATTCTGGGCGGCGAGTGGCTCTCGGGCTCTAAGGCCAACCACCCCGACTTCATCTGGCTTCCCGCCAGCAAGCCTGACAACTCGACCGTCACCTCAGTCGGTCTTGTGTACTCGGAGATTGAGGGTCTGCTTGACGAATCTGTGAGTGGCGACTGCAAGCCGTCTTCCACGTCGACTACCGCTGCTCCGCGCCAGGAGGCAGTGTCCACGGCTACGTCTGCTGCCGCCTCAACTGAAAGCTCTGCTGCTGCTTCGGGTGAGAGTTCGACCCCTGCTTCTGGTGAGGGCTCTGCTGCCGCCTCGACTGAAAGCTCTGCTGCTGCTTCGGGTGAGAGTTCGACCCCTGCTTCTGGTGAGGGCTCTGCGGCTGCTTCGACTGAAGGATCAACCGCTGCTTCGGGCGAGAGCTCTGCTTCGGGCGAGGGCTCTGCTCCTGCTTCGGGCGAGGGCTCTGCTCCTGCTTCGGGCGAGGGATCCGCTCCTGCTTCGGGCGAGGGCTCTGCTCCTGCTTCGGGCGAGGGATCCGCCCCTGCTTCGGCTCCTGCTTCGGGTGAAGAATCAGCTGCTTCCTCCACCGAAGCCTCGACAGCTTCCTCAACGGAATCGTCCGCTTCTTCCTAGATTCGAAATCGAGTTCTTTATCTCTGTGCATATCAGGCGTACATCATGTCTTGTGTGGCGTGGTCTCCCACCTAAAGCGAGGCAATAAAGCATGTTTGTAGATGAAACAGAGCCTAGTGTGCCCAAACTTACCACTGGGCTCCTCATCTGCAAGCAAGCAATAAACTCAATGAGATCAGAGAGCCAACTCACGCGCTCGTACTCACGTGTCGGATCGACTCCGTCAGTGTAGCCTTTCGCGATGTTGTCAGCAATGCACCGGGAGAGGCTAGATCCTGAAGACTGCGCCAAAGCTCCTTCGCGCTGGGACGATCATCTGGGTCATAACTCAAGCACGTCCGTGCAAGGTCCAGGATCGCCCGCGGACAGTCCGAGTGAAACGCTGGCATCACACGCTTCTCACTCACAGCCAAGGCGAGTGTGGCATTCGATGACAACAAGCTCTTGACTTCCTCGTCGTCTTTGGCACTTGAACTTGATACGAAAGAGGTCATTCCAGAGGCAGAGTTCGAACTGGCGACACCCAGAGCGTACGGCCTGGTGCACGTGTCTAGCTCGCACATAACCACACCGAACGAATAGATGTCGGCCTTTTGGTCGTAGCGTCCACCTTTGATCACTTCTGGGGCGATCCATGCAGCAGTGCCCACCTCCGCCGTTTGGGGGCCACCAGTCGACACCCCTTTCTGGCCATCACGCTGCTTCCGCCCCTTGCTGACTCCGAAATCGCTGATCTTGGCCACCCACTTATTGCTTAGCAAGATGTTCTGGGCCTTCAAGTCGCGGTGCATGATCGGCTCAGCGAACGAGTGGAGATACACCAAAGCATCGGCAACATCAAGAGCCACCATCAGTTTGCTGTGCGTAAACGTAGAATCCTCGTCGGCGGTCCAGCTCCATCCTCGGCGTTGACTGTCCAGCATCTGCTGTCTCTCCAGAAACTGCGCCAGGTCACCATTGGGCATGTACTCGATCACCAGAGACAAATCAGCCAGCGAGGACCAGGCAATTCCGCGGAACGCAACAATTTTCGGGTGCTTCAGAATGGCGTACAGGCGGATTTCCCGCGTAAAGCGCTGCAGTTCGCGTACACTTTTGGACTTCTCAGGGGCCACTTGCTTCACCGCGACTTGTTCGTTCTTGGATTTCCATTTGGCGAGGTGTACAACACCTCCAGCACCCTTGGATAGCTGCTTCACAAATTGCAGGTCGTTTTGAGCAATACGATATCGCTCAAAGTCGGGGTCACCGCGCACGTCGTCTGTGAGAATAGCAGAAGTCATCTTCATCTTGTCGCTGTCGTCGTCGTCACTGCTGCTCTCGTTTGCCGCTTGCTCCGCTTTCACTTTTTCAGCCAGTGCCGCCTTTGTCCGACGTTCGTCGATAACTTTCCGCTTGATAATGAAGAGCATCAGCAGTACAAAGATTGCCGACGCGAGTGAAAAGAACAGGACCAGCAACGTAGTGAGCGAAGTTGACGATGAAATCTTCCCTCTCTTGTACTCCTTGTCGAACGCTTCGTCTACAACAGCAAATAGTTCGATATTAGCCTCGGTGCAACGCAGTGCTTCCCGCTGAACCTGAAGTGATCACCTGTCAGCACGCATAAAGAGTACGACGCATTTGCGATCAGCACCGCTTTCTGGGTGGCTCCATCGGAGCAGGAGCCTTCCTCAACAGCGAGAGAAGTGACATTGAAGGCTTCAAGTCGTTCTAAGACGGCCAAGTCCGACTTGCACACCTCGAACTCTGTGACACTGCTTCCATTCAAAAACCTAGTCACGTACGCGGCATATTTAGTAGAGCTCTTACACTCTTGTAAGTTGCATCAACAAGGTGGAGAACCTACAGAGTGCGCAGGTTGGGTGGGAACCGCACCCCTCGAATAGTGTTGATACTGTTTCCTGAAAAATCCCTACAAACGCAAAATGTCAGCCTTTTCACTTGAACGACCAACAGAGTTTCCAGTAGACCACGCACATGGTAAATGACCGCTCGCATGCGCTGAAATTTGCAGGCCCGAGCGTCACGATTGAGCTCCCCTGTGCAATGCTACAGACGCACAGGCATGACAACGTTATACACTTGTCGTCTCTCTCTCACAGAAATTGAACTCTCAACTTACAGCTTGGACAAGTCCGTCGGCGGTGTAAAATTCGCCCACTTTTCGATAGTCGTGAATGACACATCACTTCAACATCACCCAGCAAAGATCGAATTAGTGGATACTCAGCAAGTAACCCCCCCACTCAATCACTCAATCACTCATACAGCTGCCGCAGTGTGTCTGGGAACACGGCGTTCTCCATCGTCAGCAAACTGGTGTTTCTCGCGACCAGAATCTTCGGTCCGTCCTTGCTCTCCGACGAGAAGTTCGCAATAGGATTGCTCGAAACATCGCTAACCCGTCTCACCACAAGCACAACAGTCAGATCCTCCTCTCCCCACCAGCAGCGTAATTATTCATCACTCACAGCAGCTCCAAGTGTCTCCAGCTCTCTGGAACCTTGAGACTCGTGAGCTCGTTCTTACTCAGATACCTGCATGCAAATCACGCAGCAACCACCCCAATTAGCCCAATTAGCTTCTCTCTCATGGAAATTCGTCTCTTGAAGCTCTTACAGCTGCTCCAGATCCTCAGGAAGCTGCAGATCTTGCACGTCGTGGACGCTATTGCCCGTCAGGTTCCTGCAGCGTTCCACAACCCGTAACTTTTGTCAATATTTAATAGTTTAAGGCTATTCCAGCGTGACTATAACGCCAACGTACAGCACTGTCAGTGTAGAGTTGCCCAATGCTGCGGCTTGGATGCCTAGACCCGAAAGCGACGCCGGATCCACCTCCGTCACGTCGGAGCAGCTCTCGGCGTCCATTTCAGGCCGTAGACGGCGTTTCCGACGCGACGCGGAGGCCAAAAAGACCGAGGAGGAGGATAAAGAGACGTCGGACGCAGAGCAGCCGCTTAAGAGCGTGGGCGTCGAGGGGCACGCGCGAGGGCACACCACAGACGACATCGCGCCCGAAGTGATTCGCGGAATATGAACCCACTTTTGAATGAGTTGTAGTGTGGTTGACATAAAACAGAGTTAAAACAAGCATCCTAGTAATCAGATAGTACTAATATTAATTACATTTTGTTTTACTAGCTACTATTGTAGTATATATTTGGGTCGATCTGAAACTACTATCTAATATGGATTTATACTATTAGATTATTAGAAGTTAGTAGAATAAATTACTATCAGTCAAAGTACACTCAATCCCGACTTGTGCATCAGCACCCGCGCGCTGAAGAGACCTGCATTTGCGCAATCGCACCGCGCCGCTGACGCGGGTCGACGTGGCGCCGCGACCAATTCGGCTGCCGGTGCACTGCCGGTGCTTGCAGGCGCGTCCATTGCAACTTCGACGTTGAAGCAGAGATTGGTGGTTGGCGCGAGCACGCATTCCCACCATTCCACGCCTCAGCAGGCAGCAAAAACGCACCGAGGCCTTATCGACGCCGTCCTGGTGTCTTGATGTTCCTACGCCGTAGGCTTTGGAGGGTTTGCAGCGCTGGAATCGGCAGCATTCCGGTGTCTGTTCTTTGTATTAGTCGAAGTTGACGGTGTCTACGCTCGGACTGGTCTTTGTTTTGCTTTCAGGTGGATCTGCCTTCAACCACCGGTACCCATGAAGAACTCCCCCTCAGATGCTTAGCCAAAGGAGCTCCCAGGCAAAAAGTCATTCCGAGTTTGGCTTCATTCGTCTCAAGCGCCTCCCGCCACCTCCAAGATGAAGCTCTCCAAGTTCGCCAAGCACGCTCTCACCTTCTCCGGCCCGTCCCCGATCCAGCACTTGGAACGTCTGTCCAAGGCTCTGGGCGACAAGGTGCAGCTGTACGCCAAGCGTGAGGACTGCAACTCCGGTCTAGCCTTCGGTGGCAACAAGACGCGCAAGCTCGAGTACATCATCCCCGAGGCCATTGAAGGGGGATACGACACCCTCGTGTCCATCGGCGGCATCCAGTCCAACCAGACCCGTCAAGTGGCTGCGGTGGCGGCGCACCTGGGCTTCAAGTGCGTGCTGGTGCAGGAGAACTGGGTCAACTACCCGAAGGAGGAGGCCGCAGTGTACGACAACGTCGGTAACATTGAGCTCTCGCGCATTCTGGGCGCGGACGTGCGCCGGGATGCCGCCGGCTTCGACATTGGCATCCGGCCCAGTTGGGAGGAGGCTATGGACGGCGTCAAGAAGGCTGGTGGCAAGCCGTACCCGATTCCGGCCGGCTGCTCGGAGCACCCCAAGGGTGGACTGGGCTTCGTGGACTTTGCTGAGGAGGTCCGTGAGCAGGAGAAGGAGCTCGGCTTCAAGTTCGACTACGTCGTTGTGTGCGCCGTGACGGGCAGCACCATGGCTGGCATGGTGGTGGGCTTCGCGGCCGACGGACGCGCCAACAAGGTCATTGGCATCGACGCGTCGGCCAAGCCCGAGCAGACCCGTGACCAGGTGCTGCGCATTGCGCAGAACACGGCGGAGCTGGTGGAGCTGGGCCGCGAGATCACGGCCGACGACATTGTGCTGGACACGCGCTTCGGTGGGCCCGAGTACGGACTGCCGAACGAGGGCACGCTGGACGCCATTCGACTCTGCGCTCGCACCGAGGGAATGCTCACCGACCCTGTGTACGAGGGCAAGTCCATGGACGGCATGATCTCGATGGTGCGCAACGGCGAGTTCCCCGAGGGCTCCAAGGTGTTGTACGCCCACCTGGGCGGCGCGCCGGCGCTCAGCGCGTACAGCTACTTGTTCAAGGAGGGATAAGTCACGTGTCCTTCGCACGCGCGACTCGAGAGCAAAGTGCTTCAGCTGGAGAACCATTTTGCAGCAGTAGAATGCTTCCACGGCGAACCGCGTAGCTGTAGGCGTCTAGCGTGCCGCGTAGATAGTTGGTTAATACAAGTGTATTCAGATTCATAGCTTGGTGCAGGAGCTCCCTTTGTCCAAAATGGTTTTGTGACGCTGTCGAACGATGTGCAGGAAGTGGCTCAAACGCTACACAAAGTCGTCGCTTACCAAGTTGTACAAGAAATGACACGTGCTGGGTCACGGCGACGACGGCAGGCAGTGGTAGCTAGCTCATCGTGCCAAAACGACGTGCGATTAAAAGCGATGAGCTCAAAGCACTGAATGCGATTTACACTTCAACTGCGAGCTTACACGAAGACTAACAGCTTCGACACGTGAAGCACTTTACAGTCCATGCACCCGCTTCACGCTGTGCCCGGACTCGTGTCGAGGGTGCGAGGGTTACATGTAAACCGCTCAAAGCATAACAGAATGTTGAGCTTGCCCGCCAAGGCGATCGATCGCGGTGGTCGACTTGCACTGGTCGTCAGCCAATCGAGCGAGAAAGGCCAGTCAAGAGCGATTGGCCGTGCATTGCGCTGACGCAGCCAGACGTGTCGGCATGGCGGCGCTGCTGTGCAAGCAGTTGAAGCGTTCACTCGCTTGCTGCAATGCAAAATCTGCTTGGCAAGCAGCGTTGCCAGCTCGAACTTCGAGTCGAAGCTCGGCCCCAAACAAACAGGCAGGCAGGAATTTGAGCGCTGCTTCCTATCGCTACAGCCGTGAGAGGCTTCGAGGCCATGATGTGGTTCGCATCGGAGCCCGCGGTTCTGGCTACGGCCGGCAGAATGGCTGGCTGAAAAATGGCGGGTCTCTCTTGCAACCGACTCTCCTCGACTTGTCGACGAAAAGCACGGCCAGCGAACGTATCTTTGCCTACTTTCGCTGGCTAGCTGGCAGCAGATATTAAAGCAATCCTGAATCGTTGCAGACAGGAGAAGCTTCATCAACAGCAGCAGCAGCAGCAAATGGCCAGCTTCGAACGCGCATTCGACGACGAGAACACCACGAGGCGGTATGAATACAGCGGTGTCCATTGAGGGAGATGGACATTTGTGGGACCAATCCGAATGGAATCAGATGGCTGACTCAAACCCCAAAACAAGGTGCAATCAAACACTATCCGCTAAAACAGGGTGGAAGCAGCAACACCAGGATTCACCATCCAATAAAAACCACCAATAATTTACACTATACACCGTGTTTTGTTAAATACGTCTTGACTCTGTTCATCCCACTCTGAAAGGACAAAATCGCTATGTCAGTCTTCAAGTCGCTAGTCTGCGGTCACTTGCCAGTCACTCCATTTCGGAATCCACCGTCTCGAGCTCAAGTGGTTCGTCATGGTGCGCACGTCGCTATTGGCTGTGGCTCTGGCGCTGCCTGCGCTCGTGTCAGGCACGGCGTCCCAGTTGGACTACGCGGCCTGCGCCATCAACCACGCGCCCGAGTACTTTTGCTGCGACTTGGGCGCGCCCGAGGGCTCCGACGTGTCGAACGGCCTCGTGTACACCCGCTACAACAAGCCGCAGGGCGCTGGCTACTCGAGCTACTACGACGAAGGCTGGCACAAGAGTCGCCAGGTGAACTACGACCCGGATGGAGACGTGTCGCTCTACGCGCCCAGCACGCCCAGTTACGTCTACGGCGAGGCTGACAAAACCTGTCGCCTCCACGACGTGGCTGTGGACGGAGCCGTCGTCAGCACTTTGCAGTGCACGTTCGCTCCCTCAAGCAACGATGCTATCTACACGCAGAACGCGTCGCTGGCCGAGGACTCGACCGACACGTCAGTCTTCTGGACGTCCACGCCCAACCCGCGCAACAACAACGCGTCGCTGCCTATTGGCGCTGTGTGCAGGAGTCTCATGTTGGACGACGGCTCAGTTAACACAACCGCGCAGAGTCTCTGTGTGTCTGCCTCAAGTGCGTCGATCTACCGCTTCAATTCGTTCACTGAGACGCCACTCGTCGTCGTGTACGCCATCTACGCCGCCTGCTTCATCAGTTTGGCCTGTTGGGCTGCACTCCGCTCCTTGCGGGGCGTCCACCAGTCGTCGGACGCCGCGACTCCGCTCACGGCCATTGCCGACGGTGACAAGAAGCTGCTGGACCACCGAGGAGGCCCCGAGACGCCCGGTATCAAGACGTCCACCACCCGTCCGTCGCTGGCGGACCGGCCGTCCGAGGTGCAGCTGCGCAACAGCACCGAGGACGTTGTGCAGACGGGGTACACGGACTCGGTAGTAGGCTACGCGGTCTTCGGCTACTTCGTGCTCATGACGCTGCTGCTCAACATCCCCATCATCCTCACGATCCGAGACAACCAGGGCAAGCTGGCCACCGACAAGTACGCGGCGTGGTTCAACCCCACCACGGTCGTCATCAAGGTCTTCATCTCGCTGTGGGTGATCGCCACGGTCTGGTTCGTCGTGGTCGTGGTGTACCGCTTCAAGATCCTCAACTTCTTCCGCTACCCGACGGCGCTGGACAAGTGCACGCGCGTGCTCATGTTCAAGCCCGAGGTGACGGAGACGATGCTCGCGGACCGCTCGGGTGTCGCGCAGATGGTGCTCAAAGTCGAGAACTTCGTGTTCCCGCACTCGCGCCAGGGCGTGGAGGAGACCGTGACGGTGCACACAACTGCCGAAGGCGCGCGCTACCTGGAGTTCCAGCACCTGCGCTACACCTTCGACGATGTGGAGAGCAAGTTCGTTCCTGGCTCCGTTGTGCTGCCGGACTCGTACGACAAGATCCTCTCGGACTCGCAGGGACTCACCAGCGACGAGTACACTCGCCGTCTGGATATCGTGGGCCGCAACGCTATCGAAGTGGAGATGCCGTCGTGGGCGACGTCCGTTGTCGACGAGTTCTTCTCGTTCTTCTACATCTACCAGCTCATGTGCTACTACGTCTGGTACTTCACGGACTACGTGTGGGTGTCGGTGCTCAACACGGTGGTGATTGTGCTGGCGGCCGCTTTCAACATCTACGCCAAGCGCAGCATGCTCTCTTCTGTCGTGCAGATGACGCACTACGTGGCGGAGGTGACGGTCAAGCGCGACGGCGAGTGGTCGACAATCAAGTCTTCGGACCTGGCGCCGGGTGACCTCGTGCGCGTTGCGGAGAACTGGGAGCTGCCGTGCGACTTGGTGATTGTCAAGGGCTCCACGGTTTGCGACGAGTCCATGCTGACTGGTGAGTCGATGCCCGTGCAGAAGTTCCCGCTGCCCAACGACAGCCACGACGTGTACGACGCCGAGGGAAATGGCAAGAAATACACCCTGTTCTCCGGTACGAGAACGCTGGCTTCGGGTCGTGATGAGGACATCCTCGCTATTGTGCAGGCTACTGGCGCCCACACCAGTCGTGGGCAGCTCGTCCAGGCGATTCTGTACCCCGCCCCGATCCGATTCAAGTACGACGAGCACCTCAAGGCGGTGTTCTCCGTTCTGTTCGTCATCGGCCTCATCGCCGCCTACTTCGCCATGAAGTTCCTGATGGAGAACGCAGGTCTGAGCAACAACCTGTTCGCTTTTGTCTACGGCATGTTCATGTTCAGCGCTGTGCTCAACCCCTTGCTGCCTGTCGTGATGACCATCGGCCAGGTGAACGCCGCCAAGCGCCTTCAGAAGCAGGATGTCTTCTGCCTTAACCCCCAGCGTATCACGCTGTGCGGTAAGGTGCGCGTGTTCTGCTTCGACAAGACGGGCACGATCACGAAGGAGGGCCTGGACTACCGGGGATGTGTGCCTATCGGCGACTCGGGCGAGTTTCTCGCGGAGTTCAACGACATGACGGACGCGTCGCTGAACCAGACGATGAAGTTTTCGCTCGCTTCCTGCCACGCTGTTGGCTCGCTGAACGGCGAGCTGGTTGGCAACGAGGTTGAGGTGAAGATGTTCAAGAGCACGCAGTGGAAGCTCCTTGAATCGGAAGGCCAGCTGCCCGTTGTGCAGTCCGCGGATGGCTCGGAGGAGCTGGAGTTCGTCAAGCGCTTCGAGTTCGACCACCACCGCATGTCGATGAGTGTCGTGATGAAGCAGAAGAGGACAGGAAAGCTGATCGTGTTCTGCAAGGGCTCGTACGAGAAGATGGAGTCGGTATCCAGTAAGGCGTCGATCCCTGCCAACTACTTCGAGACGGCCGAGAACCTGGCCAAGAACGGATGCTACGTGCTTGGTATTGCGTACAAGGAGATGCCGGCGATGAACGAGAGCGACATGACTGCCTTCCTGACAGACCGCGACGCCGTTGAGGAGTCTTTGGCGCTGCTGGGTCTGATCATGTTCCGCAACGAGATTAAGGAGGACTCGCGCGACGCTATCCTGACGCTGAAGCAGGGCGACATTCGCTCGGTGATGATCACGGGTGATAATGCCATGACCGGTTGCTACATTGCTCGCGCTAGTGGCATGGTGGAGGAGGACTCGCAGATGGTTCTGGGCGACATGGTCGCCGACGAAAAGACCGGCAGCATGCTGGTGTGGAAGGACGTCGAGACTCAGCAAGTGTTCTCGTTCGATGACATCCGCGACATGGTGGAGTCGGTGGACACGAAGGTGGAGCTGGCAGTGACTGGCAAGGCTTTCGACTTCTTGGTCAAGATGGGAGACATCCAGAAGATCCTGCTCAAGACCCGCATCTTCAGCCGCATGACGCCTCAAGGCAAGGTGGACTGCGTCAAGCTCCACATGGGCACGGGCTCCGTGACGGGCATGTGCGGTGACGGTGGCAACGACTGCGGCGCTCTTCGTATTGCCCACGTTGGTGTGGCTCTGAGCGACGCCGAGGCTTCGGTTGTGTCTCCGTTCACGAGCAAGTCCCGTACGCTCAAGTCGGTCGTGGATCTTGTGCTTGAGGGCCGTGGCGCGCTGGCGACGTCGTTCGCGAGTGTCAAGTACCTCATCATGTACGGTCTCATCGGCATTGGCTGCCGCAGCGTCATGTACTACAACGGCGTGTTCATCTCGCAGTTCGGCTTCATGTACCTGGATGGTGCCATCCTGGTTGGTATCTCGTACGGACTCACGCGCGCTCGCCCGCTCCAGTCCATGGGCTCGCAGCGTCCTACGTCGAGTCTGGTGGGCCCCACGACCGTGTGCTCGCTGGTGGGGGCCTCAGTGATCCACTGGCTGTTCCTGTACGGAGCCATCCACGACCTCACCACGCAGCCCTGGTACTGTCCGTTCCAGCCGAGCAACGTGAACCTGGTGCAGTGGTGGCTGCTGCAGGACAGCAACCTGGGCTCCACCTTGTGGTTCATCATCTGCTTCCAGCAAATGTCCACGGGTCTCACCATGGGCCTGGGCTCGCGCTTCCGCCGCCCCATTTGGCACAACATTTTCCTGCTCTTCTGGTACGCGCTGCTGTTCGTGGTGCTCGTGGTGACCTTCGTGGGTCCGCCGTCGCGCTTCGGCGACCAGTTCCGAGTGGCCAGCAGCACGAACGTGGTGGGGCTGCCGGACATTCCTCTGCCCAGCGACTTCCGCTGGGAGCTCTTTGGCTGGGGCATCGCCGACACGGCCGCCGTCCTAATCTTCGAGTATTTCTTCGTGCTCGGCTACGTGCGCGACTTCTTCCGCGCCAAGTACCACCGAGATGCCCTCCCCATGAAATTGTAAGCAGGTAGAACCTGCAGCTTGGCATACAGCAGCATCGTCGCTGGTTATCATTGTTAATGGGAAGCTCGACTGTGGCCCCTCAATTCTTAGACCCATAGGCGTCAATTCGTTTCGTGCCTGAGCTTATTTGCCCCAAGGCTAAACTTGGTCTCAGCTTTGATGGTAAACTCACATTTCTGGTGCACTCGCTCATGAAGACGCGTCCTGCCGAACCACTCTTCATCCAGCGCGGGCCCGTGATCGATGAACCTTCGGCAAGTATATGGCAATCGTTACGCAAGTCGCTGGAGAGACTGAGAAATTCCGAAGTCATCCCGCTGGGCCCTTCACCTGCAGCTCGTAACCCCAGGAAGTTGACTCGTGGACTGTCCAACGTTGCAGCGCTGCGTCAACGCAGTGCCAAGGCGATTCGATTGAAATACGTCACTTTCAAAGATGCGTTTGGTGTGCTGGGGCTCCCCATGGTCGTCATGGCACTCGTTTGTGTTTCCTGGACCATTTGGTTGATTGTACTCACACTGGCACCAAACGAGACAGCTAATTATCTCATGGGCACAAGTGAATACGATGACGGACAGTTTTGGCTGATCCCTGAAGAATTAAATGCCCTACAGATTGTCAGCGTAGCTGGATTGGTGGTAGTTGTGATCTTGTACGTCTTCGTCTTGCTCAAAATGCTGGTTTGGCGCGAATACCATCACGTTGAGGGCTCTTTTCTCGATCGAATTTTGAGACGATGTGCGCCTAACAGAACACAATCCAATGACTGGTCCAAGCTCGACTTCCGCCACAGAGTTTACAGATTGATTTGGGAGCTTTATGTGTTTGTGAAAGAGTTAACCGGGTTTCAGGGAAGACACCGAAAACTATGGGTAAGTGGATGTGTAAACATACAGCAATGTAAGTTGCGGCACTTACACGCACTGACTACCGTTTGTGCTCTCTTTATTCTAGAATTTGTGTCTCAAAGCCCTCGACTTGGTGATGCAGTCGCTACTTCTCAGTGAATTATTGGAAGCTGGGACACCAGTACCCCTCACGTTTGGGTACGCCGTGTTTGCAGCCTTAAACTCGCTTTTCTGTGCTGTAGAGATCATCAGCCACCGATACACTGCGTTTGCTGAGATTCTTATCGATTCGCTGTTCGATTTGTGTGCTGCCGTGCTGTTCCCTATCGTGGTGCTCGTGTATAGCGCGGAAAATTTCGATTTTGATCGTGCTGTGTACCAGATCAACGTGGAGGAGCTACCTGTAGGAAGTTTTGAGAGACGCGCACGAATGTTTGCCAGTCCGACGGAAATTGCACTCTTTCGTGTCTCCTTCGATTCGCTTAGGATTCGCACCGCGTCGGACTTTTTCCTGCGCATCGGCATGAATATTGGATTTTCATATCGCTTCAAGCGGGTGGTTGAGGTCCTGATTCAGATGCAATCTCTACGACAACAGCACCAAGGGAAGAAGAAAGGATCATTGGGGCAACAGTCAATGCTATTGGAATCCCCGAAAGCAGAAAATGGCTCTCGTTCGTGCCAGCGAGCTGCCCCAAAGTCAGCGGCTATTCTTTTCATTGTGTACAGCATCGGTGTTATTGTCATCACTCAGCAATCCGTATCAGCTTCGCAAAAAGCGTGCTATTTTCACCCGGAATGCGTTGTGTTCGCCTATCGATGGTACGACACCGAGTTCTGCCCTTGTCGAGCTCTCATCGATGGAAACCGTGCTCCCAAAACGTACTACGAATGGACCCACCCGGTGGACGCCACAAAAACTGTCAAGGATCTGGCAGCAACAGGGACTTTGGAGATGGTTCAATTGATCAATCGACAGCTGACGGTGCTACCAGACGAGCTCCGTGATTGCCACAACCTCAATTTCCTGTACGTTATTTGCTGCCCTCCGCGACTGGCACACGTGTCCTCATTTTGTATTCGTGTTGTGGTTGTGTAGATCCTTGATCAACTGCGCGATTGAAGAGCTGCCGACTTGGGCAAAGGATTTCCGCAAGCTTCAATATTTGTGGGTAGCTCATTACCTGGGCGGAATTCGCAACAGGTTCCTTACTGATCAGTTCATTGTTTTGATGCTCAAGACAAATTGAAGGCAAAGTCGGAAGCAAGAACCTCGGAGCCTTGGCAGACGACCTCTTCAACGATATGCCCGAGCTGCGATACTTGCAGTTTGGACTTCATCAACGAATGACTCGACTCCCACCTTTAGATGGAGTCCCGAATTTGTCTTGCATAGTTCTTGCTCGCATGGGCGAGTTCACTGCGCTTCCGTCTTTCGAGCATTTACCGCAACTTCAGCGACTCGAGTTCAGCGTGATGAAGGACTTGTCTCGGATTCCTGATCTGGCACTTGCTAGAAAAATCGTCCACTTCGCTGTATATCAAGGCGCGTACCTGTGTTGTAATCGATTTCTCGGAACCTGCGACCTCACGAACCCGTTTTGCAGCGATGCGACTTGCCTCGACGACCCCGCGCTTATCGCAACTCAGGCAACGCTCAAAGTCTTCGAGGCGTTTTCTGCAAACGTTTGCCAGCCATATTCCGGACTATCGCAAACTCCAACAGCGGAAACAATTCAAATGTGCGACGGAGTGATGTTTCGACAGTGCCATTTACCAAGTACCAAGCCAGACACGTGGGTAGTGGGGATATGCTACAGTCATCGCATGCAAGTTATAGCGTGTAACCCGGACCCGGCCAAAATACGAGTTCGGCGCCGCCAGATTGAGGAGGGCGTGGGAATACCGTGCAACCCAGTGGAGGAATCTTGGCTAGGCTGTAACCGGTCAGCACAAGAATGAATCCACACACCGGTATCTTTCTGCGAGACTATTGGGGTGGAATGGAAGTTGCCATTGTCGTGAACTTCAGGAAGAATATGTTGTATTTCCCCACGCTGGCTGATCAAGCCACACGAGTCTGGAATATATGTACTGCAATTGGACGCCCTTCGGGGAATAAGGGGTTATGGAGCGGTAGTTTAGCTTAACCCATTATTCCCCGAAGGCTGTCCTATAGGTACGTCGCCTACACTGCTCTCGCTTTTGATTTTGATCAATACAGCACGGCAAGAAATCCTCGGGAGCAACGCCAGCACTGTTTTACACTTTCCTACACTTTGGGGAACACACGAAAATTCATCACATGATAACAATACTTGACGTATCGGATTTCTGCCTTTGTGGTACGCTCTGACATCGGGGAATGGGGGCTTAAAGATACTTCTTTAAAAAAGGTGTCGCATTTTGCAGCATGTTCATATAGCCGAATATTGCACACTGAGTACCCCTAACCGATTGGCAGTCAAAACCACGCGGTCGCTGCTGCTCTCGGTCAGTTCGTGGGAAGCTTGCAGCAGTGCTTTCGCGTTGATCTGAGTCATCCACATTGTCGTTATAGGGATGCTTGATTTTGTACGGCAACCCAACTTTGCGTTATGCCTATCATAACTGATGACATCCTCGGATCTGCCACGAATTACAAAAATTCGACAATATCTGCTAACGATGCCGCGCGGTCGTGATCAAAATTGACGAATGTACGTATACGAGGCCGCTATCACCTTTGCTCATAATCGAGAGCCTCTCAATGTAAAACTGTTCACAGAGAGACCAGAGCCTGGCCTCGACAAGTGAGTTGATCTTTGAGATTGAGTCTCCTGGGCTTTAATACTGGTATCGAGTCTTGATGGTGCTACTCTCAATTTCTAAAGCAATTTTGATACTCTCGCCGTGATATAGTGCAATCGATCAGGAACGTTTGTATTCGCTCTTGTGATATGCAGCCTTCCCGGTTGCAGTGCAACTTGCACCCCTGCACGCATACAGGAACCGTATCAATGAACCATAGAGCTTTACTCTTCCTTGTGCAGGGCAACTTCTGAGCCATTCCCCCATCCCACCCGTTGGCATGCTGCACGACCTCTTTGCTGGTTTGAACCTTGCCAGCCAGTTGCTCTGCTCAGATTTCAATTTCACTTCCAGCGCGCACCCAAGCATCAAACAAGTCAACCATGCGCTTCTACTACGTTGCTGTGCTGATCGCCACTACCCTCCTCTCCACTAGCTTCGCCCTACCAGCGACCACGGAATCCGAGACGGACCGAGTGTCAACGGTTGCAGCAGAGCGGAGTGTTGATTCCCTGAAGCGATTTTTGAGAGCTGTTCCTGACTCTGACGAAGGCGAAGACGAAGAGCGGGCGTCGTCGCTGCTGGCCAAGGAATTTGTCCAGAAAATGAAGACGATGGTACTAAAAAAAGAACTCCTGGCTGTAGCCCACGCTGACGAGGCCACGAAGCTCGCCCAGGTGAAGAAGGTGTTTCAAGCAGGCACAAAACCCAGCGCTGTAGCAAAAATGCTGGGCGTCTCTCCTATCAGTGGAAACGGGAGGTTGTACAACCTCTTTCGCAAGTACGAAAGCTACTATTTGAAGCACGCGACGACGGATGACATCGGCATTCGCTTCCACGTCGATTAAAAGCCCAAGGCACGTTCATTCGCCGTATAAGTATGGTAATGGAAGAAGTGTTTCGTCGTGCCAACAGTTTTTTTGTCCCCGAGACCCAGCTAAAAGATAATCGTAGGCATGGCAAATAGTTCGGAACGAACCAAACGTGTTTCTTGGTTCAACGCGATATTTGCATATTGCTTTACATTCGTATTTGTGTTTTCTTGTTCAGCGGTGTTGATTGAAATTAGACTGACCCATTCCGAATGGAATCGTAAGTCACATCAAAGCACACGCAACGACGAATGATAGCGAAGGTTCGTGTTATCAGTGTTAATGTGAATGCCAGCTCTGGAAGTCCTCGACTCTCAGACAAATTCAGAAAATCGTCTTTAACTCGTAGAGCAGCCGAGGTTGTTCCATTGGGACACTTTTTCTCAATAGCGGTCTCAGTGGAATCTTGAGTACAAAGTGCATAAAAGACATAGGATTGCTGTGTGTGAGTGAGTTGTCTTCATGGAAATCGTCATCGATGCTCAATAAATGTAATCACTGTCGACAACAATCGACCAAGTGCTCGAGCTATTTTTCACTTGAAAATGGTCAGTTTCGCGACTAGGCAAGACTAAGGCGTCTCATTTACCTACACTCACTTGAATGCGTCTTTGAACAGCATCACTCTCCATGAAGACAGTACCAGCTGAAGCTGTAGTCATCCGTCGCGGGCCCCTTCTCCGTAAAGTCCGCCCAAACCTGTTGCAGATGCTACGGAGACTGAAGCCTTCCCAAGTTGTTCCAACTGTTGTAGTAGGACCTACTATTGCTGATCTCCCGTCGTCCAGGAAATTAGTTCGGGCGTTGTCTTCCAACATTTCAGCGCTCCACCGACGCAGTATCGTGGCGATCACATTGAGATATCTATCTTTCAAAGATGCTTTTGGCGTATTAGGACCCCCGATGGTTTCGGTGGCTCTGATCTGTATTTCATGGACTGTATGGCTCATCATACTGACTTTGGCCCCAAACAAGACCGCTAACTACCTGATGAACACTGGTGACTATGACGACGGCCAGTTCTGGCTCATTCCAGAAGAGCTAACGCGACTGCAGATTTTTAGCGTGATCGGACTGCTGATTGTAGTCACGTTATACGTCTGTGTTTTACTCAAGATGTTGATTTGGCGTGCGCACAATCATGTTGAAGGCACACTTCTCGATCGGATACTACAGCAATGCGCACCTGACGAAGTTGGTGCTCCAGCAGAATTGGAGTTTTCTCACAGGGTTCGCAGATTGATCTGGGAGCTCTACATGTTCTTGAAAGAACTCACTGGGTTCCGGGGCAAGCACCGAAAACTCTGGGTGCGTTCGTCCGATACACTTTGGTCATTTACTGACTAGACTAACACAACTATTTTTGCTACGAGTTAGAATTTGTGCCTTAAGGGGTTTGACTTGATGATGCAGACGTTCATGCTTGTAGGACTACTCGAAGCTGGGACTCCGATCCCCCTCACGCTCGGCTTTGCAATTTTTATCGCTTTGAATTCTGCTTCGTGTGCGATAGAAATTGTCGGCCGCAGACATTCTGCCTTTGCAGAGATCATCATCGACTCGCTTTTCGATCTCAGCGCGACTGTGTTGTTCCCTATCCTGGTGCTCGCGTACTGTGCGAAGAAATTTCACTTTGATCGCGCTGTCTTCATGCTTTACATGGAGCTGATGCCGGCCGGAAGTTTTGAAAGGCGTGCAAGAATGTTCGCCAGTCCTACCGATATCGAACTGTTCCGGGTTTCATTTGACTCACTGCGCATTCGCACCGTGTCAGATCTGTTCTTGAGAATCGGCATGAATTTAGGTTTTTCTTATCGCTTCAAGAGAGTAGTTGAGGTGCTCATTCAGATGCAAACACAACGTCTGTGGGACCGACAAAAGAAAACGAAGAAATCTGTGCAGCAATCCAGCTTACTGACCTTCCCAAAGTCAGTAAACCGCTTACAAAAATGTCAGCGAACCGTGCCAAGGCCACTAGCCCTTTTGTTTGTGGCGTATAGCATTGGTATCTTGATCGTTACTCACCAATCTATAGCAGCGTCACAAAAAGTATGTTCGGCATACCCCGAGTGTGTTGTTTTTGCGTATCGTTGGAGATATTCCGACTTCTGTCCGTGTCGAGCTCTCATTGATGGCAACCGAGCGCCAAAGTCCTATTACGAGTGGACCCACCCTAAAGATGCCACAGATGCGGTGAAAGCGCTTGCAGCGGAGGGTACGTTAGAAGTTCTCCAGCTAATAAATCGGCAACTTGCAGTATTACCAAACGAATTACGCGGTTGTCGCGGCCTCAACTTCATGTACGTTGCTGCTCCTGGTAATCCACGCGTGAAACTTGCACTGATGAAGACGTAACTTTTTACCTGGTGAACAGAGCTTTGATCAATTGCGCTATTGAGGAGCTACCTCCATGGGCGAAGGAGTTTGACAAGCTGCAATACCTGTAATACTCAGTTGGAATGCAAGTGGCTACTGTTTATTGACTTTTGTATGTTCTGTTGCATTCGTTCCTTAGCCAAATCGAGGGGAAGGTTGGAAGTACGAATATTGGTGAATTGGACGAGGATTTTTTCAGTAAGATGCCCGAGCTTCGATATCTTCAGTTTGGGCTGCATCAACGGATGGCTCGGCTACCGTCATTTGATGGAGCACCAAATTTGGGGGTTCTGGTGATCGCTCGAATGTCGAATCTCACAGAGCTGCCTTCTTTAGCTCATCTCACCCGCCTTGAAAGGATTGAATTGAGTGTGATGAAGTATCTGGTCACTATTCCCGATCTTCAAAACGTTGGTCCGCTAGTTCACTTTGCGATTTATCAGGGGGCATATCTTTGCTGTAATGGATTTCTCGGGGTGTGCGATCTGTCGAACCCATTTTGTAAGAGTACCAAGTGTCTTGGAGATCCTACTTTAAAAGCTTCCCTAGCTACACAACAAGTATTTCACAAGTTTTCTGGTGATGTCTGTCAACCATATTCAGCAGTCTCACAAACACCAACTACGAAAACTATCCAAATGTGCGATAACACCCCGTTCCGACAATGCAGTCTACCTGGCCTTGAACCGAATACCACCGTTGTGGGAATGTGCTACAACCACCGCATGCAGGTTCTCGCATGTAATCCAGACCCTGCGAAAATTCGTGTTCGGCGTAGACAAATTGAGCTTGGGGTGGGCGCTCCGTGCGATCCGGCGGAAGAAGCGTGGCTGGGCTGTGGTAAATCAACGGTCTGATCAATATCCCGCGAGTATTGATCATTGACCCCGCCAGACAGTTTGTAAATTGATCCCTACTTTTGCATTTTGCTCAAGTTGGTTTACCTTTGAAGCCCAAATCACTCCTCGATAACTGTAAAACCAACCTGCTCTTACTCATTTCATCAAGTTGTGTTTCCCGTGAAGATCGAAGAGGCAGTTTACACAAAGAGCAAGAAGATAATCGCTGGGGCGAAAAGAGATAGTGTGTCGGCATTAAGAGAGAAAAATGATATGTACGGGCTTTTACCGTTTTCGCCTATCGTGGCATCATCATCAGAAACGGACCCATGGTAAAGTCTGTTAGCGCTTGTACAATGATACCCCCGGGGAAACTAATGGCGGTGGCTGCCTTTATAATAATTCGTGATCAGCGCGCTATTGAGTGATCGAATTGCGACTCGAGGATGGCTGGTGATAACTAGCAACTCCAGAGACGATGGTCTAGAATGTATCCGTGATGGGTACACGTGTTTCTGGAAGCTAACAAGTTAAACAGCAAGAAAGAACCTGAGCGATTAAACTACCGCTGGTTTACGCCAAGAGCACAAGCACTCATGGCCAAGCTAGATAGATAGACCACTCGCGAATTTACTCGCTCGCTGTAAACCCGCCTCACCCCACCCTCAAGCGAGACCAAATGAACATTTTGCCCCATTGAACTAATGTCTTATTTCCTTGATAATGAGTCCAGCCTGAAAGCTTACAGATCTTTTTAAATGCTCACTCCTCCATTCTCCATCAAGGCAACAAGTAGTTTATCCTACGCACGCAACAAGTCGAGCAACACCCATGAAATCCATCCAGGCCATGATCCGCTGTTGTACTGCTCGTGAGCCAAGTCCCTACAAGAGCGGAAACCGATGCCGAAGGGTGCCATTCGGACCTGCCTCCTCCGAACCCGGGAAACGATCGTAGGTGCGGAAACTCGCACTTGCTAACCCAACGCTGGCATTTTGGCTTAACTACAAAAATATTTTTATGCATTGCTCCCCATTTGTGTTGGCTTCTGCGTGGATTGCTTTCTACCTGTAGACGTGCTAGCTGCGAAGGCCTGATGCGTCAATTGTTTTCGCATGTCCACCATTGCCAATTTCGCAGTAGCTGATCTACCCCACCAGGAAGCAGACCAGGCTAAAATTGGTAGTGTAAATACAGAACATCTATCGCAGTTCTGCTGCATGTCCAACCTTGTATTCACTACCCAATGAAGACACTCCCCGCTGACGCAGCCTTTGTCCGTCGGAGACCCCTGCTCCGAAAAGTTCGACCAGGTATTTGGCGAACGCTTCGACATGCGTGGGGGAGACTCGCCAACTCCGACATCGTGCCAGTTGGACCCACTATCCATGATCTCCCACCATCTACGAAATTGACTCGTGCTTTTTCATCCAAACTTTCGGTCCTCCATCGACAAAGTGTTGTAGCAATTACGTGGAGATACTTATCGTTCAAAGATGCGTTTGGTAACTTGGGTCCTCCTATGGTCCTGGTGGCGCTAATTTGTATCACTTGGACAGTGTGGCTTATCCTGTTGACGCTCGCTCCAAATCAAACAGCAAACTATCTCATGAACACGGGTGACTACGACGACGGACAGTTTTGGCTCATTCCTGAAAAGCTCACGACGTTGCAGATCTTCAGTGTGGCCGGTCTGGTGGTCATTTTAGTGACGTATGTGCTCGTTCTACTGAATATGTTGGCGTGGCGAAAGCATCGCCATGTGGAAGGCACACTCCTCGATCGAATTCTTCAGCACTGTGCCCCTGTCCAAGTGGAAGGAACAGCCGAATTAGAGTTTGCACATAGATTTCGGCGTTTGATCTGGGAGTTGTATATGGTGTTGAAGGAGCTCACGGGGTTCCGTGGCAAGTACCGAAAGCTTTGGGTAAGTAATTCTGTCCTCGAATGAAATGCGAAAGTGAAACTAACTCATCAGAGTTACTATGGTGTCCTAGAATTTATGCCTCAAGGCTTTTGACTTGGCAATGCAGTCATTCGTGCTTAGTAGGCTCTTGGACGCTGGGACCCCACTCCATCTCACTTTCGGATTCGCTGGTTTTGTGGCTTTCAACTCCGCTTCCTGCGCTGTTGCGATTATCAGCGGCAAGCACTCGGCCTTTTCAGAAATTCTCGTTGACTCGTTGTTTGACTTGGGCGCTACTGTGTTTTTCCCCATCGCCATGCTTGCTTACTGCGCGCAGACGTTTGATTATGACCATGATGTATTTCTCATTTACATGGAGCTGATGCCGGTCGGGAGTTTTGAAAGGCGCGCACGAATGTTCGCTGACCCAACGGAGATTGAGCTCTTTCGCGTGTCTTTCGATTCGATCCGTATTCGCACCGTGTCCGATCTCTTTCTCCGGATTGGGATGAATCTGGGCTTCTCCTATCGTTTTAAACGAGTTGTAGAAGTGCTCATCCACATCCAAACACAGCGCCAACGACAGCTACTAAAGAAGAGAAAACCAGTGATGAAGCTTCCGTCGACACTATTGGCCTCTTCGCGATCACTGAATGGAGCTCAAGCGTGCCAAAAATCGGTACCACGATCAATCGGTTTACTTTTCGTCGCCTTCAGTATCGGTGTGCTAGTAGTTACCCACAAAGCCATCACAACATCCCAAGAAATCTGTTCCCCTCATCCCGCGTGCGTCGTATTTGCCTACAGATGGCACGATAATGAGCTCTGTCCGTGTCGAGCTCTAGTCGATGGAGACCAAGCGCCCAAAACGTACTATGAGTGGACTCATCCCGTTGACGCCACCGATACAGTGAAAGCTCTGGCAGCGGCAGGAACTTTGGAGACATTCCAGCTGGTCAATCGCCAACTAAAAGTACTACCCGAGGAGCTTCGCGGTTGTCACAACCTTCACTTCTTGTACGATAGAGGTCTCATTTTCATATGATGCTTTGTTTCTTCCTCTAACCAACCGAATGTATTTGACTCTGTACTGAAGATCAATTGTCAATTGCGCTATTGAAGAACTGCCTGTGTGGGCAAATGAATTCCACAAGCTGGAATACCTGTAAGTATTGTTCGCGTTATTATCAATGCCTGCATTGGAACTATTGTTTTTTGAATGACCAGTATCTTGGTATTATTTTGAGTAAATAGGCAAATCGAAGGCAAAGTAGGGAGCAACAATCTCGGCGACCTGCCGACCGATCTCTTCAGCAACATGCCAGAACTTCGGTACTTGCAGTTGGGGCTGCATCAAAGAATGGCCCATCTGCCTCCATTCGATGGAGCTCCGAATTTATGCTGCGTCGTATTTTCTCGCATGAACGGGATTACTGAGCTGCCATCTCTAGCCGGGCTATCCCAATTGGAGAGGATGGAATTTTCCGTGATGAAGCACTTGTCCATGATTCCAGATCTCGCTCCTATCGGTCCGGTGGTGCATTTTGCAGTCTATCAAGGGGCCTATCTGTGCTGCAATGGGTTTCTTGGTGCATGCGACCTGACCAACCCATTCTGCAAAGATACTGCGTGTCTGGAAGATATTTCTCTTGAAGCCACCTCAGTAACCCTCAAAGTCTTTGGGAAGTTTTCCGCTGGTGTGTGTCAACCATACAGTGGAATATCACAAACACCAACAGCGCAAACGATCCAAATGTGCGATGGCGTACCATTTCGACAGTGCGAACTTCCTGGTCTGGAGCCTCAAACAACCGTCGTCGGAATGTGCTATAACCATCGAATGCAGGTGCTAGCGTGTAATCCTGACCCTGTAAACATTCGAGTTCGGATTCGACAAATTCAAGAAGGAGTCGGAGCTCCGTGTAATCGCGTGGAGGAAGCGTGGCTAGGTTGTGGTACTGGCACGGCTATTACAGTGTGATGGAACACAGGTAAACAAGAAAGTGAAACATTATTTTTCGAGAACCTACTAGGAAAACAAGTGACTATTGTAACTTTAGCCACTCGACCCAACATCCTAAAACGCTCGTCAAATGAGTGGAATACTGATGAACCGTTAGCTGCCCAAGTTGGGCAACCTAAAGTTAGTTAGCTACGCAAGTGTTCTGGTCCTGGTAACTCTTTCGAGGAGGATGTGGAAGTTGTACTTCTCAATTGCAGCACATACAAAGTCTGATGGTGGCTGAAGTTACTGTTAACAACATCAATCTTAACCCCAAGCCCAGAAGCCCACGCTTTTTGCAGACAGTTGACGTTCTTCTGGGAACAACGCTACATAAGCACAGAACAACAGAAGTTGTGCCTCTGGATACTGCAGGTCCGTCTCGTGGTAGAGTCAGCGGTGCCAGTTTTGCAATTTCACCCAAGTCTCATCGGTTGGGGAGTTCTTTTACGATCGAGGCTCGTTCCTTTCGAGAAACGTTTGGCTTTCTCGGACTTCCTATGATGCTAATGATGATCGGGTGTATTATTTGGACTCTTTGGCTCATCATTCTAAGCGTCGCTCCTAATGCTACAGCAAACTATCTCATGCAAACCAGCGAGTTCGATGAAGGGCAGTTTTGGTTGATTCCAGACGAATGGAATACGCTGCAGTTCTTTAGTGTTGCGGGTCTCGTGGTCGTTCTTGCTTTTTATATGTATGTCCTCCTGAAGATGATCGTCTGGCGCTCGCAGAAGAATGCGCTGCAAAACAAGTTCGATAATTTTCTAGAGTCATGGAAAGCAGCAGCAAACACAAGGGTGACTGGTTCTTTCCGGAAACGAAGTGCAGCCAAAATGATCGCCGCGAGCTGGGAGATCTACACACAGTGGAGAGTATTCACGGGTATACAGGGAAAGAACCGCAAATTCTGGGTGCGTTCTTGTTGATTGACTTCGAGCAGAGTAGGGATACACTTTGCAAAAACCCTAACTTTTACTGTGTTCGAGTTTGTAGAATTTATGCCTCAAGATCCACGATTTGGTGATGCTTTCGCTGCTACTCCGTGATCTACTGGAGACAGGAACCCCGGTTCAAATAGCATACGGGTTTGCTGCGCTCGCAGCTTTAAACTCGTTGTCTTGTGCAGGCGGAATTTTCTTTCGCAGAACCACAGCGCTAGCTGAGATTCTTGTCGACACGCTGTTCGACTTTGGAGCTACTGTGCTCTACCCTCTCACAGTCTTGCATTACTGCTCGGGCAATTTTCACTACGATCGAGCTGTGTTATTGATCAGCATGGAATTACTTCCGATCGGCAGTTTCGAGAGGCGTGCACGAATGTACGCGAATCCAGCGGAAATTGCGCTGGTTCGTACCTCGTTCGACTCGCTTCGCATTCTTGACTATACAGATCTTTTCCTACGCATTGGGATGAATCTCGCGTTTAGCTATCGCTGCAAGCGCATCGTTGAGGCGTTCACTGAGGTGAAAGCTCGACATCGAGCCTCACAATTACAGGAAGTGCCGGTCGAGCAGCCAATTTATTTTTCATTCTCGAAGTCACCAGGCAAGGGAAACAGACAGCAACGAGCCGTGCCAAGGTCGTTCGCACTCCTGTTTGTAGCCTACAGCGTTGGCGTCCTCTTTGTCACTCACCAAACTATATCTACTTCTCAAGAGGTATGCTCGTCTCATCCAGAGTGCGTCGTGTTCGCATACAGGTGGCGAGACGCTGAGTTCTGTCCGTGTCGAGCTCTTGTGGATAGTAATCCAGCACCAAAGACGTACTACGAATGGATTCACCTCGTCGACGCTACGGATAAGGTGAAGGCACTTGCAGCGGCGGGCACACTGGAAACACTTCAGCTCGTAAATCGACAGCTAACAGTACTACCAGACGAACTCCGTGGCTGCCAACATCTCAACTTAATGTACGTTGATGCAGATTTACGATTCGTATCTTACGCATATATTCTCAAGTTTCTGCTGTGTGGATAGTTCCCTTATCAACTGCGCAACCGAAGAGTTGCCAAAATGGGCCAAGGAATTTCACGATCTGCAGTACTTGTACGACCAGAAGCACTGGAAAGTAAAAGACTACACCTTTGCATCACTAACACGTTTAGTGCTTTATTTTTGTAGGCAAATTGAAGGGAAAGTTGGCAGTGACAACCTAGGTGACTTGGAAATGGATCTGTTTACTGATATGTCCGCACTAAGATATCTGCAGCTTGGAGTTCATCCTCGAATGCGACGCCTTCCGTCTATTGATGGAGCCCCAAACCTGAAAAGCATGATCTTTTCTCGGTTATACAACCTGGTGGAGATTCCATCTTTGAAGCAGCACGCGAGGCTCCAGCGTTTTGAATTGACGACGTGCACAATGTTACCTTGGCTTCCAGATCTCAAACCAGTCGTACCTTTATCGGGCTTTGCAATATTCCAAGGAGCCTACTTGTGTTGCAATGGATTTCTCGGAACTTGTGATCTCACCAACAAATATTGCAAGAACACCACTTGTCTCGAAGATGAATCTTTAAAGGCGACGCCAACAACACTCGAAGTATTCAACGAGTTTTCCTACGCTGTCTGCCAGCCGCGCAATACACTCTCGCAAGTACCAACTACTGAGACTATTCAACTGTGCGAAGGCGTGCCGTATAAGCAGTGCCAGATACGCGGGGCTGAACCAGGTACATGGGTTGTAGGCATGTGCTATAACCACCGCATGCAGGTTTTAGCATGCAATCCGGACCCAGACAAGATTAAAGTTCGCCGTCGGCAAATTCAAGATGGCGTCGGTGTTCCGTGCGATCCTGATGTCGAGGCATGGTTAGGCTGCAGCAAAGAACCCAAGTCAGCTACGTGAGCATTAAATACTTTAGTACATGCAATAAATTACTCTATGCTGTACACCCCAGCCAATTTTCTACAACCGGGTTACACTCCATCCCTAGCTCAGTAATCTCCAAACGACGAAACTCGATAAACGCTTCGTTAAGCGTACACGATAGCACTCGCATCCGGTACGGCATGCACATTCCAATCAATCCACTTCCCGGAGGAAACTCGCATCGCGTGAAAAATGTGTGGTTGCACATTTCGGTGCGCTCTTTCGTCGGCGAATCGGCGATTCCTGTAAGATAGGCTGCCTGATGGCACGTTGTGGCAGCAAACCTTTGAAAAACAGCAAGCGTAGCTTCCGTTGCCTTTGAATTGATATCAAGAGAGTCGACACATTCAGCGTCTGGGAGATTTAACTCCGAGTCCGCGGCGCAGAAAGGGTCCGCTTTATTGCAGGTGTCCAGGAACCCATTGCAGCAAAGGTGACTCGGCATGATTAGGGAAAAATCAGCCAGGCTAGCAAGAGGTGCCATATCCGGAATCCTTGTCAACCGTGGGAGGTTGAAGAGCACTAGTTGTGAGACAGCAGAAATCTTGTCGAAGGAGACAGGTAGTTCTTGAATCAACGGCAGTGATCCTAATGTGAGACTGCGTAAGCTTGGAACCCCATTCAAGGCAGGAACGCTGCCAAGCAGTGGATGTCGGGCCAAGTTGAGTAGTGTAAGAGACGGCATGTCTTCGAAGAGTTCACTGGGGAGACTATGAAGACTAGATCCTGCGGGTTTTCCCTCGATATGCCTATATAAACTCATGTAAGCAACTATCCTAAGCAAAGAAGTGTTTATCACGTACAAATACTCGAGTTTGTTCCATGTCCTTGCCCAGTCGGGGAGTTCTTTGGTATGTGTGTGTACCAGCGTCCTACGAGTGCAGACATCAATTAAGACGAAGCATCGTCAGTCTATCAGCATTAAATACACTTTTTACTCGTACGTACAGGTGCTTCATGTTCGAGCACTGCCTCAATTCCACAGGTAAAGTGACTAACTGCCGATTAATTAGTCGAAGGGTCTGCAACTTACCTGCATTCGCCAGCACTTTTATTTTGTCCGTGACATCCACGAGATTCTCCCATTGCTCCCATGCCACAATATACGAGTCTTCATCAATCAGCGCTAGGCACGGACAAATTCCATCGCTACTGGTGCTCCACGAAAAGCGATGCATGTACACAACACACTCCGGGTGTGGACTGCACACAGTCCATGAAGCATGTATTGCAACGTGCGTGTATGCAACAACCAGAGCACTAAATACTAGGAAGAAAATTGTCATTGGGTTTTGAACTTGCTTGGGTGTACCAAATCGAAATGAAGTCGGTCTTCGTGGGTAAAGTGCTCGGCGACTGATACGTACCAGCTCCACGATAACAACGTGAAAACGCGAACAGAATGAGAGATTCATACTCATCCGCACAAACAATTCTCGCACCGTTTCAATTCTCAGCGAGTCGAAGCTCACACGGAAGAGTTCAAACTGAGCCTGGTTGGCAAACAAGCGACCCATATCATCAAAGCTGTTTGGATGAATGACGTGTTTGAACAAATCGATAATGCCGTGGTCGAACTCAAAATGATTATAGCAGTACGCGAGAACCAAGACAGGATAAACCACGGCTGCTACGAGATCAAATCTGTTTTACATTGAGTAGGGATAAGTGCTTCTCAAACTGCAGTATATCAAGGAGTAATGTCAGACGTACAGGGAATCGAGAAGAATCTCATTGAGTGCTGAATGCTTTAATACCAGGATGTTAAGGGCACACCACAGCGAATTCATGGCGATAAAACCTGCCCAACCATATACCAGAAGTGGGGGAAACCCACCGTTCAGATAGCCATGAAGCGCAATCGTTTCAACTACTAAATCCACCGCTTTCATAAGCAAGTTCTATTGTAACAATACGAACGATTAGAGATATGTTGGCAGTATTCGTTGGAATGTTGAGCACGTACCCAGAACTTCCGATATTTGCCATGGATCCCAGTTAACTCATTCCAAAACGCTTGTACGTGTACAGGGTTTTTTGTAGCATCCAATGCGTTAACACGAACAGATTTCCTCCAAAACGTGACGTTCTTCATATATCTGGTGAAAACCCGAACGAACGGAACCTCGGAGGTTCGCCACACAAGAACCTTTGCCAGGATGTATATGTAGTAGAGCTCAACGATCACAAGCCCTATTATACTCGTAGCTTGGATGGCTGTGCTGTCTTCCACGATCAACCAGAAGAGTCCGTTGTCATAAGCCTCAGTGTGCATTAGTCGGTTAGCCATTTTGTTTGGTGCTAGCGTCAATAGAATCATCCAAGCTGTCCAAATAATGCAGCTCCCTAGCAGCAGAAGAATTGGGACTCCAAGCAGACCAAACGCTTGCCAAAAAGAGAGAGGGTAGGCTTGATCCTCGCCATTGGAAAGTGCGTCACTAATATCTTGAGCTGCTCCAGAACTTGGAAGAGTAGATGTCGATGGCCCCGTCGGTAGAACGCCTTTCAGTGTGCAGTTCAGTCGGGCAGTCTTGGGATTCTCCTCCCCGGTCGGGGGTATATCCGAGAACTGCGGCAGCAACTTGACCATCTTTCAGCCTTCACCTTCTTAAGAATTGGCTTTTCCGAGAGAAATGCGCCAAATGCACGCAACCTTACTTCAGGGGTTGAATAGTAATTGAAGAATGAAGCCCCCCAAGATAGTGTGGAGATTGGATCAGACGACGGCGACAAGCGGACCAAGGACGACGCCGGCACCGACGATGCAGCAACCCAACCGACACTGGCAGCACCAACCGACAGCAGCACCCGAGAACCCGTAAACACTACACCTGCATAATACATGCCGCGTCAACCGCGGCACTGCATAATCAAGCACCAGTGGTTGGTGCTGGAGAGCTGGAGGGCGTTGCCACACAGCACGCCCCCCCCTTGCAAGGCGAGTAGCGCTAGAGAGCTTCGTCTAACTGCTAAATGAACTCACTTCGCAACTTACTCTGAAGCGCGCAACGTCATAAAGAATTCTTTAACGAACACAAGTACAAGCATCGCAATGCCAGGCATGGTGGACTACGAATACGACGCAGAGGGCGACGTCAGGATGACCGTGCCTCAGCCGATCTTTGAGGTGGTGGCTGCACCGGAGCTTGCCGTGTGGAGCCAGGCTGCTATCACTACGTTCATTCGAGAGCGCAGGCAGTATGAGGCCAAGATCGCTGAGCGGTGCTCGACCACGGGCGAAGTCCAAGAAACCGTGGCCAGGAGTATCCGGACGTCTTTGAAACCCCGGGTACTGGAGCATGTGGCTCACTACATTCTCAAGAAGGAAGTGGAGAGTGTGACCGACGCTATGCTTCTAGCAGAGATGAAGCGTAAGGTTGGAGGAATGGTGAACGACCGAGTCCCCGATGTGTCCCGGCTCTTTGCTGAGCTGAAGATGGACTTGGAAGAGGTCGATGTCGAAGCCCGGATCGCAAACTATTTCATGGGCTTCGACAGACTGGTCGAAGACAACGGTCTAACTGGTATGTTGGGCCGTGGACCAGCTGTTGGTGAGGCGGGTCGGCAGAGACTGAAGATGAGATGCAAGATGCTACTGACACACGTGACCCCCGAGATTTTGAAAGTCGACTTGACTCGGTTGGTCGAGTTGACCCATCGCGAAGCGAAGGTCGATGACCTCGCACTTCATGACCTGATGATTGAGCGAGCGACACGTCAGCAGCAGTACTATTTGATGCAGAATGAGATGAAGCAAAGCTCCAGTCTGCGACCGAAGGAGGACGGCGGTGCGGCAGCCAAAGCGCACGGTCGACCTGCAAAGCAACTTCCCAAGCCATCGAGCATCCAGGGCGGTGGTCGGGGTGCCGCGGGCCCCCGGAAACCTCCTCGCGACGGGTGCTTGGTGTGTAAGGGGCCTCACTGGGCCCGAGATTGCCCGACGGCAACAGCGGAGCAGAAGGCCAACGTGGAGAAGATGCTGCGTGAGAAACGGAGTCGTGCGCAGGAGCGTGTCAAGAGGATCACAACCGATGGGGAACCAGCTTTCCGCAGTGCTGTAATCAACGGTGTGCTGGACGTTCCTTACTGCCCAGACACGGGCTCTGACGTCAACATTATTGGCCGCCCAGTGATGGCCGAACTCAGGGAGTTGCTGCCAGAGCTGTCAACGGTGATTATTAATCCACCGCTGGAGGTTGTCGCTGCTGGCGGCAATGCGATGCTTTGTCACGAGAAAATACATCTCGATGTGCAAATCGTAACGGCGGCGGGGCCATTGCGCTTGAGCGGCATTGAGTGCCTTGTGCTTGAAGCACCCGAGGAGGAGCTGTTGCTCGGCAAGTCGACACTGCAATCGATCGGCGTGGACCTTGATGGGGTTTTCGAGCAGTTGGCTCAACAGCACATTGAGGCCGCCGAGTTTGAAGCTGATGACATCCCGTGCGAACACATGGATGTGCTTGGAAATAGTGAGGACAATGAGGTCGATACATTGTTGCACAACATGGTCGATGAGGCCATTCAAGCCGGCTTTGAACCGGCTATGGCGGATGAACTACGGCAAATGGTGCTGGAATACTCCGACGTCTTCAGGGTCCGCCTTGGCCGTGATGAAGCTGCAGATGTCCAACCACTCGAAGTGCGGTTGGAGAGCGGTGTGCAGCCGTATCGTAGCGGCGTCCGGCGCTATCCTGAGGCTCAGCGCCAATTTCTTCGGGAGTATGTGCGAGAACTGGAGGATGCAGGACTCGTTGAGCGGAACACCCAGAGTCGTTGGGCCTGTCCCGCGCTGCCAGTAGCTAAACGTGGCACGGATGAATTTCGAATCACTATCGACTACAGGCCCGTCAATCGGCTCACGGTGCCACTGGCTGGTGCTGCGCCGAATCTCGCCGTGGTGACGGAGTCCGTGCGTGGGTCGTACGGATTTGGTGCATTTGACTTCCACAAAGGGTTCTGGCAGATGCCTCTCCATCCGAACAGCCGGGAGCTGTTCAGTTTCGTGACGGAAGACGGCGTTTTCACGCCATCCCGCGTGCCACAGGGAGCTTGCGACTCTGCAGTGCACTTTCAAGCCCAAATGCACGAAGTACTGAGGGACCTATTATTTCGGAACGTGCTTGTCTGGATTGACGACGTGTTGCTGTACGCATGCACTGCTGGAGCTTTTCTGGAGAGTCTTGGCAAGTTCTTCGCCATTCTACGGCAGCGAAAGTTGAAGTTGAACGCTCGCAAGTGCAAACTTTTTGCGAAGCGTGTTAAATGGTGTGGCAAGGTGATCGATGGAGCTGGTGTCGAGCACGACCCTGAACGATTAGCCGCACTGCGGCAGATGCCATTGCCACCGACCGGTGCTGCGCTCCAGCATTTCCTGTGCGCACTGAATTGGCTGAGAGACTCGATGGTCGATTATGCACGCACAACTGCGCCGCTGCAGGAAAAACTCGAGCGCGTGATGCAGTCTCGTGGGCGTCGTAAAGCTCAGTTAAGTGGAGCTGTGGTGGAATGGAGTAAGGAAGAGGCGGAAACATTTCGGAAAACACTCGAGATGATCGAGCGATCATGCAAGCTGGCGTTCCCGGATAAAAGGGCGACGGTGTGCTTGTTCTCGGACGCCTCGCTGACTGGGTATGCACTGGTGTTGACCCAGGTCTTGAATTGGCAGGATGGAGTCCCGGTTGAAGAGCAGCAGCATGAACTGCTGATCTGCCGAGGCGGACTGTTCAAGAATGCGCAGAGGAACTGGTCGATCGTCGAGAAGGAAGGGTATCCGATCGTGAAGGCATGTGGGGACCTGGACTACATGCTCACGCGTGAGAAAGGGTTCCACGTGTACTGCGACCATTCAAACCTTATTCAGATCTTCACACCTGACAGAGAGGTGAAGCAGCACGTGAAGGGGAAACTGCAACGCTGGGCGCTGAAGCTAGTGGGCTGTCGCTATGTCATCCATCATATCGCCGGCGAGAACAACCTTTGGGCGGATATCATATCACGCTGGGGGCAGCCTGCGCCTCCTGATACAGTCAAGTCTCTGGCCGTTAAGCGAGTGACTACACGGTCGGCTCAGGCACTGTCTGAGCTGCGTCCACTACAGGACGACGAGTTCACGTGGCCGACGCGCTCTGAGATTGTTCGAGCGCAGCATCAGTATGAGGGAGATGCACCCGACAGCGCCGTGATGACTAGTGACGGGATTGAAGTGGATGACAAGCTGTGGCTGCCTGCACAAGCAAAGGCGGTGTTGAAGCGTCTGTTTGTGGTGGCGCATTGTGGCCCCCAAGGGCACCGAGGTGTGAATGTGATGGTGGAGCTTTTGGATCGCAGGTTCGTCTTAGCGAACGTTCGCCAAGCGGTGATTCGGTTTGTCAACCAGTGTCTCTTGTGCAAACATGTCAAGGGTGGCCTGGTGATTCAAAGGAACTGGACGGTGGACCGACCAGTAGCAAAGCGCAACGAATGTCTGCACCTGGACTACCTCTACCTTGGAGAGAGCTATGGCGACACCAAGTACGTGTTGGTCCTCAAGGACGAGCTCACCCACTTCTGTGAGCTTGTGCCGGCAGACGTAGCAGACAGCCAAACTGCTGTGGCAGCCATCCTTGGCTGGAACAAGAGGTTCGGGGCCCCTCCAACATGGATGTCCGACAATGGTTCGCACTTTAAGAGCGAAGTTGTGGGGCTGCTTGCGGAGAGGCTCGGTGCGAGCCACCAGTTCGCGCCAGTGTACACACCTTGGATTAACGGATGTCACGGTTGACCCGTTCAACGGTGCCTTCAGGTGCTGCGTGTCATGCTGTTGGAGAGTCGCCTGGATACCCGCAACTGGGTGTATCTCCTGCCCATTATACAGGCAAACCTGAACCACACTCCGGTGTACTCACTGGGCAACTGTGCCCCCGTGGAGCTTTTCACTGGGCTACCTGCTGTTTCCGCTCTCGACATTGTGGCTACACCTACGGAGCGAGTGCTGCGAAATCTACCCATGGAGAAGGCTGCGCTACGCGAGGCGGTTGAAGAGCTCCGACGTAGCCTGCACGGACTGCACCGTGTTGTCCGTGACCGCCGCGAGCAGCAGCGTGTGGCCGCGATGGCACGCTCTAACGGCACTGTGTGCAATTTTTCTGAAGGGGACTACGTCCTCTGGTCGCGAGTGGACAAGCGACTGCAGGGGAACAAACTGCTTGTGCGCTGGGTCGGACCTTTCCAGGTCACCAAGGCCCTCCCGCACTCGTTCCTCATCCGCCATTTACTCACTGGGGCTGAGTATGATGTGCATGGCTCGCGCTTGAAGTTCTACCACGATGCTGACCTCGACGAGACGGCCGAGATCCGTGAGCATGTGTCTTTGCAAGGCATTATACTCGAAGTTCGGGATGTAGTTTCACACCGTTTCAATGCTACGTCTGGTGAGCTGGAGCTCCTGGTGGCTTGGCGCGGCCTGCAGGACATCGAGAACTCTTGGGAACCTGCCCATTCGATCAAGCGTGATGTTCCAACGCTGGTCTCGAAGTATGCGACGGAGAACAGCGTGGCTGAATTACTGTAGAAGTTTGGGGGTCCAATTTTTCCTGGTTGCTGAGTTACTGCTGATCCTTTCGAAAGGGTACATGTTGAACACGTTGCCGTTGAAGTTGGGCGCATACGACGGGACATGGATACATAAGTTCAGAATCAATCACAGACGAATGTGACACGAAGGTGCTCTGAAGGTGTCTTGTCGTCTTGGGGGGCAGTGTGGAGATTGGATCAGACGACGGCGACAAGCGGACCAAGGACGACGCCGGCACCGACGATGCAGCAACCCAACCGACACTGGCAGCACCAACCGACAGCAGCACCCGAGAACCCGTAAACACTACACCTGCATAATACATGCCGCGTCAACCGCGGCACTGCATAATCAAGCACCAGTGGTTGGTGCTGGAGAGCTGGAGGGCGTTGCCACACAGCACGCCCCCCCTTGCAAGGCGAGTAGCGCTAGAGAGCTTCGTCTAACTGCTAAATGAACTCACTTCGCAACTTACTCTGAAGCGCGCAACGTCATAGATAGCTGCTCAAAGGGGTTGCTGTTATCTCGCGTTGCAAGTAGATTGACTCAGTTTATTTAGAGCAAAACGTAGAGAGCGAGTTGCCAGTTTTGTATACTGTAGATCGATTTGCGGATTCCACATCTTGGGGGAAGCTTGTGTCCTATCCTTTTCAAGTAGTACGAGAGCTCAATTCATGTTACCACCACACCCAAGCCACGCTTCTTCCTTGACGTCGCAAGGCGTGCCAACATTCAAACTAATTTGAAGTTTGCGAAGGGTGATATAGTTCGGGTCCGGATTGCACGAAAGCACTTGCATGCGGAGGTTGTAGCACATGCCTACGAACGTCTCCCTGCGTTCAGGGTCAATAATCTCACAACGTCGATAGGGAACGCCATCGCACATATCCACTGAAGTTTTCGTTGGGATGTCTGCAAATTCAAGGAGGTCGTCTGGCGTCTTGAAGCAAACTGCCGGACCAAAACCTTGGAGAAACTTCACCATCGCCGAGCTTGCTCGAACCTTATCATCGGTCAAACACGCAGCAGCAGGAAAGCCATGTATTCGGTCCGCCTCGCAGAACGGATGGGTCAAATCACACGGTCCAAGATATCCGTTGCAGCACAGGAAGCTTGGGCGAAAAACAGTCAAGCTGGTCAAGTATTTTAGGTGCAGCAGCTCTGGTAGTGTCTCGAGTAGAGGAAGATATGCGATCACGATGCCTCTCAAATCCAAGGTCTTGTCCAGGTCAGGAAGCTTCGTCAGACCAAATAGATGAGCAACTTCTAATGTCTTCAGCTTCGGTGTTCCGAGTAGTGCCGGTAGCTTTTTCAGGGTTTTGTGTAATGCGAAGTGGAGAAACACTAGATCCGGCATATTGCTGAACAAATCGCTCGGTAGATACGCCAGATTTTCGCTTCCTTGCTTTCCCTCCACGTGTCTGCAAAAGAGAAGTCATTGTTAGACTGGTTTTGTTGTGACAGATCCTCCCTCTATCACCGTTCGTACAGGAATTCGAGTGAGTCCCAGTGCTTTGTCCAATCTGGAAAAGAGGTGATCGACGTGTAAATAAGAGACCTGGGGGCAAAACAGAGATGTTGAGGTTAGATGATCGCAGATTTATGCATTTTATTGTTGACTTACAAGTGTTCGAGTTGGCAATTCTGCAGCTCGATTGGCAGCTCTAACAACTGTCGGTTCATCAGCCGAAGTACTTTGAGATCACCAGAGGCAGAGAGCGTTTTCACTTTCTCTGTGACATCGATGGGATTAATCCACTCGTCAAATGTTTTGGGAGCCTTGTCGATGTCAACTAGAGTCCGACAGGGACAAACGTCACGGCTTGCAGAAATCCATGGAGAACGATAAGCGTATACCATACACTCCGCGTATGGGCTACATGTTGTCCGTGATGCTTCGATTGCATAGTGAGCATACGGCACCACCAGTGCACTGGCAAGTATAAAGAACACGGCGCATGGTTTCGGTACCCTTTTTTGAAGTCGAGCGTGGAAGTTAGTGTGTCGCCTGGGGTAAACTAGGCGGCGATTGGATTTCAACATCACTTCGATGACTCCCCTGAAGCGATGCCAAAAAGATAAGTTCATCAACAGATGAATAAGTAGAAGCAACGGCGTTTCGTCTCGAAGAGAATTGAAGTTCACTCGAAAGAGTTCCACTTGCGCTGGGTCGGCAAATAAACGAGCGATGATCTCGAAACTCCCAGGAGGCAATACCTGCATGTAAGTCCGGAATACGGCGTGATCGAACACGAAGTTGTGATAGCAGTAAATGAGCACAACCATGGGGTATACAATTGTGGCGACGAGGTCAAACCTGTCCGACCAAACGCAAGGTTAACCCTGCAAAATCATCTTCCCATTCCCGTAGACAATTTACGTACATCGAGTCGAGCAGAATCTCGGCTAAAGCAGAATGCTTGTTCATCAAGATGCTATGCACGCACGACAAGCAGTTCATACTGATGAACATGGTCCATCCATAAACCAATGGAACTGGAAAGCCTTTCTCAAGATAATTGTTCAGTAAAACTGCTTGCGTAGTCAGGTCTGCTAATTTGTGCACTACATTCTGTGGAGTAACCCGTTAGATTGTTGTAAGTGTGATGAAAAGGCATGTACTTACCCAGTATTTGCGAAATGATCCGTTGATCCCTGTCAGCTCCTGCAAAAACTCTCTGGGGGTGAGCTTTGGTCGCGGCTGGGGCACTCCTTTCTTTTCGATACTGGCCTTTCGCAACTTTCCTGCTTTCCCAGCAAATGGTGCTGGGACCGTACGCCACACCAGCATTTTCGCCAAAATATGAAAGTAGCCAACCTCGGCCAACATGAGCCCAAGAATTCTGACGAACTTCATGCCTTTGTCTTGCTCCACGAGCAACCAGAACTGTCCACCGTCGTACTCGCCAGTGTTCATAAGGTAGTTTGCGGTCTCATTGGGTGCGAGGGTCATGATAATTAACCACCCCGTCCAAGCAATGGAAAAGACAAGGAATACCAGCATGGGGAGTCCAAGGAACCCGAACGCCTGCCAAAACGACAGTCGATGAGCTGTGGGTGTGGTTGCTACCATTCTGGATCGGTCTAGTGATGCAGACATTGGGTCGGAAAAGCGTTCAAGCGGGACAACGTCACTGGGGCTGGGGCCTCGAAGAGCTTTCATCCACTCTGTTGAGCCAAGCGAGCATCGGATGTGAGAATTGCGTCTACAAGGCGTGTCCGCTGCACAAGGCCCTTGCGTCGAATTGTTTTCAGCGCATGGTGGCATCATTGGTAGCATTCTTGTTGATCGAGTGACGCTCGAGAAAATGAAGACTGGGAGGGGTGTTGTTTCCATACAAGTTTTCCGAGCTCGCCAGCCAAAAATATGTGAATCAGGATGGCTTTGGCTATTCGCGGTTTGGCATCGTTGTCTTAGTTCGGTGCGGCGCTTAGCTTCTCCTCGATCATCCATTTTCCGGCTGCTTGGAAATTGTATAGGTACCGCACCCGAGCCATGCTTCTTCCATGAGATCGCCCCAAGTCCCTTTGAATTTGCATTTTGATGTAATCGTCCTTTCCGACACATCGATGCGTCCAAGTGGTGTTGACGCAGACTCGGAACTGCCTGCTATTTGGGGGATGCTCGAAGTTCCGATATCACACACGCCGGGTCAGGTCAAACCCAGTTCGAAAGCACACTCCTGCCGCCAACTGTTGGAAATAAATTGAGAGGCTAGACTTGGACGAAGAGAAGCGATTCCATGAGATCCACCGCTGGCCGCTTCAACATCGACACTTTCTCGAATTAATGGTCAATGGATACAACTGAAGTTTCACCACACCAAGCAAAGGTGAACGCGAAAAGTTTTCGATGCACGCCTAGGAGCATCCTCTGCAAAAAAAATTGGCAGATTGATGAAGACTTGGACAGTAAACCGTTGGGCACGTACGTTAGGCTTGGAGGAAGCTGCCTCACTTCAATTCGAGCAGTTGATTCTTGCATGGTAAGATCCGCAACCTTTTGAATCAAGTCACTTTGAATACACACAATGTTATTGTAAGCCCAAGAACTTCTGGGTGAGCTGCATAAAATCAAGCTTACTCAGCCTTGCGATTTCTGCCGAAGACAGCTTTGACGTGCACAACAAACATTCATATCCAACTGTCGCAGTGAAAAGGACACCAGCTTGAATAGCATAGGTATGTTGTCAGACAACCACCAACCACTCCCAGAACTTTTAATATGTACTGCGGATCCACGATCAACCAGGAGGGTAGCGCGATCGTTAGCGCAAAAGGCCATTTTCCCCCAAAATGTGGCTCTTCACAGTAAAGTACACTCCGCCACGTCCAATGCCGCATTTACAAAGCATCCCTGAAGGGCCAAGATAACATTTCCGTTTCTATTGAGATGGAGCTGGGATGTCCGATGTGCTGCTGGCAGCGGGGCGCCTTCTTGATCGGCTAGACGACGACGATGACGAAGAAGAGTGCGATTGTCCCGATCGGAAAGATCGCACATCGGGGGACACGAAAGATGAAGCGTGGGAGCTGGTTTGTAGCTCCTCGATTTTCCGATCGCGCTGCAGCAAAGGTATAAGCAAATGTTAATCAGACACGAAGCTGCGAGCTCAAACACCCCCAAAACGTAAGTTACCTGCTCGATTTCACGCTCGTATTTTGCCGCAAAACGCTTGAATTTACTGCGAGACCGCTCCAGTTGCTGTAAACAGGAATACCCGCATCATCGCAGTGAAGTGTTAGCATGTGAATGACGAATCTCTAATAAACACCTTAGCAATCGTACCTTGATTGTATCGTCTTGCTGAGTCAGACGGTCTTCAAGCTCTTGACACTTTATTTGAGCTTCTTCCAGAGCATGGAGAGGGAGGAACGAAGAAGAGCTATTCGAAGACTTCCCACCAGATTCCGGAGTACTTCCAACTGCATTCGATGAAGGCGAATAGGACGGAGAGTGGGGCGGAGGTACGAGTTTTCTATGAGCAGTGGACGGTTCAGGTTCGGATGTGCGCGAGGCTTGACCAGTGGACGGAGGCGTGTGTTTGAGCTCGGACATATCCATTACAGCAGTGGAAGCCGGCACTTGACGTTGATGAGACGCTTGAATTTCTTGCGCCATCGCATTCCGTTGCTCTTCCAGATGGGAGATCATGTTTTCGTTAGTAGCGATCTTCTGGCGGAGAGTTGATGCTACCTCTTCCAGACTGCGTCTCTGCGACTGCTCGGCATGCAGCTTGTCTTGCAGAGACTTCATTTCGTACTTACAGTTGCTCAGCTTTGCCTCCAAATGTACGATCCGCTGTGAGACGGCGGCATTCTCAGCGTGCGCTCCATATCGCTGGGCAGAAATCTCCGTGGAAACCTGCTTCTGAGCATCCAGTTCGTGCACAAGTTGTTGCATCCGTGTCTGAAGGTCGTCTTGCTTCTCCTCGCTTGCCTGCAGTTTCTCCGTAAGAAAACTGACTTGGTCTCGATACGTCGCTGCTTCAGTCGCCAAGGTCGCATTCTTCTCTCGCAATGCTTGGAGCTGGTTGTCAAGCGTAGCCACTTGCTTCCTCAACGATTCGTTCACAACAGCTAATTCTTCCTGCAGTTCTGAAATCTCGGCCCTAGCTTTCTGCATCCCCTCGTGCTCCTGGATGAGCGATCGATAAGTATGACGCAAGTCCTCCAACTCGATCTGCAAAGTATCTCTCTCACGCTCAATCTCTCGTGTCGTTTGCTTCATGTTCTTGGTCGACTGGGAGTGGGAGAGTTCAGTACGCTGCAGGCGAGTGCACTCTTCACTTATCGCTTGGTTTTCAATGGTCATGTTCTCCAGGTCTTGAGCTAGAGCTGATAATTCGGCAGTGTGCATGCCCTTTAAATGCTCCAATCGATCCACCTCGCTTTCCAGTTGCGAGCAGTGCGCTTGCATCTTACTCAGCTTGTCTTCAGCTTCGTTCAGCTTGTTCACCAAGCTCCCCATCTGCTCCTGCATCCCAGTAGCATCGGATTTCTTCGCCTGCACTGCTTTACGAAGTTCAGTGGTCTGTTTTTCGAGATCGTGATATTTCTCAGTCAGTCCATCAAGTTGGTCATTCACAGCATCTTTTTCGTTGTCCAGTGTACGCGTCAGCTTCTTCAATGAAGAAATCTCATTATTCTTTGCAGAAATATCGCTTTCCTGTGAGCTGACCTTCGTATTCAAGTCATCCATCTCTTGCTGGTGGCGCTGGATCTGTTGTTGGCGCTGTTTTATCTGGAAGACCATTTGATCACGCGACGACTCCATTTGCTCGATGAGTAGCTTGAAGTTTTCAACAGCCTCCGTCTTTTCAGTCAGCGCGCGGTCTTTCGACTGAATTTCTGCTCGAAGCTGCTTCAAAGCGATTTCTCGAGCACGGTTTACCTCCTTTGTTTGTAAGAGTTCATCCTGAAGCAGAACGAGCTGAGTCTGTGCGCTCTTATGGCTCGTCTTCTCCTGTTCTAAGCGTGTTTCCAGCTGGTGCGAGCTGTTTTGCTTGAGCTTCAACTCGCTTTGTAGCTGCCGGACCTGGTTTCTTAAATCGCTCGCGGAGCTTTGGCTGGACTGAAGTGCGCTCTGTCCAGATGAGAGAGAGTGTTGTTGCGCCTGAACCTCGTTCGACAACTTTTCAAACTCGCTTTGATAATGGTTCCATGTCTGACGTGCGTTACGAAGCTCCACCACGGCACTATCGTAGTTGTTCTGCAGTTCAGTCTTCTCCTTTTCGAGCGTAGAGCATTTCTTGCTTGCTACAGCAGCCTCTGCTTGCAGTTTTTGAATTTGATCCGATAGTCGTTTGGTGTGAAGGTCGTCATTCTCCACACGGTTCTTCAAGCTAGCGTTTTGATCGCGAAGCTCCTCCACATGGCGTTTAAGCGCCAGCGCCTCATTTTGCACAACCAACTTCTCGTTCTCGGTTTCTTCGGCACGACTCAGGAGTAACTGCGCTTGGTTCTGCTTATCCGAGAGTTCTCGAACCTTCTCCCTGGTTTCGACAAGCTGTCTTTGGACGTCAGCGCACTCGCGCTTCTTAGTCTCCAGCATGTCTTCAAGGTTAGATTGCATCTTGGACGCAATATTAGCCTTCTCGATTAGTTTTTCATTTTCACGCTCTGCTTCTTGCAGCGAAGCCTTCGCATTCTGTAAATCTTCTTCTAGATTCATCGCCTGAAGCATCAACGTCTCCTTCTCTCGTCGGAGATCGTGTCTTTCCTCTTCCAACCATTTCATCTCCTGGGCAAACACCGCCTTCCTCCCATCCTTAACTCCATCTACGCTCTCTGCATCACTAGCCGCCGCTTGCAGCCTATCCAACTGGCCAGCTAAACGCTCAACCTCTCCCTTTTGGATAAGAAGAGCATGATTCAGTGAGCGGCATTCATCGTCACGCTGGGAAAGCAATTTGTCCATCGAGCGTAACTCGCGGTGCAGTGAGGCATTTTTCTCTTTGTCCAGAGCGTGGTTGTCTTCACTCTGCTTAAGAGATTCACGCAGCACATCAAGTTCGCGAGTGTGTGCGTCAAGGGAAGCGCGAGCATCCGCCAGCGACTGCACCAACTTCGACTTTTCCACGTTGAACTCCTTCGTCTGTGCTTCCGCACGAGCCAAGTTGCTGGTAAGAACGCGATTGTGGGAATTGGCGTTCGAGAGGGCGTTCGTGTACGAAATTTTGTCGTAGTGCATTGCGCGGAGAGCATCTTCAAGGCGATCCTTGTGCGTCGTCAGTGTTTGCACTTGCTCCTTCAGCGACGTCGCATCAGCAACCTGGCCGCCATCCCCAGCTTCTGGTGAATCGATGGCTGGTGTCGGTCGTCGAGGCGCCTGGGGACTGCCTGGCTCTTGATGTGTCTCACTACACCGCAAGTGCTCTTCCTCAAGCACATGATATTTCGCCTGCAACACACTCAGCTCCTTGCTGAAATGGTCTCGGTCCAGCTCAGCTTGCCTAGAAAAATGAAAAAGGCAATTATTAGTCCAGGCGATGATTTTGTGAACACCAAGCCACAAACGTACTGAAAATTCTCCGCGATACCGCTGTTACGGCGGATCTGCTCCGTCGCTTCCTTCAACCGATTTTCATACTTGGCCACCTGGTCGTTCAGAATATCAACCTGGGTACTAAGCTGCTCCACTTGAAGCTCGGTCGCCTCTTGCTTTGACTTCGTTTGGTATCTTTCTTCCAAGTCCTGGAGCTTCCGTGACGACGTGTTCTGATCGTTCACCACCTGCACCGAGAGCTTCGAGAGTCTGCTGATCTCCTGTTCACGCTTGCTCAGCTTTTCATTAAACTGCTCACACTGAGCACGCAGCTTGGCGTTCTCCGTCGTCATTTCTGCCAGTTGCTCCTGCAGGTCCTTCGCCACTTGTGCCTGCTGCTCGGACTGCTGCACCTTCCTAGTCTGTTGACTGTCCATCGATAGTCTCCGCAGTGACTGGGACACATCGGATCCCCTCATTTCAATAGACCCCGAGCCAAATCCCTGGGAGGCATCCAACGCGCCTCCTCCACCCGTAGCCAGCACTCGTTCCAGCTGCGCCTGGAGCTTGGCAACCTCTTGATCCTATCAGGCATAGAAGAATTAGGACCGAGCCTACCCGCAAGGTAGAGTGATTCTACCTTTTCGCTCTACCTACTTTCTTAGCACATTGCTGGGTCTTCTGGGTATTGAGAAAATGCAGCTTCTTCACGTCGTCCCGTAGTCCTTCCAGCTGCAGCTCGCAGGCCTTCTCCCTCTCAGTGATAGCTTCTTCCTGGTGGATAATCTCCAAATGCAGCTACAATACAAAAGTAGGTGAGTGTGCCTACTCTACCTCCATTCTACCCTCGTTCTACCTCCTTACATTATTGTTCTCCCTCGTCAGCGTCGCGTTCTCCTTGCGCAGCGGCAGTAGAATCTGCGAGAACTCGAGAGCGTCTCTCTGCGCCTTCTCCAGCGCTCTCTCCGTCTTCTCTCGGGCGGTAGAAGCCGCCAGTAGATCGTCAAGCAGCCGCCTCACTAGCAACACGCTCTCCACCCCCACCGGCTGAACCAAACAACAGCGTCAGTAGAGCGCACATACACAATAGGTAGAACAAGGTAGGGTTCTACCTCACTGTACGACATGGCGCGCAGCTGCGTCTGTAGCTCCCCGAAGCTCCGCACCTCCACGGCCGCCGTCGCGTCCTGGCCCGCGGACGGCGCCATTTTCACTTCAGTATGGAATTCAAACGCGGAATGCTTTTTGCGCGCGCAGTCACTGACACGAGGGGCATGACACTATTACGAGGATTTTCGAATATTGAAGTGACTTGTTTCTATTAGCTGAAGTCTCGGTCAGTGTTGTTTTAGCTCGCCATGCCGCGAGTCATGTCGTGGCAGTCCACGGGAGTGGAGGAGGTCCAACCATGTTCCCACGCAGTGAACCTACAGCCACCACCAAGACATTCAACGGATTTTCGCTGCCGCACGTCTGCGTGGTCTTGATCCTGACACTACACAAACTGCGTGAACACGAATAATGCTAAGTATCACCATTGTGAGATATAAGCAGCAAGTTGCTGCCAGCAACTATCAAAAAGCAGCACCATTCTTTTCCATTTTTCGACGTCAACCAAGAAAATAATATTCTTAGTTCATACTCGACTGAAAAGTCGTTGAGACGCCGACCCGGGGACTAACGGCCATGGACAGCTTCGACCTGTCGGAGCAGCGGATCGTGCAGTTGGAACAGATTCCACTCGAGATCCGCCACCAAATTGAAAGGGGGGATGGCTCGGAGTATGCTTTGGACCTGTCACTCAATCGTCTGCGCAGTATAGACCAGATCGGGGTCTTCGAACATGTTGTCCAGGTATTGTACTACAAAAGTATGAAGCGTTGCTTTTAAGTACTGATGAGGTTGCTGCTGTCGTGTAGTTGGATCTGTCGGGCAACCAACTCGAAAGTGTGAATGGCATTCAATCGCTTCGACGTTTGCAGAGCTTGGACTTGTCCAGAAATTGCATCGCCACAGTAGATTTGTTGGCTCTATTGCCTGCTTTGCAAGTGCTCAAGGTCGCGGAGAACAGTCTGACAACCATCGACTCACTTCAATTACTACCAGAGTTGCGAGTGGTGGATGCATCGTACAACCGCATTACCAAGTGGCCTCCGCTAGCAGGGTTGAGTTTGTTGGAGGTATCAGCTACATGCACAAGGTGATCGACAGTGAAAGTGTTCGTACTCACAGCTTTTGTTGTGAATGGCGGGATGCTAGACGCTGGACTTGTCAGACAACATGCTGGGAGCCTTCTCGTCTTCGCTTTCACCCACTCTTTTCCCTTCTCGGCTTCGGCGTCTCTCGATCGCCAGGAACCAAATTGACAAGGTACGGCACCCCATTAATTTATCATGCTAATAGTCTTGCTAACTTTCAGACATTGAAAGCTTTGCGGGGTTGCCTGCCTTGGACTGCAACTTTTAGCGTTGGAATTTCTCGCTTTCGATGGAAACCCGATTGTACTTGAGGTTGCGCGCAGTGGCGGGCAATTAGAGCGTCTTCTTGCTACGATCTTCCCTGCTCTGCCTCTTAGTAACGATGGAGGCCTCACCGTGTCCGGGAGAAGGCATGAAGATTTTACTGTACTTCCTCAAACGCTGAATTCTCTCAAACGCGCCATACTCGAAGGCCACGAAGTAGCTCTAGACGAATTTCTCGTTACAGGTTCTATGCCAGCTCAAGGGGATCTTGGAGCTGGAGGAGTCTTTCCACCTCCACCTCCTCCTGTTGGGCGACCACTTCGGCGACAATCTTCACCTACTGCTACTGAGGACGATCAAAGTGGATTTGACAACTCTCTTTCGCACGATAACAAGTTGGACATTTGGAAACGGATTCAAGAAGATCGCAAAGCACAACTCGGTCAAAGTAGTGGCTTCGCACCATTCAACAGTGAAATCAAACGTGAGAAATCAGTGCGTTGGGGGGAAGAATCTGTGGTGAACACTCCACTAGAAGACGATATTCGTAAGCCTGCTCTCACAGCAGCGGACTTGGCTGTCCCTGACGCTCTTGACAACTCCAGCCTAAGTGTAATGAAACCACTGGAGTCTTCAACTTTTGTAAGTGAGCCGCTCAAAAATTCTCCACCTCCAAGTGGCACCGAATACGAAGCTCTCGTGAAGAAACTCACCGACCAAGTGACCACAATGCGCAAGTATATGAAGGTAACAACTCGAAAGTGCTATGTTGTTCATTATTCAACTACCTCACGGTGGTCATTTTTGTAGGTGTGGATCAAGCGGGAGAAGATGGTGCGCGATGCTTCCGCGAGGAAAGTACAGAAGTGTTTCCGACGACTGCAAAGAAGGTCTCAGCTCCGACAACGAGTACAGCGTTCCAGAATCCGTCGCCAGGAGCAATACAGCTTTCGGCACTGTTCTTCGAGCTTGATGCAGAATATAAACTACCGGGGTGCAAGTCAAGTTCGGATGGAAGCTGTGAGCGCACAAACCATCCAAAGATTCGCTCGGGGGGTTATCACTCGACGCCGTGTAGGCCTTTTCAGGAGAACACATGCTGCTGCACGGAAGATTCAGCATGCTTGGAGAAAACATGTTCATGATCGACAAGCCATCCTGCAGGGTAACTGGAGACTCTCTGGTGAGAGTAAAAGCACTACGAATTCCCTGTCTAACAGAAGATGGCACGGAATTCTCCGAGGAATGATTCGCTGTTCGCACGATGTGAAACAGCTCCAACAGGTTTGTGCGGTACAAGATGATGCCATCAGCCACCTCTGGAGCAATCAGGTCTGCACCGATTCAACTGATGAAGCCAACGTCGAGAAGAATATTGTACGGTTCCAGGTAAGATTTCGGTGTGGGCGATTTCGTCTCTGTTGGTGCTAATATTGTTTTCATTGTCAGCGTATGTGGCGAGGTCACTCGATTTGGAAGCAAGAATCGCTGGAGAGAGGAAACCTCAACGTAAAAGGTGGTGATTCTTCTCCCGAGGTGTACCCGGCCAGCGTGGTGGACGAAATGAAGAGTCAAATGGATCGCCAGGCACTTGAGATTGACCAGATGAAGCAACAATTGGAAGCTCTGCAGAATTTAGTCGCCGGTCTGGCTGCCACAAAGCTTGAAAAGGTCAACTAGGGAAGCTATCAACTATTGCAAGATGGAATCTGACTGATATTTTCTGCGTCACGAGCAATCACTTTCGGGTCAACATTTGTCATCCACACGCCTACGCTTTCCTATGTTAATCACTCTCCAATTTTCTTCGGCTCAAGTCATTCAAGTTTTACTGCCACAGTCGAAGAAGCGTCTGCCATGGGAAACGTCTCAAGCTGCTACAAGAGTAACAATCGATTGGATACCTGCACGACCCCGGGCGATGAAGACGAGCGAGCGCCAAACTCCGGCGTGAGCTACGAAGTTCAAGATGAAAAGGCTGATCGACCAGCGGGCAGCCAAGAAAACCCTCAGGAGACAGGCCCGACGCAAGGTCCTGCAGCATCGCCTAAAGCCATCAGTGGCCCCACGAAAACTGTGACCACGCCTTCCACCCCGTTGCTGCACTCCGGAAGTGGAAACCGTAGTGAAGGTGGCAACTATGGAGGTGATCACTGACTCAAGTCAATACGATGAGGTTGGTTGCGATGGTGCAGTTCTTGTGCGGAAAGCGTTGCTGTGTACTCGTCGATTTGCTTCATTTGGTGAGTTCTTAGGTGCATTTGGTGGAGGCAAAACAACAGAGCGAGAACTGTTTAACACTTCACCTGCGTTCAATTCAAAACGTACGACGCATTTACCCCTGTGTGAGCGGTAATATGCTGCTAATAATGCTTTGGCAGTTTGTTTTTAGAGAATTTGACTGTTCCTCTACAGGTCCCAAGTAGCAGCTATCTTCACTGCTTTGAATCGGATGGTATCGGTCTTTTCACAGAGATGGAAAGTAGCGCAAGGCCCCACAGCACAGAAGGCTGCAGTGGTGAAACTAGAGAGTGAGAGAAGGCCCGAATCCGCTAATTTAGCTCGTGACTCATGGTGGAGGTGGCGACGGCATCGTTTTTCCACTATCGGCTGGGTGAATGTCATCCTCATGACTTTCATCTTTTTACTCTCGAGCGCCTGGAGTTTACTTCTGATTATCCTGAACCTGGAGCCGAGCAAAAGTGCCAACTTTATTTTACAGACTGAGAGTCTGGACCATGGCCACTTCTGGCAATCCCGTAAGGCTGCTTCCTCCATCCAAGCGACAAGCACGTCATTGTTGCTTATTGTCTTTGGTGTGTACTGGTATCTCTTGTACCTTCTGCTGATCCGACCTCCTTCACGTCGCGTTCGATCTGAGGAACTGAAGCCTAAAGCACAAAAGCCTACCCTCCGAAAGGTGCCACCCGTGGAGAATATTCCCGGGGGGCAGCAAAAAGCAGTGCAGCGTCCAATTCCCCTTCTTGTACGGCAAGTTGTTAGGACGATTGCCACGACTTACCGCAGTGTCGTCTCGACTGACGGCAAGTACCGCAAAGTGTGGGTAAGGAATCCAAAGCGTATTATCGCGATGGATCATCTACTAACTGATAAACTGTTTTGTTTCTCATGCCCTCGTCCATGCATGTCAGAACGTTTTGATGGAGATACCAGAAGTCATTTTACAGATACTTTCCCTTCGGGAGCACATGAGTCAAGGACTTGACTCGTCGCTGCTCTATTGCTACGCCTCGCTGATGGCTTTGAACGCATTCGTTGCCTTTTACCATATTCAGTTCCGGTGGAACGAAGCCACGCTTCATCACATCGTGAAGGACTCCATGTAAGTTGGCCAAACCGATTAAGCTCGCGTTGCTTACACTTACTAGCCTGCTGTGTTCATCGTATTCAGAGTTGACGCAGCATTTGCTGTATTCTTCCCAGCGCTCATTCTACTTTACTCGCTCTTCATCTTTCAAGACGATCTGATGGCAGTGAAAATCCGGCAGCAGTTCTTTCCTCCTCGAGTATTTGAGCGTAAAGCCCGCAACTACGTGAGTGCAAAGGAGCTGAACATGTTCACCACGGACTTCGAGAGCTTGTTGATTCGTAGCGGATGGGATGTATTTCTCAAACTGAGTTTCAGCTTGCTTGCGTGTTTCCGCTGGACCAAGATCACGCACCTCCTTCTACAACGAGAAGACAAAGTTCCTTCATCACCAAGTCAAGCACTTGCGCACTCAATAGCAAAATCAGCGAAAGCAGTGGCACCTCTCGGGTCTGCAAATGGATCTACTCAGCCACATATTAATCTCGATGATTCCAGAGCACGTCGGCATTTTGTACAGTCTAGACTGCGGGCGCTGGTCGGCATCTTGTTCTTCGTCTATGGTGTCGGGTGCATTGTGTACACTGCCATTGCTGTACAGAAATCGCAAACTGCATGCTTGTCGTATCCCGAGTGTGTTCAATTCGCGTATCTGTGGGCTCCTGGTACATCACAAGATACGTGTGCTTGCATTGCGTACGTTGATCGCGACCTCGCTCCGGCAGACTCCGATAGTCTGACAGATGTCACGCAGACATTGACGGAGTTGGCTGGCGGAGGCAAACTACAGACAGTGCAACTTGTGAACCGCAAGATTAATGGATCACTTCCGGAGGAGCTTCAATCGTGCCAAAGTCTTCGGAATTTGTACGTCATCAATCATTTATGTAGAGCTTGTCTTACCTCTGGAATTAACATTGCGTACGGTAGGGTCTTGATTCACACCGGTGTTGGAGTGTTTCCGTCATGGGCTTCTAAGTCATTCTCGAAGCTGGAATATCTGTACGTCAGACTCCCACCAACATGATGTACTATTGTCATAAAAACTCAGTTGTTTCGTGCTCCTCACAGACACATTGAAGGCGACTCCACTGACGTGAATCTTGTCGAACTACCGAGCGATCTGTTTTCCGCGATGGCAAATCTCCACACCATTCACCTCTCGTATCACCCAAATCTGCCGAGTCTTCCGTCTTTGGCAGGGTCCACAGCTCTCCAAAGCGTCTACTATGGATTTCTCGACTCTATCAAGGAATTCTCTTCGGTAGGCGATCTACCAGACTTACAAGTGGTGGCGCTTGAAAGCCTTCCACTACTCCGGTCGCTCCCAGAAATTGCTCAGTACGAGAGTATTCTCGATATGGTGTTCGTACAGGACATCCCAGCCTGTTGCAGTGGATTTCTAAGCGAAGGGACTTGCAACACGACTTTTCCTAGTTGCTGCGGACCACCTCAAAGCAAAAACGCCAGCACAACTGCCAGCAATGAAAACAGTCAAGACGGAAGCGCAAATATCATCCAAGATGGCAGCAACAATGACAGCGTAGAGAACAGTGAGGATGGGAGCTCGCACGATTCCTTGCCGCCAACGTGTCTTGTCATGCCTGACGACAGCGCGCTCCTCCCGTCTAACGCAACGCTTTTGGTGCTCAGCCAGTTCGCCACCAACGCCTCCAACTTCTGCGATGCTGCCCAAGCTGCTTGTCCAAATGCCGTTATGGCCGCTATGCTCAAAAGAGAGGATATCTGCAAAGGCGTGCTCTACCGCGAGTGCTCATCGGAGTCTCAAGGTGTCGGGATATGCTTTAACGAAGATATGGGGCGGGTGCAGTGCACGTATTCCCAAGCGACTATCGACATGCGGGAGGCGGAAATCGCAGCGGGTTGTCGCTGTGACAAGGTCGAGGAAAAGTGGCTCGGGTGTGCGTGACGAGTTAGGTTGCAGGGGCAAACACGTGATGAAGAGAAATCATTTTAGTGGAGGGTGCCCCGTGTTCGTTGCGCAAAATTTAATGCACGACGTACCATCTAAACAGTACTAGTAAGCGACGGCTATATCATGATGGCTCAGAAACGAGCTGTGGAGGGAGCGTGTGTGTTGAACTGCTTGCGAGGATTTCACATGACGGTCCTAATGGATGTCTTCTCATTTAAGCTGCGATAGCGAATAGGATAGAAACTACTTGAACAACACGATAGTCTCTGGTACCAACCTCAGGACACGTCTTCGGGGTCCCTAATCGTCTGCTGTTCCGAAGTTTGTTCGAGCTGCATGTACATGCTGGTGGGTATGAGCAAATCGAGCGAATCCAAACGGACCGAAGTCCGCGTCGGACACGCGAGGTGTCCCGTCCAGCCATTTTCCTCTGTCCTGCTTATGGTAAAGTGCATTTCCAAGTCCCCTGGAAGCCTCGAGATAAAGCTCTAGCGGTCATCTGCGCACGGGCACCTCACCTCGGCTCCAATACGTACAATAGTCGCCTGCAATGTTGGGGTGGCTGATGACACACGCAGAGATTTTCTTTCGCGTCGGCCATGAATTTCCCACCTCGTCCCATGTACAAGCCAAGGCAAGTTGAGACGCCAGGGAGCTCGCGTCCAAACATGGTCCGCGCCCTCGACCTGCGACTACCGCGATTGGTTTGACAGTCTCGCTGTTCGTCACGATGTTGGACAAGACAGAGGCAACGTGTTGAAGTATGTAGACGAACAGCTTCAAGTTGGTGGTTCATACGACTTCTACCTACTTAATTGGTGGCGTTCCTCACGTAGTACGGCTCGGACTGGAACTCGTCCGAGCAGTACGGGAACGTGGCGCTGTCCGAGTCCGGGTTGAAGAGGTTCTTACCGGCGTAGATCATGACGTACACGCCTAGGACGGTGCAGACGACGATGATGAGCATGGAGCCCACGCGCTCGTACATGGGCAGCTTGGTCCAGAAAACCTTGAGGTAGAACATGAGCGGCAGCACGAGGCTTCCCGCCGTAACGGCCGTGGCGCCCGTGAAGTCCACGAGGTCGAGGAAGTGGTCGCGCAGGAAAACGGACGCCACCACGAGCACCGCGAGGATGCACAGGCGGAGCACCATGTAGCGGAGCATGTTGAGCGTGCCACGGTACTCGGCGAACTCGTCTTCGTACTTGGGCGCGTCCTGCAGGTTGGAAGTGTAGCTGCACTCCGGGTCTGCGGGTGAGAGCTTCTCGTTGAGATCGAGGCCGAGCTCCTGGTCGATGACAGGTTGTTCCTTGTGCATGCCCAGAAGGAACCGCTCAGCCATGAAGAACGCGGGCATGGTGATGGTCGAGAAGGCGATGACAATGTGCACGTGCATGAACAAGTAGGCCATGATGACCGCGCCTCTGTTGGGGACGAACCCCAACGCTGAGGTTGAGGACGGGTCGGACGTGTTCACCGTCGAGAACAGCAAGTTGCCCGAGAGCTGGCAGCCGCCCGCAGCGTATCCGGCGATCGCAATGGCCAGGAAGAAGACGGTGCCAACGCCCATACTGACCATGATGATGCGGGGCATCCGCTCCGGTTGCGAGTGCTGTCGTTGCAGGTCGGGGATCACGACGGCAGCACCGTAGGCCAGAGCGAGGTTTCCGAAAGCCGTGAGCACTTGATGGAGCGAGACGTCGGGCGCCGGAATCGACGGGTGGCCACGCATCTCCCACTCGAGAATGCTCACGCCGATGACGTCGGCGATGATCGTGCCTAGACAACCGACCAGAGCCACCGACGACGCCTCCTTCAGAGTCGGGATCATGCACACGGGCACAACCGTGACAGCCATGAAGACCATCCAGAAAATCTGACTGAACGAGTCCGGGAACAGCACGTCGAGTAGCGTACTGCCCAGCACCAGGAAGGCACAGGGCAGCAGCAGACACACGAGGAGCTGCGAGATCATGACGGCGTAGCGGCCAGGGGCACCAAAGACCCAGGCGCCGACATCCGTGAAAGTCTTAACCGACGGCGGGGCCGCGTAGATGACGTTGGACAGCGCGATGGTCGCGTAGATATTCACGAACGCCATGAGCAGCAGCGCGATCGTGGCGTAGATCGGGCCGGCCCGGGCGTAGTTGGACGGCATGGACAGCGACCCGATGCCGCAAAAGCAGCAGAAGATGTTGAAGCTGATCTTGGCATCTTCGAGCGTGTAGAACGGAGAAGGCATCGTTGCTGGAGGAGGAAACCGAGCGAACGAAGAGTGAACTGCACGGGAGCACCAAGGTCTCTCCACCCGTGGTTGGTGAGACGCAACGAGGTGCAACCCCCGGACAAGTGAACCAGACAGTCCACGGAGATCACACGATCCCGCACTGCGCGTGGCGTTTGCACGCGGTGCGTACGAGGCAGGACGCTGCAGACCATCCGCTCGCGAGATACGGACTTGTTGCGGTAGACCATGCACCGGAAAAAGGCACACAGGGTCATCTCAACATGATGTTTGGTTGCTCGCTTGGAAGCTATCAGTAGGCACGACGTGTTGAGTGCGGTTGCATGAGGTCAAACCGTGATAGAAGTCTTGTTGGGCTGGTTAACACCTACGATGCACTATCGAGTTGATATGGGATTCCTACACTTAGTTGGATGTGGTCGAGTTCCGCACGTAGTACGGCTCCATTTGGTTCTCCACGGAGCAGTACGGGAACGTGGCGGTCTCGGTGTCTGGGTTAAACAGGTTCTTGCCGGCGTAGATCATGACGTAGCAGCCCACGACACTGCAGATGCAAATGACGAGGATGGCCACCACACGCTCGTACAGGGGCAGCTCGTTCCAGAAGACCTTGAGGTAGAACACAATGGGCAGTGCGAGGCAGCACACCGTAATGGCCGAGGCACCCGTGAAGTCCACGAGGTCAAGAAAGTGGTCGCGGAGGCCGATCGACACCGCCACGAGCACTGCAATGATGCACAGACGCAGAGTCACGTAACGCATGACTGTGCCTGTTCCCTCGTACTCCGAGAGCTCTTGGGTCTCCTTATCCTTACGTTGCTGCTCCGCGGTCAGGACGCGGCCCGGTGTGTTGGTGGCGTTGTAGTTACCCTCCAAGTCCGGCGTGGCCACCGGGTCAGCGGTGACCACAGGCGAGCCAGATGCAGTCGACAGCTTCTCCTGTACGTCGACGTCCTGGGTCGGGGTCTTGTGCATGCCCAGAATGAAGCGCTCGGCCATGTAGAACGGGGGCTGAATCACCGTCGAGAAGGCGATGACGATGTGGACTTGCATGAACAGGTAGGCCATGATGACGGCGCCCCGGTTCGGGATGAAGCCCAACGCGGACGGAGCCGACGGGTCGGAAGTGTTGACGACGGAGAAGAGCAGGTTGCCCGAGAGTTGGCAGCCACCGGCAGCGTAACCTGCAATGGCCACGGCCAGGAAGAAAGCAGAGCCCGCTCCCAGGCTCACGAGGATGATGCGGGGCATGCGCGTGGGCTCCGAGTGCTGCCGCTGAAGGTCCGGCACAACGACCGATGCGCCGTACGCGAGCGATAGGTTACCAAACGTGGTAAGCACCTGGTGCAGCGTGACGTCCGGGGTCGGCACGGACGAGTGGCCACGCATCTCCCACTCGAGAATGCTGACACCGACAATGTCGGCGATGAGCGTGCCGAGGCAGCCGACGAACGCCACGGAGGCGGCGGCCTTCAACGTCGGGATCAAGCAGGACGGCACCACGGTGATGGCCATGAAGATGATCCAGAAGATCTGACTGAACGAGTCCGGGAACAGCACGTCAAGCAGCGTGCTACCGAGCACCAGGAAGGCGCACGGTAGCAGTAAGCACACGAGCATCTGGGACACGATCACGAGGTAGCGTCCGGTCTTGCCGAGCACCCAGTCGCCGACGTCGGTGAACGTCTTGACCGACGCGGGAGCTACCAGCATCACCTTGGAGAGCGCCACGGTGGCGTAAATGTTGGCGAACGCCATCAGCAGCATGGCGATGGTGGCGTACACGGGTCCGGCACGGGCGAAGTTGGACGGCATGGAGAGCGTGCCGATGCCGAAGAAGCAGCACACAATATTGAAAATGGTATTGGCATCTTCCATCGTCAGGAAGGCCTTCTGACGCGACTGCGGCGCCATGGTGGACTGAGATGGCTGGAACTTGACAAGCCTTGGCGTCCAAACGGAGGTTCGAAAGTGGCTGATCGAGCGGTGCTCGCTGCTGTCGAATTTACTCGTGGACGAGAGCACCAACGCGAGCGGCGCACGGGACATCCGGTGGCTGCACGTCGTTGTTGCACTCGTCGAGCTTTTCGCCGACATAGCAAGTCCCCGCACCACCAATCTGTAGATCACCCGATTCAAGATGCACACGCCACGTCCGCTTTCGGTTGAACTTGCACGGTGCTGGTGTAACCCCATGCCGACAACTCGAAGAGAGACCAGCGGCTCCATTGCCGACGTCGAGGTGAAGCTCGCGGACTCAGCGTTGCACTACGCGTCCCATCGTGCAAGCAGGCGGTGCAACAACGCCGGGCTGGTTCAGAAGATACGGAGACCGCCACGTCTCACGTTCGGCCTGGCACCGGAACGTCAAGTTAGCCACGATATCAGCGTCACTCCGCTTCGACTGGAACAAACGCATACCGGGGGCACTATATGGATTACCAACGGGTGTATCTGTCGTGGTCCTGCCCTAACGCTCTCCTAGCTCGATGTCTGGTCACCGTTCACGCCGAAGTCGTCGCGTTCCGCACGTAGTACGGCTCCGACTGGTACTCCTCCGAGCAGTACGGGAACGTGGCGCTGTCCGAGTCCGGGTTGAAGAGGTTCTTGCCGGCGTAGATCATGACGTAGCACCCCACAACTGTGCATACGACGATGACCACGAGCGCCACCACGCGCTCGTACACCGGTAGGTCGCGCCAGAAAACCTTAAGGTAGAACACGAGCGGCAGCACCAAGCAACACACGGTGATAGCCGACGCGCCTGTGAAGTCCACCAGGTCCAAGAAGTGCGAGCGGAAGCCGATAGACGCAGCCACCAGTATTGCCATGATCACGAGGCGGAGCGTGACATATCTGAAGACGTTGGTGGTACCAGTGTAGTCCGAGAGCTGCGCCTCGTCGTGCTCCTTCTCCTCCTGCTCGCGCTTGGCGGAGTTCGACAGCGTCTCGTTGTCCGAGTCGTCGTTGCTCTCCAGATCCCTCCCTACACGTCCACTGATGCTAGCCACAGGACCGTTGGTAGACAGCTTGTCTCGGAGCTCTTCCCAGCCTTCATTGTTGTCGTCCTGCTGGAGTGACACCTTTTCAACAGGGTCCTTGTGCATGCCCAGAATGAGACGCTCGGCCATGTAGAACGGCGGCTGCAGCACTGTCGACAGCACGATCACCACGTGCAGGTGCATGAACATGTACGCCATGACGACTGCGCCGTGGTCGGGGGTGAAGCCCAGCGCCGAGGGTGACGACGGGTCCGACGTGTTCACGATGGAAAAAAGCAGGTTGGCCGAGAGCTGGCAGCCACCGGCCACGTAGCCGGCGATCGCCACAGCCAGGAAAAACGCGGAGCCGATGCCAAGACTAACCGCGATGACGCGGGGCATACGCTTGGGCTGCGAGTGTTGGCGCTGGAGGTCTGGGATCAAAACCGCGACACCGTACGCAAGCGAGAGGTTTCCGAACGCAGTCAACACTTGGTGCAGTGATACATCGGGTGACGGCGCAGTGGGGTGGCCACGCATCTCCCATACCAGGACACTCACGCCAACCACGTCGGCGATGATGGTGCCCATGCACCCGATGAAGGCCACGGTCGCAGCAGCCTTGAGGGTCGGGATCAAACACGCGGGGACGGCCGTGATGGCCACGAAAACGATCCAGAAAATCTGGCTGAACGAGTCGGGGAACAGCACGTCGAGCAGCGTACTGCCCAGCACCAGGAAGGCACAGGGCAGCAGCAGACACACGAGTAGCTGGGAGACGTTGACGAGGTACCGACCGGTCTTGCCGAGCACCCACTCCCCGACGTCGCTGAAAGTCTTGACGGACGACGGTGCCACGAGGATGACTCGGGACAAGGCCACCGTGGCGTAGATGTTGGCGAACGCCATGAAGAGCATGGCGATGGTGCCGTACACAGGCCCCGCTCGGGCGAAATTGGACGGCATGGCGAGCGTGCCGATGCCGCAGATGCAGCAGATGATACTGAAGCTGATCTTGGCATCCTCGAGCGTGAAGAAGGCCGACCGACGCGGCTCCGAGGACGGGGCGATTGCAGCCATCTTGAAATGGGACGTCACCTCGCTCTGCTGGTTGATCGATCGAGTGGTTTGCGCTCCCTCGACCCCCAAACACAGAATACTCTCGTGGACAGCTCGCGAGAGCACGAGCCGGCGTCTACGTCCGCTCTGCTCAACGCTTGCGCATGTCACTGCGTCAAAAGCGGCTCGATTTCATGGATCAAGTTGATCATAGTCGGGGCCCGACGCGTACATCGTACAAGGATTGACTCGGTTGTTGACAACGGACGTCGAAATGGAGCAGCAGACTCCCTTGGTGGTTGGTGTTGCCAACGCTCGTGCGCTTCCGTATGGCGGTTGATGGCATGGCACCACCGCCACATGGGTGCTAACTGCAAATCTCCGGCTCGGGGCACTGGCAGTGCCGCATTGCACCGCTCGACACATCACTAGGAAAAGTTTCGGTCCTCTCCAACGTCCGGAAGGAGAAGGATGCGTTGGTGAAGATGAGGAAGCAGTGAAGAGCACGAGGTTACCTCATTGAGGTTGCATGGTGTGATCTCTGATGAGTCACCTTGGCTGCGATTGAAGTTGTACGTCGACCTCGCTTCGTAAGCGGAAGTGTCGATGAAAAGAGTTATCCACCGAAGTTCTGAGTGCCAATATCAACAGGAATCCCAGACTGGAAGGATGCAAGTCACTGACACCGTAGAGCTCCCAATCTGGCAACTAAAGCGGATGCCTGTCCGAGTCGAGCGTAAACAGTCGCAGCGGCATCCTAATACCTGTACACGTATTACATGTACAGGTATCTGTAGGATTCCTATCGATACGGTGCTGGCATCATCAAGAGCAAAACACGATCCGCAGTACACTACGACGGACGATCCTTCGATCCACTTCAACTAGGGCATCTCCGACAAAAATTACAATACCCGCGGCGCAACACAGATATGGGGTCGTAGTTCCGGTTTTCATGCGTATTCCATTTCGGTTGGTAGGCCCTGATAAGGGGCTCGCGTTTGCTTGTACATGTAACACGGTTGTTTGGCGTTGGTGCGCTTTACGAACCCGTGAAAGTAAGCGCTGTACATTTGTTGAAGATTACAGTTTTGGGCTAATAACATCCGAGACGAACAAATTAAAGCCCTCATCGTACTGACGATCCATCCATTGATCATGCGGTTTGTGGTCTGAGCGTTCAGTTTCCCTTGGCTTGATGGAAGGAGCAATGCATGTCTCGATCAATTATAACTGAAAACAGGATGCCTTGCTTCCGCGACATGGACAAAGTTACTACGTTTTCGAAGTTCGTGTTTGGTTCAGCTACATATTTTTTTTATAAAACTGCTGGTAGGGCAACGTAGTGTAGGTAAGCATACCCGTAGTCTAGCACAGTACAACCGGCAAACGTCCATTCGTCGGGCCTCACATCCCAATGCTGTGGAGGGCAAGACGTATTCATCGATCGCGTTAATGAATATCCAATGGATATGCTGGACTGCGTAAACAAGGAGACGAAGGTTTTGGGCATCCTCTAGGGCCGCCAAGCAGTATCGTACCAACGAACTCGATACCATTTTCTCATTCGGAAAACTGCCTCGTCAAGAACAAGCTCCACTTCCACAATGGTGTACTCCTTCATGTTCAAGACGGTGACCTTGGTGTCCACTTTGCTAGCGTCGCTTGGAGTTGCTAACGCGGAGCTGGAGACTGTCAAACTCACCCACCCGTTCGGTTCCACTGCTGAGGTTTCCCTCTTCGGCGCGCACGTGATGGCGTTCCGTACTGTGTTCGACCCGGACCTAGACGTTCTGTTCATGTCGAACCAGTCGCATCTCGACGGTGTCAACCCCATTCGAGGTGGTATCCCCGTCATGTTCCCCAACGTTGCCAGTGAGGCTGGTTTGCCCGAAGGCGGCTTTGCTCGCATCAGCAACTGGACCCTGGCCAGCATTGAGCAGGCCGCTAACGAACAGTCCATGAGTGTGGCGAAGTTCACTCTGGCATCGAGCGACGCGACTCGAAAAATGTGGCCCGTCGATTTCGAGCTCGAGTACGAGGTGAAGCTGGGCTCTGCCCAGCTGGAGACTACTCTACAAGTGCGTAACACGTTCTCGAAGGAGATCGAGTTCAACGCGCTGCTGCACGACTACATCTACGTCAACGATGTGCGCGAAAACGGTCTGTACGTTGCGGAGCTTCAGGGTGTCGAGTACTACGACATCATCGCCCAAGCGAACAAGACCGAGGACCGCCTCATGGTTGGTTTCGAGTCGCAGACCAACAGCGTGTACTTCAACGCCCCGAGCAAGATCAATGCTCCCGTCAGGGGTGTCAACTTTGACCAAACCGTGTTCATTGAGAGATCAGGCTCCATCAGCGGCGCTGCAACCCAGACGGATATCGTCCTGTGGAACCCGTGGGCTGAAGGTGCCAAGACCATGGACGACTTCGGTGACGAAGAGTACCTCAAGATGGCGACCATCGCGCCCGGTTGTGTGAGCAAGAAGCAGGCACTGCCGGCTGGTCAGACGTACACTCTGCACCAGACCATCGACGTGCAAAGATACTCTTAAGGCATCGTAGAGCCATCATGGTGTAGCCCTGCTCACCATTTTGAAGGCCATTCGTGCACATTTCCATTACGATGAATTTGGTCAACCAACTCCTCCCGTTTTGCTTGACTCCTTGCAATGGTTGTGTTTGAAAAAGGCACGCCCCCTATCTTGGTTCCAAATATCCAAGCAGGAAACATTTGTGAATCAAGACCCTGCAACAAAGACGCTATTAGCCGCACGGCAAGATATTTGCAAATACTACGATACTCTTACAGCAATGATACCGCCGACACTGTAAATCAACAACTGGATGGCGGGGGCCAAATCAACGTCGTGTGAAGATCAGAATTACTAGTGGTGGATGTCGTAGGCAGTGACGAAGTCCACGGAAAAATATCAAATGCAAACACTGATGAAATCACAGCAAGTTGCCTCTCTGTACAATTTCTTAGTTAATCAAAACTGAGACTGTCTCTCAAGCACCTCGAACGACAGATATCCACACTTCAGATATTGAATTTCAATTCATTTCACGTTACGTCGATCCTGCTCCGACGATCGCAATGGGACGACCTCCAACACGCCCTTCTCCATGGGTTTGTTCTTGATCAGGAGTGACGATCCGTAGATGCCCTTACGCAGTCGCGTAAGAGGGTAGACGACTGTGTTTCGCTGAATCAATGTGCACGGGTCCGTGACAGCCGAGCAGCCCAGCTGGCTTCCGTCTCCAAGAATGACACCCGCCTTCTTCCTGCCTGTGTCGTACGTTACTCCGCCCACATCAATCGTCAGATTGGACCCCGAGAACAGGCTCAAATTCGCCGTTGAAACTTGGTTGCCAAAGTGGCTCTTAAACCCACAAATGCTGTCTCCACAATAACCAGGGTGGCACAGCTCCGCGTCGTCCAGAATCACCGAGTTCTTCACTTCCCCTCTCAGCACTACATTGCGTCCCACAATAACACCTCCTCGAATGTACGTTCCGCTCCTCAACGTACTTTTCGCTCCAATAATCGCGGGTCCTTTGATAAACACATTGGGTTCGATCCGAACGTGTTTGCCAATGTGAATCGATCCTTCCGAGAGGTCGAACGTGCCCCCCAACACATGAGCATTGGGCAGCACAATGAGTCTCCTCTTGGGCACCTCCTCCTCCTCCTCTTGTGACACAGCCGACCTGGACCATCCGTACGAAAGTCGTCTCGTCGACCCCATGCTCTCGGTTGACGGGCGTCTCGCAGGCCGCCCGTCGTCCAGATTAATGACCTTCTGCGGGGCGAAAGTCTGCGTCCTGACCCCTGGGTAGATGACAATCTCCGCCGTCTCATTGGGGTCCACCCACTCCGGCAGTCGCCAGCGTGACTTGACGCGTGGATACGACGACGACCGGCCTCGGACGTTGTCGTCGCTGTCCTCCGAATCGGATTCTTCATCCCCGACGCCGCGGCCGTCGCTGTCGAGCCTCGTGGAGCTCTGCAACGTCGTGATCTGCGTGTTCTCCGCCGTGGACGTGGACATCCACGCATTGTCGGCGAAGAACTTGCATAGATAAGGGTGGATTGCGTCCAGCACAGCCAGGACATTGCTGCATCCGTCGAAGAGTCGGAAGTGGTCGAAGTCCTGCAGCCTCTCGGGGGAAAAGTACGCGTCTATCTGCAGATCTGAAGGTACCTTCGTGTCGAGGAGTGTCTGCAGATCTAGGATCTGCTTGTTGCACGAGGAACCGCCCTCTGGGAGCGGAGTAATCGGCACTTCTGTAGAATCGGAGGACTTCTTGGACGCTTCGTTTAAGGCGGATATCTGACTCGACGGAGGCGACTTCGAGCGATCGGAAGGTGAGTGAAGGTAGAATTGACACAAGAAAACAGTTAGCGCCGATGAAGCCATGCAACAGAGGAGCAGACCCGTCGCAAGCGCCACTGGCGGCACCCCCGACCCAGACGCCATCGAGATATCCGAAAGCGTTGCGATCTTCCGACAAACCGGATAGCAATATAATTTGAACCCGTTTTATGGTACAACAGTGTCCACCACACCTATTTATATTGACTTGGATTTTGTATGGCCATGCTTTCGGCCTCAAATCGGATCTGCACGCGGAAGGGGAGGAAGCTTCAGGATGGATTCGGTGCGCGCCAAGCACGCGGCGGAGCTGGAGGCCAAGCGCAAGAAGCTCGAGGAGATCCGCAAGCGCAAAGCAGCAGTCAGGTGCGTCTGCGCGTGTATTTTGGGGCGATTCCAGCGTTTGTATGAGCGCTTAGAGCGCTCGGGAGGCGCCAATAACAAAATATCGTGCTTGGTCTTATTTGGAACTCACGCTTTTCGTCTTGATGTTTGTATGGGCAACTGCACAATAATTGGGTTACTTCAGAGCGGCGGAAGAATCGTCGGCTGCGGGTGATAGCGTGAACGAGGCCATCGGCCAGCAGGAGAACAAGTTTGATGACTTCATCCAGAATATCCTGAAAAAATCCGGGGAGAAGGAGGATAAATCAAAAGAGGACGCAGAAAAGGCCAAGGAGGACCATGCAGTGTCCACCACACTGTCTCTAGCCGAGAAGTTGTCCTCCTTGTCCACCGTGGCCAGCGTGGCCGAGATGCACATCCAGCCCACGCTTGTGGAGACGTACACCAAGCACACAGAGACGGATATTACGTTGGAGCACGAGATCATCCTCAAGGGGGACGGTGCGACGGACATGGAGGTGGACGATATGGGGGACCATTCTCACAAACGCCCAGGTAGTGTGGACGGAGCTGCGTCGTCTCCTCGCAGTCGGAACTTGACGGTGGACACTGAGATGTCCACCACCGGAACAGATGGGTCTTCCTTGACGACGCTGTCGGTTGAAGAGAGGACCGAGGTGATGCAGTCAGACGCCATGGAGGCCTTCCTGAACAAGGCGTCGCGGGTCATTGAGCGTGCTCTGAACACGTCGAGCAAGTATGATATTATGATCGACTACGGTGCCGATGTGGAGCAGGACAGTGCGGTCGAGGAAGCCACCGAGTCGCTGAAGCAGCAGTTTGTGTTTGTTGACGATAAGTGGTCCAAGCATCGCGCTGTTACGGATGTGGACGTGTCACCGTTTTACCCGGAGCTAACTCTTGTAGCTTATACTGCGCGTGATTTCTTGGAGGATGAGGACAAAGACGATGGCATGTCGTCTCAGTGGGATACGATGGGCAATTCAGCGACCGCGGCACTTACCGAGGTGGCCTCCATCACGGAGGGCGTTGTGCTTTTGTGGTCGACAGCGCTGCCTGGTCGACCAGAGTACCGTTTTACCTGTCACTCGCAGATTACTAGCGCTTGCTTCAACCCATTCGATCGTCATATTATCATCGGTGGCACGTACTCAGGTCAGATTGTGATTTGGGACACCCGTGCAAAGAGCGCACCCGTTCAAAAGACGGCTCTGTCAGCTTTCAGTCACACGCACCCGATCTATGCCATGGCCGTTGCAGGAACGAAGACGTCCTACACGTAAGTGCATTTCTTGTGTTTTGCGTCGAGATTTCGTACGTACACTGACTTACGGCTTTGAATTGTGCAGTTTGATCTCTGCAAGCACCGACGGACGCGTGTGCATATGGGATATTGACCATTTGCAAAAGCCACTGGACATGCTGGATCTGCGAATCTCGCTCTCTATCGTCTCCAATTACACGTCTGTAAACGCCTCCGAAAAGAAAATGGAAGCATCTGTGACGTCCTTTGCAGTCCTTGGCAAGGAGATTAAGGAGCTTTTTATCGGTACGGAGGCTGGCAAGTTGTACTCGACAAAGATTGATCAACAGAAAAACAAGACTGGAGCCGCTGACGACACCAGCGGTATGGACACTGACAAGAAAAACAGGACCAGTCTTCTTGGCAGTAGCACTGGAGATCTCGTCCGCGAGGTTATCGTCGACGCGGTATCAAAGGAGGGATCGCATTTCGGTCCTGTAACAGCGATGCACTTTAACCCATTGCTACCGGCGCACCGTGACGGCCTCCTGCTCACGTGCTCACTGGACTCAACAGTGAAACTGTGGAGCATCGAGCACCCTAACTCCCCTGTGCTGTCGTTCGAGCCCTCGAGCGAATACATTAGCGATGTGCGATGGTCGTCAGTACACCCTGCTCTTTTTGCGGTGGCTGACAGCAGCGGCGCGGTGAGCATCTGGAATATCCTGAAAGATGTTGAGGTGCCTGCGGTCTCAGAGAAGATCAGTGAGAAGTCACTGAACAAGGTTCGATGGAGTGCAGACGGAAAAAGCGTGATTACGGGTGACGCCGACGGCAAGTCGTTCATCTACGAGGTTCCGTCCGATGTAAGTATCGTGTTTCATGGTTGTATGGGTTGTACAGTATCTGTGCACTATCACTGACATTTCTGTGCTATGCAACATTTAGATTGCTCTCCCCCAACCGGACGATCTGTCACTGCTTGAAGGTAAGGTGGCAACGGCAATCGCGGCGACAGCACTCTCCAAGCCATAAGCACCCTCGTGCCTTTTTCCATAGTAGACGCGTAGATGCAAACCAAATTGCCGCTGTTGGCTTGAAGAGGAATGCGATGTCCATCGTTTTGAGTTCGTGTTAATTTGCCAAATTCTTACTAAAATACGCTTAAGAACTTGGTTGGCAGCCCAGAAAACTTGCCATCAAGCGTGGAACTCGAGCGGGAACACTTGCGAGTTGTTGTACTTGCGGCACCACCTCTCAAATGCTGCTCGGACCGGAACGACCTACATCCACAAGCACGTCAGGATAGCAGTGCAAATGAACGTGATGCTGCAAGTTTACTTACCAGGCAAGGTTCCTTGACGAAAACTCGGATAGAGTATTCTTCAAACTTCCGTGGACTGAACATCTCGTACGCACACTCGGGTAAACGGAAGCACCGGGCATTTGCTGTCGCATTTTTCGAGTAAAACCTGGCATGCTGAACGGGGTCCTCCTTTCCCTTTCCGTAGTGAGCGCGCATGAACTCCAGCACCACTTCCTCCTTCTCGTTGACCAGTGATCGACGCGTAGAGCATCGTAACACTTCGTTCAATAGCATGTCCTCCGTCTTTTGCTTCGAATGGTCCGTCAACGCCGTCTTGCCAACATAATTGTAGTATGGCTTCGAGTAGATGCGATTCAGAATTGCTCTAGCCTCTTGGAGTTCTGGCCCATCGCTTTCCTGAATTTTCAACAGCACGCGGTCATCGAAATGTTGATAGGCCTCCATCGATCCCATAATATCAGAGAACCGCTTTCCTTTGATGGTAATGTGATCGTTTGCTGCGATCAGAAGGTCGCACAACATATAATCGATTGCGCGAACACCTCTGTGCTGGTACACGGACTGATGGAGCTCGTAACGTGTGCGAAAAGCCTGCATGATCTGTCCCGCTAGCTTCTCAGGGAAGCAAACCACCATGTGTTCTTCAGGATCCTCGCGATCCACCAGCACTCGAGCATTACGGATAAGCAGGTCCGTATCACAGGACATTTTAGCTCCCGTGTGAAGGGAGTCTCGCATGAAGTAGTCCAGCTTGTCCACGTCTAGTCCACTGTGTGCGTTATTGACGATGTCGTACAGAAATCGTTGATCACGAGACGGCCGTCCGCGGAGGACACCTTTTGACTCGCGCAAAGGTCCACCCCAGATGAGCTCTTTGATGAACACGACGTCATGTTGCGCTAGCCCGTAGTCCTCCAGTCGAATTTTGTTTTCTGCGAGCAGATAATCGAACATGTCCACTGATCCCTGCTCGTGTGACCACTTGAATGACCCAGGAATTAACTTTTTCTCCCGGAGTTGATCAAGAAACAGACCATCGAACACGTGGCTGAATGGGCCGTGCCCGAGATCATGACACAGCCCCGCAATCTTGATACAGAGCACGTCTTCCTTCGTAATCGGCAGCCACGGCTGATGCGAGCGAATGGTCTCAATCATCTTCTCTGCAAAATACGCCACTCCAAGGCAGTGCTCGAAGCGCGAGTGCGTCGCACCAATGTACACGAAGTTGGCAGCTCCCAGCTGGTGCAAGTTACGAAGCCGTTGAAACTACCACAACAACAAGCAGTTCAGCATGCCATACAAACATCGTATCGTCTTGCAAACTGGACCTGCAGTGTATCGATGATCCTCATGCAGATGGGCTCGAACGTCATGAGCCCATGCACACTGTCCTTGATCTACACAACAATAATTAGTATACCGCCCATCCAAATAATATATCCGCTTACTTCTTTTCTCGCATTCAACTTCAACTTGCTCTTCTCCTTCTCCACTTGCACCAACGTTTCCGTCTCCACGGTCTTCTTATCCCTCTCTCCAATATCCTCTGCAAGCAGCAGAGCGTCACCATCGCAGCCGCTTTGGCCTTCAGCTCCTAGTGTGTCCTTCTGAGACGAGAACAAGTCCGCGTCCGTTAAAGTACCAGCGTCTGCGTCCTCCGAGGCCTCAGCGCCGCACGAGTCGAAGGGTTTTCGTCGAGGCACAGAGAGCTCTCTATCCTCTTGCGTCTGCAGCTTCTGGCGCTTGACCGGCGCCTGCTGCTGCCGGGAGAAGGCTGTCCAGAGCGTGTCTTGCTTCTTGCTCATGGCCTTGGAGTGCAGAATGCAAAGTGAAGAGGCGAGGAACGACAACTAAACGACCATCACTCTCGTTACACTTGGTATTTGTAAGAATGTTGCTGCATTGTGGATAAAGGCAACTTCCAGGAAATCACCGGAAGTGTAAGTTTTTACTAGTGCAGTCATCCTTGGCCAAGCCTTCCACGAGGTTTGTTGACTATACCTTAACCACACCCAAGCCAAGCTTCTTCGATGGCGTCGCACGGCGGGCCCACTTTCCTCTGAATTTGCACCTGACGTAATCGAATGTAGTCGTCGTTTACCATGCACATCAACACTTGCAAGCGATTGTTCATACAGATACCAAACCGTCCGCTCTGTGGAGGATATTCACAGCGTCGGTATGAAACTCCGTCACAAACCTCAATCATGCTTGGCGTAAGAAAATCCACGGTTCGTGCGATATCAAAGCCTGAACGCAGACAAAGACTTGGAGCAAACTTCTTGAAAACTTCTTGACTTGCCACACTAGGCCGCGGTGAACCTTCACCAAGACACACCGAAGGAGGGACATCGATCATGGGGTTACCTACGCAAAACCAGTCGGCTGGATCGCATTTCCCCATGAATCCGTTGCAGCAAACAGGAGTGATGCTGAAAATTGAAAAGTCGATGAGATTCTGCAGTGGGGTCATATCTGGAAGGGTTTGAAGCGCCTCCATATACGGCAGCGCCAAGTGCTGCAGTTTAGGCACTCTCTCGAATGATGGAATCTCGGTTACAGAGTAGAGAGCCGCTAAGGTCAAACTCTGCAGGTTTGGCACGCCTAGCAGTCGTGGAATGCTCAACAGCTTTGCATGAGCGCCGATGTGTATCATTTGCAGATACGGCATATCGCTGAAGAGTTCTACCGGCAAATAGGTCAAACTTGGACGGAGTTGCTTACCTTCAATGAGCCTGGTATTACACGAGTGCATTCAATCGGGTGAGAAAATAAAAAAAATAAAACTCACCCCCGCGCATTCACCTACAGGAATTGTAGATTGGTCCAATCCTTTGCCCACTCCGGGAGTTCTTCGGTTTCCGTGTAAATTAGTGAGCTGCATCACGGAAAATAAAGATGGTCAGAGTATTGAGCTTGCGTTAGCATGATAGATGTTGTGCTACTTACAGGTATTGTAAATTTTTGCAGGTTCGAAGTCCCTCAGGCCACCGTGTGAGACCGCGATTGATAAGCTGTAGATTCTGCAGCATTCCTGCTCGCGATAAAGCATTCACCGTCTCGGAAACATCGATGGGCTCTGCCCATTCTTTAAGCGTTTGAGGTGTACGATAAACATCCACGAATGTTCGACACGGACAAAGCTCACCGGACCCCCACTGGTAAGCGAATGCCACGCACTCTGGATAGGGGCTGCAGGCTGTCTGGGAGATTGATATTGACCTTTGAGTGTAAACCACAATGGCGGCTCCAAACGCGACAAAAGCCGCTGCAACAGGTTTTGGCACACGACGCTGCTGGTGGAACTGTTGAGCAAGCGCTTCCCATGGAGACTGTCTTATCTTTTGCGTTTGTGCGGTCTCCACCATTAAATTAATCACAGTGATAAAGCGCAGACAAAACGAAAAGTTCATGCTCAATCGAAGCACTAAATCCGCGAACGTCAGGATTCTCAGCGAGTTTAGGCTTGTGATGAATAGTGCGCGCTCGGCTGGATCCGCGAAAAGCCGCGCGTTGCACTCAAAGCTCCCAGCTGGAAGTACTTCTACGTTTATGCTGAAAAGTTCGCGGTCGAAGTCAAAGCTGTTCGCACTGTAAAATAGCACCAGGATCGGGTACAACACAGCAGCAAACATGTCAAAGCTAGAAGAACGCAACAAGTAGGTGAGCATGGAGTTAGAAGTATCACAAACACTCCCTTTCCAGAAGATCGTGACGCACAGAGAATCGACGAGGATCTCGTTCAATGCAGACTGATTGCCCACCACAATTCCCGCGGCAACGGAGCATGCGTTCGCGCAGAGGAATATTGCGTAACCCATTACGAGCAGCGTGGATGATCCATCTTGGAGTAGCTGGCGTAGAAATATACTTTGCATCGTAAGATCCCCTATCTTTTGGCCTAAGTTCTGTTTGTTGTACAAAACGTCGATATTAGTACAGTAGTACAGTTTTCGTTGCAATGCAAGATAGTTACTTTACCCAAAACTTGCGATACCTCCCACGAATGCCAGCGATATCTCTCCAGACAGCGTTAATGCGCTGGTAGATCACATATAAAGCAGCAAACTGTTCGGGCCACTCGTTTTTATCCTTGTTAGGATTTCGATGTCTGCGTGAAATCAACTTGATCAGAATGAGCAGATAACAGGCATCCACCAGCACAAGTCCGATCACGCTAAGAACTTGTAGACTGTAGTCGGGATCTACGATCAACCAAAACTGTCCGTTGTTGAACGCGCTTGTATCCATCAGGTAGTTTGCTGTTGCGTTTGGCTCTTTGGACAGTATAACGAGCCAAGTCGTCCACGCGATCGAGATGAGGACTACAGTTACGAGTACGGGGCCAAATGCCCCAAAAGTATCGAGGAAATCGACCCATGACTGCATCTTGGAGGGTGAAAGCGACTTGACCCCAGTTTCCGCGAGCTTTGCAGGCAAAATCTGGTTCTTCTTCGGCTTGATTCCTGCCTTGTTAACTGCATCCTCCGGTTTGGAGCTACCAGTAGCAGTCACGATGTCTTTGGCTGGGGGTGAAGTGACTCGATTAGCCCACATCGAGAAATAAAGAGGGTGAAATTGTGGTGCCGAACAATGCGAAAATAGCCTTCAACTCAGTTTTTATCAGCATTTCTGCCGACCGCTTGAATATAGTTCAAAGCTCACGACTGCTGCCCTTCTCCTATCTCATAATGGGAAACGGGTAGCTAAAACATTCTGCCTGATAATTCACTGACCAACACCAAAGTGGTTACGGAGTGCAGATATAATACCACTGCAATCACGAGACGGGGCTGTCAAGCAGCCAATTACAGCGCGAAGTTTGAACTTGAGCTTGAGTTTTGTCCTCAACACCGTGATTTTGGCTCCGAAAGGCAGCACCCTCCTAGCTTTCGGTCGAAGAAAAACGTGCTGCTATTCCTTTAACTAAGTCAAGCCAATTCATATCATTTTTTGTCCATAAGTTGGAGTCGCTGTTGTTGTTAAACACATTAATTAAATGAGGTCCGAATAACCGACTCAACTAACTGGTGTGGTTTCTCAACATCATCATCTGCATTTGCCAACTCTAGTAGACACAGCAATGAACTCTAGCAGTTTGTGCTTGTTCTTGTTGGCAATACCACCCCATCGACGGAAACGATCTTGTACGACAGACACTAGTGCGGTAAATGCTGACGCGTCAGTGGCATATCAAGATACATCAGTTCTCGACACTTCAGAATCTCGTTTTTCGACCAAAGCGGCATCGACAGTATGTCTTGTAATAATAAAGTTCAGATTGACGAAGTCAACAAGATCGTCTTTGAGGCATAATGCTCCGAACGCAGCGTATTCACACTGTAAAACGTCGTAGGCTGCTCTAGAATGTCAACAAAAATCTCGATCTCATCGTTGGACAACCGTGTACGAGTAATTCAAGATATAGTTTTGGTGAATAGCATTCCTGAACGGCACCCGGCTTTTTTTCGACGAAGACACGTCGGCGCTGTAGTCCACGCACTGGCCGCGTCGGAAAATCTGGTAACGGTGGTAGCAGCTTGCGCAAATGCATCCAGCGTGAATTAGTTGCTGTAGCAGAGGTTTAAACTATCTATTCACCAGTCATACACATTTTGTAGTCGTAATAGTAGTATCAATAGTAGTATCCTGATATGAATAATACTTTATTAATTTGTTTTGGCATAGTGCTAAACAAATAAAAATAAAAATCGAATGGGTCAAACCTCTCTGCTCCGTGTGACAGTCGTCTTCCGCAGACAGCCAAACACCGCAGCTCTTCAAGACCTCGGCCCCGTCATCTCCAGCTTTCTGGGCCCTCCTCCGAGTCTCTCGCTCAGCGACGCCTGCAAACTCAATTCCCCCCAATTGCTGGACTGGATCTGGGCCTCCAGCTGCACGGCCACCGAGAACAGAACTTCTTCGTGGTCTCTCAACAATTTCCTCCGATCGGAGCCTCTTTATTACCAATGGCAATTCAGTCTGGCCATCCGAGTTGCTGTTCGTAGTGGGAATTTGGAGATTGTTGAGTGGCTGTTGACCCATTTTTCGTGCTGTGAGGTCTGTGAAGCTGTTGTGGAAGACGCAGCTGATCATGGAAAGCTGGGTATTCTCAAGAAGCTACAAGAACATGAAATTCAAGTTGATAATATAGACATCAAACAGAGAAAAATCGATGTCGAGGGATCTTCTTTATTCAAGGCTGGTCATGTGATCCACTGGAGTGGGAGAGCTATCACGCTGGCCTGTTACAGCGGAAATCGCGAGATGATCTTGTGGTTACTCGAACATACACCGACTGAAAATTACAAAGGTGATTTAGAGTCGGTCATTGAAAGCGCTCTTGGTACAGGCGACATGGAACTAGTTCGACGGCTGTTGCCCCCAGGGAGGATTGCTTTGGACTATGCTCGGTACTGTAACCGGCCGGAGATTATCGAGTGGGAGCTGGATTGTGGTTATCTGAAAAGGGATAGTTTCTCTGCAGTCTGTGCAATTAATTCTCTCGTTCCTGTGGGGAGGCTGGACCTCATCAAGCAGATTGCAGCTCAACTTGATCCACCTCCTGTCGAGTCAGATTGGCCCCGCGGTTGGCGTGATGCAATGGGAAGTGCCTGCGCATGTGGCGACGCTCGTATTCTTCAATGGTTGATAGAACATCCGATGGGGCCTGAGGAGCTGTACGAGTATATCGGACTATCCCGTCTCTTGGAAACTGCCGCGTACAGCGGACACGTTGAGGTGATGCAGTGCCTTTATAGCAATGGCTTTGTCAGTACGTACGCCGGTGCTCTGCTTGTTGCCGTTCGCAATGACCACATAGCTGCGGTTAGATGGCTTATTGAGAACTTTCCGAGCTCTGAAGTTGTGCCGCACTACTGTGTGATGAATGAAGCTGCACGACATGGGCGTTTGGAGCTGCTGCAGTATATGCACAACTTGGATCCATTGATTGTACCTGGGTATGATCCTGCCAGGATGGTATACACGTCGAATGATAGCGCGTCCAAACAAATTGATGAGCTCAGATATGATTCCGATAGAATGCTGTGTGTATCCGCTGCAGACGATCGCTTGAAGATGGTCCAGGGGAAGCTGACGATAGATCGGCAATTGTGGCGTTCAACGGATCCCATGGATGAAGCAGCAGCCAATGGGCAACTGGAAGTGGTGAAATGGTTGCACTGCCATCGACGTGAGGGATGTACAACGGGAGCAATGGACTTTGCAGCAGCCAATGGGCATTTGGAAGTTGTACGATGGCTGGATGCGAATCGGACGGAAGGATGCACGAACAAAGCCATTGACGGGGCGGCACGCAACGGTCACGTTGAGGTGGTGAAATGGCTTTTTACCCACACTACCGGAGCATGCACAGCGGACGCCATGGAGTATGCTGTGTTTTTCGGACACGTTGAGGTAGTGAAATTGCTTCATGCCAATTCAAGCATTGATTGTTCGACGGAAGCTCTCGACTACGCAGCTGGACGTGGTCATTTCAAAGTAGTGGAATGGATGTGTATCAACCGCTCGGAAGTCTGTACAGTGGAGGCAATGAGGGCGGCACTGCAGAGCGGACACTTACAACTTGCTTGCTATTTACAAGAATACTTTCCGAAGTACAGCCCAGCAAAGGTGAAGATGGCAAAGGACCCTCGGAAGCTGTTCGATGGGCTTCTTTACCTTCATGCCAACCACAAGCACAACTTTACGCGCCAGTTCGTTCAAAACGTAACAAAGACTTGCTCTTGCTTCAGCTCCAGCTACATGAAAACAGAGTTGCAGTTGGTCAAGCGATGGCTGGAGGACAATCATCTCACCAATAATTGATCCAGTGCCAGTCAATAAAACATAGTGCGCGTACACGAATTTCTTCATAGGTTACTCATCGATGACATCTCATAGAACGCAACACGACAAACCATGATCTCTACTTTGCAGTTGGAAAGTGTGTCCAAGTTGTTGCTTTGCGCGGCAGAGTGCACCACTGATATCGAGAATTAAATGCAAATGGTGTTTAAAAAACTGTATCGACTGTCCGTCGATGGTGGATATCGGTGGCTTGATGCAATTCACAAGTTGGTAGCCGCATTGAACGAGGTCGTACACTTCATACCGTTTAAGAATGGCTTCTACTTCTGAAGTACAGCACTAGATTGGTAACAAGATCAAATTACGGCTGCGTTCCATCTTCAGTGTCAGCGGGACGTAGCAGCTCTGCAGCAGTTGGGACCCTCGATCTCGCTCTTCCTGGGGCCTTCTTCGTGCCTCTCACTGAGTGGCGCCTGCGAGTTTGGCTTCCTCCGACTCTTGGACTGGATCTGGAGCACCAGTTGCACTTCCGCCTCTTGCAGGCCCAGTAGATGGCCCCTCACCAACTTCTTACGATCAGATAAAAATGACTATCACGGGCAGTTCATTCAGTCGCTGAAAATTGCCGTTCAAAGAGGTGATCTGGCTGCTCACACATTTTTCAGGTTGGGGAGTTCTCGTCTACGTGGTTAGAAAACGCCGCTGGGCGTGGGCACTTGGAAATCTTACGTCTTCTTCTGAAATATGATGGTGAGCAACAAAATGCAACAGGGCAAAGTTACAGAAAGAGGAAAAGAGACGACAACTCTCAAAGTGTCGCTTGTCCAAGTGGTCAAGGAAACGTGGTTCGCTGGGATCACCAAAGTCTGGTCGAAGCTGCACAAAACGAGCATTTTGAGGTGGCGCAGTTTTTGTTCGAGAATACGCCTCATCATATGAGTGAGGAGATGCTGAACGTGTTCTCGATATCATTCTGCAACATGGCGAGGTGGGATTGGCGAAAAGGCTGCTGCCTCGAGGTACAAGCGTCCTCGACTATGAATTACTGTCCCCGGCCTGAGATTATAGAGCAGAGACTAGAATCTGGTTACCTGTGTGCGCCATTTCCTGCTAGTATTGCGATCTCAAAAGTGGTGGAAGCTGGGCGGTTGGATCTCGTTAAGAGGATTGTGGGGCCGGATAGACTCTGTACTGGAAATCTAAGCTGGCGAGAGAATTGGATCTGTGCAGCATTAAAATGACATGTAGAATTGCACAACTTGACATTCTGCGGTGAACCATGGAGCAACCTTCACGGCCTGTCGTCGCGCACATACGTGACGCCGAGATTGGTGGAATAGTGTCACCTCTTAGTTGCACTGCGGAACGTGGTCACATTGAAGTGATGCAGTGCCTGTACGACCATGGATCCATTAATTTGTTTGGAGAGGCACTGCTATTTGCTAGTGGAGAGAGCTGCGAGCAAAGGAAACCTGGCGTTGGTACAGTGGCTTTACAGAACAGTAAAGGCAAATAGCACCGCAGAAGCGATGAACATTGCAGCTATTAATGATCACTTCGAGGTTTTGAAATGGCTACACGCAAACCGTCAACATGCAATCCTCTACTGCGTTTGATCGGATACCTGAATCTCGCAGAACGGGTTCGAGTTGCCGATTCATCTCTCTGATTGATTCAGATTCGACCAACGATTTCAAAACCGTTGGCCACCTGAATCAGTTTCTGATGCCCGAACGAGAAGGTGCCATAAACGAATGGAAGTACGCTTCTTATGGGAATTCACACTACTGTGTAGCGAATGGAGCTACGAGACCCGGTAGTGTGGGCCTGCTGAAGCATTTGGATTTGGAACCACTGCAGAAAGAACTCTAGCCGCATCCACTATCACCACAACCGTCGTCATAATAGTTCTGATTGTCGTATGTCCCGCCGTAAATGGTGCCCGCTTGTATGGTGGGAGTATGGCTGCTACCTCTTGTGTTCGTCGGAAATGTCTGTAGATAGATGTTCGTTGGGTTTGAGTGTCTACTTGGATTCGCGGGCTCCTTGGTAGGCGAGGTTGCTGCATTCGCGTTCTGCTGTGGTTGCGGCATCGAGCTGTTGTGGGGAGCTTCATCGTCAACAACATTGCACAGCGCGCTTAGTGTGTCATCAATCGGCACGTACGATTTACCATCATATAAACCGTCCTGGGGGTCTTCACACCCGGCAGCGTCGTACAGACCGGCAAATGTGTCATCTATCGACAAGTATGATTTTCCATCGAAACACCCACCGTTCGGATCAAAAGCGTCGTAGAGTCCGCTCAGTCCTTCCTCTATCGGTTCGTATGATGACTTGCCATCGCGGAAAACACCTTTGGGGTCCGCAACGCCGGTATCAAGTGGCACAAGTGGCGCCCCATCGTTGTGGCCTTCGTGTTCAGCAGCGTCGTACAGTCCGCACAACGCGTCGTCTATAGGCACGTAAAGCCGGTAGCCCTCCTTCCTTCCTTTCCTGGGCTCTGCAGATGTGAGTTTATTTTTTTTGCGTTTGCTGGTCTTTTGTGGTTGATGCGTTGCCTCCTTTGTCTTCTTCGGGTTTGTTCCAGTTAGTGCTGCATTAGCAGCCGTTCGTCCGCGTTTTTCGTGTTTGAGCGACTGTTTCGTGTTGACATTGGACTTCGTAGGTGGACAAGGGGAAGCGTAGGGTCCTTTGTTCATCTTCTCGATCTTCTCGAGAATTTTCTGGTCAGAACGCTTGGAGCGTCTCGAGGCATTATTCCCCATGATCGAACTTGAGTGTGAAGACGTAATTTGGAGACTGAGCCGATAGTTTAAGGGTTCTGTACCCACTATTATAGAAACGCCTGCAAAACTCCATATGGGCACGTACCATATGTATATGTGGGTACATTTGTCAGCAGGAGTCGAAGGTCGCTATTGCTTAACCGTCTTACATATTATCATGAAGCACAAGCATCAGCGTCATGGTCGACATCAGCGCATTCATGGTTTGGAAATGTATGTTTTCCTTACAAAAAAAAATTTAGCGACGCAGGATGTGGCACGGGGGAATGGGCACGGAACAGAAATGTGCCTGCACTCGAGGCGCCAGCGCAGATTCCGACAAAAGCTTCGTCCATTGGCGGAAACACGTAGAAGTAAGTCACAGCCAGCAGAATAGTATCAACCTATGATTCATAAGGGCAGAGGTTGCAAGGTTAGATCCATGATTTTGGCTGAGCGCAATGACAGCCACAGCACTTTTCTGACGTTGGATCCACTCGCTCGAAGGCAGATATGCAAACCACATGAGTGTCTCATCAAGGATAGTTTGCCGTTGCTGACTCAGGATATAGTTTGAGGGAAAACCCACAAGCTGGCTTGTTGTTCTTGAAGGCGGTACCAGCAATTCGAGCGTCTACGACGAACCGGAGAGGGTGTTTGGGGCCAAGGTCCAACGCACACTCAATCACATCTTTATGGAATTGCGTAGCATTTGCACTTACGCAGCCATATCAAGATCTTGGCCTGGTCATTTCGAGCAACGTCTCGCAGCCCCCACTGGACGTCTGTTTCTCCGTATTGGTTTGTAGATGGCTACCAGACTGCTTTAAATGAGTCATGGTCTGCACCAGTATGGACCACTTGGGCGGATACGAGAGACACCTCCACATCTCCGCAACCTGCTGCAATCTCCGAGGACTTGGGAAGTTGTCATTGATAATAATGCGGCTCCACTATAAGAAATTGCTGAAACACTAATGGAGACCTCTGTCCCCGCAGAACCGAAGGCGCAAACGTAACTCAAAGAAATATTCGACGACGGGCTGGAATCACCAGTGGGGTCAAAGTCGGCTGCAGTCTTAGCGAGAGCGACAGCAAAACCGCTACCACGTTGCCTGCCGTTCGTTCAAAGTATTTATCCACTTTTCAGAAAAGACTATAGAAAGCTGGACGTGATCTCGCGCACGAGGCGGATGATCGAGCTCACCTGGGAAGGCGAGAGATATGGTGCAGGAATGTTATCATTTGACTTGACTTTTCTCTCCTTTGGAATGGATCATCGTCGAGCTCTACTCTTGACTCGCGCAGTCAGTTATACTACAAGTCGCAGGGAATAAATATTGGTGCCACATCAACAAGCATCTAGAGCTCGTCGACAGCATTCATACAGAAACTCACAATTAGCGCTGACGGTTCTGACGGCGCAGTCTTCTTTTCAGCAAATTGGTTTCTGTTACGAAGTACATCAGGATGTGAATACATTTTGAAGTGTTTGACAGGATAGCTGGAACGTACCGTTGATTCGTCGCTCTTCTTCCTCGATTTCAGATCGGTCGCGCGTAAATGCCAACGAGAAGGCTCGAAGAGGGATTATAGGCTTGGGTTTCTCGGTCTTCTCACCTTGAATACGACACTCTATCATATCATAACAGGTCAACCCACGATACAGAAAATAGACCCCAAAACAATGCTTACCTTTTCGTTCAGTCGTAGCACGAACACTAACAGCCTCATCACCGCATTCAGCTTTTCCGGCCATGTCGGTAGCCATCGCCTCCGACTGTCCGCTCTTCAGCGCCGACACCTCGCTCACCAGCACGCGCTTCTCTTCCTCCAGCGCGGCCACCGCAGCACTCCGCTGCGCCTGTAGCTCTTCCAGCTCGGTGGTCTGCACCGACAAACGCTCCTCCAGTTGAGCCATACGCTCGTCCTTCTCGCTGCAGTGCGCCATCGCCTCCGACTGTCCGCTCTTCAGCGCCGACACCTCGCTCACCAGCACGCGCTTCTCTTCCTCCAGCGCGGCCACCGCAGCACTCCGCTGCGCCTGTAGCTCTTCCAGCTCGGTGGTCTGCACCGACAAACGCTCCTCCAGTTGAGCCATACGCTCGTCCTTCTCGCTGCAGTGCGCCATCGCCTCCGACTGTCCGCTCTTCAGCGCCGACACCTCGCTCACCAGCACGCGCTTCTCTTCCTCCAGCGCGGCCACCGCAGCACTCCGCTGCGCCTGTAGCTCTTCCAGCTCGGTGGTCTGCACCGACAAACGCTCCTCCAGTTGAGCCATACGCTCGTCCTTCTCGCTGCAGTGCGCCATCGCCTCCGACTGTCCGCTCTTCAGCGCCGACACCTCGCTCACCAGCACGCGCTTCTCTTCCTCCAGCGCGGCCACCGCAGCACTCCGCTGCGCCTGTAGCTCTTCCAGCTCGGTGGTCTGCACCGACAAACGCTCCTCCAGTTGAGCCATACGCTCGTCCTTCTCGCTGCAGTGCGCCATCGCCTCCGACTGTCCGCTCTTCAGCGCCGACACCTCGCTCACCAGCACGCGCTTCTCTTCCTCCAGCGCGGCCACCGCAGCACTCCGCTGCGCCTGTAGCTCTTCCAGCTCGGTGGTCTGCACCGACAAACGCTCCTCCAGTTGAGCCATACGCTCGTCCTTCTCGCTGCAGTGCGCCATCGCCTCCGACTGTCCGCTCTTCAGCGCCGACACCTCGCTCACCAGCACGCGCTTCTCTTCCTCCAGCGCGGCCACCGCAGCACTCCGCTGCGCCTGTAGCTCTTCCAGCTCGGTGCTTCTGAGTGTATCGCCACCCTTAGCACTATAACACTGCAGCTTCACTGTTGTGGCTTCGAGTTGTCCTGACAGTGAAGACACCTCGTTCGTCAGTTGAGTTAGATGCTTATTCTTTTCGGAATGCTCCTGGGTTGTTGGTGGCGTAGTGAGTTGCGTTCGTAGGTCCTCCAGCTGAGCCTCTTGGCTGGCTACTTGCTCGGCAAGTTCGTATTGAATTTGCTGCTGAGTGGCGGTATCTACGGCGTGTGCTGACATGGTAGCTGCCATCGCCTCGCGGTTGTGTGATTCACACAGTCGTCGTTCCTCATTCATCATCTGAATCTGTTCTTGTAATCGCTGAAGTTCGTGTGTCTGTGTCTTCAGCTTTTCAGCAAGAGAAGTCTTTTCATCCTGAAGCTGAGCAAACTTGGTTGTAAGATATGATGGCGTGGGGTTTCTGCCGTCTGTCGATCCAATTTTCGCCATGGATTCGGTCCTCGTCAAATGTGGAGGGGTAGGAATTTGAGAAGGCACTTTTCCTTCTCGTGGCTTTCTTAGTGCAGATGTTGGTGTCAATGGAATCCGGCTAGGTTGTGAAGCTGCGGGTGTTGTGGGTGTCTGTGTTCGCGTCGATGAGGGAGTTATCCTCCTGTCACCGGGAGTACGTGATTTCCCGCCTCTCGAGTTTAATCGTTGAACTGGATTCTTCATAGATCGGTTGCTGGATGCTGTATATGCTCCAGCAAACAGTTTTTTTGCCGCGATTTTCGACGAAACTGTGTTTGTAATCGTTGCTAAATGTCTTCGCTTGGCAGGCTAATGGTGGTCCAAGACGAGAAATACTCAGCAATGAGCTCATAACATCAAACTTTCGCGAATAAGTTACCTGAAGCGATGCTTCCAGATCGGCTTCGTTGCGTGACCGCTTCAAATGTTTTTTTACTCCGTCAGCTAGCAATGCATTCATCCTAGATAGCAACAATAGCATGTCAGACAAAGGCTCCAACCACGGAAAAACGAAGAACACTCACCTCTCAAGCTCATCGGGCCATAGTAAGACATATTTCCTGGTAAACATCAATGCAGAATATTAGTAAATGATAGCGCTGCAAACCAACGAAAGACGTCTCACCAATAGCATTCACGCGCCTTTTCTCGTCCTTTTGGTGATGCATCACTGAGCGAGGCCTGCAACAGAAATAGTAGCAGCATTAATTATCCATCTGCATCCCGCTTCCTTCATCAACACAGATCCTCACCGCAATTGTCGGCTGTAGACGTATTCTGAATCGTTCCAGTACTGCGCTGTTCCAACCTTCCAGCGCCATAAACGTATAATGAATACAGCTCTCTCTCAAGTCGCGATTTCTACCATCCACCACGTCCAGTCAGCTCCAAAAAAGGCCACACAACTCTCACATCCACGCTCTTACTTGGTGGTGTCCAGCACTCGCAGCACGGGCGCCAACACGAAGCGACTAGGCACCGCCTCTACAATAGCCTCAATGCAGCTGTTCACAGCTCCAGTGTTGACCTTATTGGAGCCTCCTCTGGCCTCCAGCAGCGTCGGGAACAGGTCCCTTACCAAGATTTTGCACCTCACAGGCCCTAGTGTTTGTGCCAGCAGCGCCAGCGTCGCGCTCGCCTCCTTGACGACTGTGGAGCGCAGATCCGTCAGCGTCGCGCGAAAAGGCTGCGTCAGCGCCTGCATGTTCTCGGGCGACAAGAGGCTCGGCAGGTCGACAGCCACGTCCTGTGCGTCACTGGTCTCGCTCTGCAGCCGCGAGAAAGCGTCCAGCAGCTGACGTAGCTCCGTCAGGGCCGCGCACTTGTCCTTCCACGCGTCGTCGCGCTGCAGCAGGCGCTTGCCCAGCTCCAGCACCGCGTTCGTCCTGCCTGCAAAGCACTGGCCACATGTAGAGAGAGAAGTAAGAGAGAGGAAACGTCTGCAGGACGAGAGGAAGCGGCACCATGAGGCTCATGTCGCTGCGCTGGTCGCTCCGCATTGCGGAAGGCAAGGAATGATGCGGAAGGAGTGATGGTCGGGAAAAAGGCGCGCATGTGTTTTGAAATTGAAGTTGGTGTTGCATACACGCATTGTGGTGTGGTTTACGTACGGTATTGGTGTAATCACGTACATAACCTACGTTACGGCATGCGCCTGCGCATTTGCGATTGAAAGCGAGTGGATTAGCGGCGATGACGACGCCGGCCAAGATCGAGGGCGCCGTGCCCAAGAAGGTGTACATGCACTACGAGGAGGGAAGCGAGGCGCAGACGCTGACGCTCAAGATGACGCTGCCATCCAAGTGGGCGGGTCACACGGTGGACTACCTCAAGGAGGTGCGGTGACGGTGGAATATCTTACCAATAGTAGCAATTCTCTAACCTGGTTGTGGCAGTTCTTCGTGGAGCACTACAACAACAAGAAGCCCGAGAACGCACTCGACGGTGCACAGATGCACCTGGAGAAGAAGGGCGACGCGCAGCTGTTCGGCGACGAGTTGCTGCACACGGCGGTGAACAAGTACGACGACCTGTTCCTGAAGGCCGGCGCATCCACGCTCAAGCCCGTCCGGGTTCAGAGTAGGTTTAGCAGTTTTGTAGCATTTTGTTACTGGAAACGCTGCTAATTGCTGTTTAATTTGCTGCAAAGCAGAGATCGCTGCGGCCGTTGAGTCGGACAAGAACCTCCTGCAGTGCAAGAACCACGGCTGCCAGAAGAAGTTCCTGGAGGAGGAAAACAGTGATCAGGCGTGCCGTCACCACAGTCTGCCACCACTGTTCCACGACATGAAGAAGGGCTGGCAGTGCTGCTCGTCCAAGATGGTGTACGACTGGGACGACTTCGAAAAGATCGAGCCGTGCATCGTGGGCCGCCACTCGGCTGTTGGCCCCAACTCGCAGTTTGCGGCGTCACCTACGGTGGCTGCGGCCGAGAGCGCAGCCGGCTCTGTGGCAGCTGCTGCCCCGCCGGCGGCTCCCCTCAAGTCAATCGACGACTACAACCAGAAGAACCCGGACGCTGTGACTGCCGTCTCATCGGCCAAGGAGAGCCAGCAGGCCCCGGCCCCCAAGCGGACGGACGGCAAGGCAAACTGTGTCAACTACGGTTGCCAACAGGAGTACGTAGTGGCCGAGAACACTGAGGCGTCGTGTAGGCACCATGCCGGCGCGCCCGTCTTCCACGATGCCAGCAAATTCTGGAGCTGCTGCCCAAAGGACGTCAAGTACGATTTCGACTCGTTCCTCAAGGTGCCGGGCTGCGTGGTGTCTGCGCATACTGACGTGAAGGCAGCTTAGATGGCGTAGAGACAGTTGGTCAGAGCGACCACGAGCTCGTGTGTCGCTCTGGTTGTTTGGAGTCCCAAATTCCCTACAATGTGGTGATTTCCAGCGATTTATTGTGTATTGTGTGCCTCTTTCAGGGGTAATTGAAGCTCTTCATCTCACACGTCGGTACGTTAGCCGACATCAGTAGAGCCATGTTTCGCGATCGAATGTATTTCCTTGCTATGGGAAGTTACAGCAGATCGTGTTATTTGCTCAGCTAACCGTCGTAAGCGCTGTGCTAGTGCTAGTTTCAGTAGAACTCTTCGTCTACGCGGTTAATCTCGTCGCGTACTCGGTTGATTTCGGCCAAGTGCTTCTCCTTGAGATGTAGCACCTCGGCGATACGAGCGCGATTGCGAGACCACTCCTGCTCTTTGGCACCCTTGACGATCTCAGCCACCTTCGCGAGACTTTGTTCGCGCATGGCATCTTCCTGAGCAAGCAGTTTGCCGATGTGGATGTCGTGTGACCCGTTGATGGCATTGTTGAGCGCGTCGCGGTCGTTTAAGATTGCGCGGCACTCATCGGTCAAGTAGTCGTCATCTTCACCGTCATCCGATGCCATTCTCTCGAGTAGCGCGACCGCTAGCTGGCTGACGTTCTCGAAGAAGTTGTTTTCGAGCACTTCAATTGTTCGGAAATGCTCCGTAGAGATATCGCGCGCCTCCGATCCGACAGCCTCGATTGAACTCTCCATGGCAGAGATCAACTCTTGCGCCGTCTCCACTACGTCTGACTCGAGGTTCATGAGCTCGTTGTGTAGTTTATCGCTGGAAACCTCCGCATCATGAAGAAGTTGAAGACCTACTACAGAACCCGATCCGTCTGCGTCCGATGTTGAAGCGCTGTGGGCAGCCGTAGCCTGCTTTAGAAGCTGCTTGGCTGTACGTCGATGATTTTCTACCGCCCGAATGCTTGCTTCTTGGGCGTCAGCTTGAAGTTTCTCGTACGTCGCCTTGAACCCGTCCACCTCTTTCGTCAATCCTGAGTGTTTCTCCAACAAAACGAGCTTCACATCTTCTGCAGCTGCCTTGGCTTTCTCAGTGTAGTCGTCGATAATGTTGCGCAGCCCAGGTAACACCTCAATCTTGCTCATCTCGGTGTCCTCCTTGAACATGTCGGTCAGCAAAGTCTATCGGCAAACAATCGAGTACAACGGTCAGATGCAGAAAGATCCCAGTGCTGGCGAAATTGTGAACGGTTGACCTCGAGGATGATCACGTTTGCATCCTTCAGCATGCTCAAGTACTTCTGTTGCTCGGCTTCTCTTGCTAGCGCGGCATCTTCGATTGCCTTCACTTCCTTCAGTTCTTCCAACTCGTCCTGGTACTGCTCGCGAGCCTGAACTGTTTCATTATCATCAACAAGCGCGTAGTCCAGATACTGAAGCTTTTCCAAATGGGCTAGCAGAAAACTACACGACCGAAACAAACACGAAATTGTTAACGCTTTCTGGACAATACTATCGACTTAGTGATAACTCACGGCCGATACTCTGGGTCGGAGCATACAGGATTTCCGCTCAAGTTGAGCACGCGCAGCTTCTCAAGACACTTCAAGTACAGCAACCCTTCTGTTGATGGTAGTGAATTGTTGCCTATCGATAAAACCTGCCCACAAAATGTCAGTGGGGACACAAAATGTATCTGGTAGATCGACTCCTTGTGCTTACCTGCAGCTCCTTGAGTGTGTCAAGATTTTCGAGTTTGGAGATGCAGTTGTTGTACAGACTCAAGTCCGTGAGCTCCACGAGGTTCTCAAGACCGTTGATAGAGGAAATGTTGTTGAACGACAGATCGAGCCACTCGAGATGGACGAGGTGGCCGATTCCGTCGATCTCCTGCAGCACGTTGTTGTCGAGCTGCAGCTTCACGAGGTGACGCAACGTCTCGAGGTTTTCCATCTTGAAAATGTTCTGGAACGACAGCGACAGTGTCTGGAGCTTGATGAAGTCCACGCTCTGATCGGCCTCATTGATAGCATTATTGTTAGCCGGGTCCAGGTCTGCGCAAGCCACCTTCTTGATCAGCTCGTCACTGATCACGGCCACCTCCGCGTGCCGGACGCCTAATCGATGCATGGAGCCTCACTCCTCGCTTTGATGGGGGAAATCGGTCGAATTTACGCAGCTTTGTTTGGATCGGACCCTGGCTAACGCGACGAGACACCTCAATGCGATGCCGCCACCACACTCGAAATAGGAGCATCTCATGGCGAAACGGATCCACGTCAATGGTAGTCTTGGTATCGACGGCTTTGGTGAGATGGACGAGCTCAGCACGTGAACTGAGATGTTCATTACCGAATTTCCAGCTTCATCCAACAAGCTAGGGTCGATTTTCGGCTCGACAAGTCTCTCCTTCGCTGACTATGGGCTGTGTGAGTTCCGTGCAACGACATCTCGCCGGTGAGAACCAACTCGATGCGAGTGAGGCATCATCCTCTCGGTCTGTGCATTTTGCAAAGACGCCGAGTGTGGCTCAAGTGCACGAAGGCGTCTTGTCCGAGATGGTGCGCTTCCGTCGACCGAACATCCGCGACTCGGCTGGTTTCGATGTGGTTGATAGTGAAGAAGTGGCGCTGTTGATCCAGCAAGGTGGCACTTCCGATGGACCCCAGCTTCGTCCGGAAGAGCAGGACATTGTTGTGGCTGCGCTGAGAGGGAACGTGATCTTCTCGTGTATGCAGCCTGAGCAGCTCCGGTCTCTGGCGACGTGCATGTTCGTGCAAGAGGTCAAAGCTGGAGAGACCGTGATCAATGAGGGCGAGATTGGCGACAAGTTCTACGTCGTTCGCTCAGGCCGATTCGACGTAGTGGCAGACAACGGACATACCATCAACCGACTCGTTGTAGGCTCCACCTTTGGGGAGCTTGGATTAATTTACCGAGCGAAGCGGACAGCCACCGTCATCTCGGACCCCAAAGTCTCCGGTTCATTGTTTGCACTGCCAGGAAAGTACTTCCGGTATATTGCAGCGCAGCGATCACTCGAAACGTATCAAAGCTCGCTGGACGCGCTCAAAAAGGTGAAGTTGCTGAGCAGCTTGACTGCTGAACAACTGGAGGTGGTGGCGGCTTCCGTCTACTCGTTGCGGTACCGTCCAGGTGATACGATCGTGCATAAGGGAGAGCCTGGACGCGTGATGTACATGATTCAAGCTGGTACTGTTGTGTGCACCGACATCGGCAGTGGAAGTGCTTCAATTGGGAAGGTCCAGCTGAAAGAGGGCGACTACTTTGGGGAACGCGCGTTGTTGTCGTCCGAGCCGCGATCTGCTACCGTCGTCGCCCAAACTGACGTTCGAGTGATTGCACTCGACCAGACAACGTTCACGTCATTGTTGGGCCCGCTACAGCAGGTGCTGGACTACAATCGAATGTTGCGTACGCTGGAGAGTATCACCGTGATGAAGAAAGTCCCGTACGCGCTCAAGAAGAAGTTGTTGGATTCGGCGCGCATCGTTCACTTCGAGCCGTGTGAAACGATCCTCAACGAGGGTGATGACGGAGACACCTTCTACATCCTGAAGGAGGGCGAAGCAAAAATGCTCCAGCAGCCCAAGTCCCGATCGTCGTCGACAGCTTCGTGTGCGTCCAGTCCTCCGTCCCCAATGCACAAAGCTCCTCAATTGAACGGTGGCGTGGAACTTCTGTCATCTCCTCCACTCGAAGTTGCTCGTATTCTACCCGGTGACACCTTTGGCGAGTTGGCCATTTTGGACCGACGTCGTCAGCCTGCATCGATTGTTGCCTGCACTAAGGTGGAGTGCTTTGCACTTACCAGCCGCGACTTTGACAATATCTTCGAGTCCGTCAAGGATGACCTGCACGATCTGGCAAGACAAAAAGAACTCGTCAGCAGCGACAAACTTTTTGCACACGAAATCACTTTATCCAGTCTGAAGTACATTTGTGCAATCGGCATGGGGTCCTTTGGCGTGGTGCATATGGCCGAACATGTCCCTACGGGGCGATTCGTAGCCGTGAAGGAAATGTGGAAGTCGCGGTTGGAGAAGCTCCGACAGACACACCACATTTACAGCGAGAAAAAGTTGCTGCTTCAGATTGATTCACAGTTTCTTCTCAAGTGCTACGCCACCCTGCAAGACGAGAATAAGATTTACTTTGTGACGGAGCTCCTGGTCGGTGGAGAACTCTTCCGACGCATCGTCACCCCCTCAGGACTCTCAATCTTGCTCTCTCAACCTGATACCCGCTTTTACGCTGCCTGCTGCGTCAAGGGACTCGAGTATTTACACGAACACAACTTCGTCTATCGCGACTTGAAGCCTGAGAACATTTTGCTGGATTCTAGCGGCTACGCCAAGCTCGTGGACTTTGGGTTTGCGAAGAAGTTGACTGGCAAAACGTACACATTGTGCGGCACCCCAGAGTACCTGGCTCCGGAAATTATCATCGGCATCGGACACAACGTGGCTGTAGATTGCTGGGGTCTTGGGATTCTTATCTACGAGATGGTGGTGGGCGACTCACCGTTCTCGTCACCTGACGAAGATCACCTTGCAGTGTGCCGAAACATCCTGCAAGGCCACATTTCGTTCCCTCCAGACTGTGATCGTGACTGGAAATCCATAGTTTTAGCGTTGCTCCAGCGTCAGCCAGAGAAGCGTGCATCAATGATAGCGGGTTCGTTGCTGGATGTTCGAAAGGAGAAGTGGCTCGCCGGATTTGACTGGGACTCGTTCACACAAAGAACGATGCCGACGCCTTGGATACCCGATGTCACGAGTGAAATCGACACAAGATATTTCCCCAAAGTCACCAAAGACGAACTTACCGAATTTGAGTCCTGGAAAGAGCACAAGCCTGTGGGCAACTGGGATGACTTTTGAGTCCGGCGAGATCCACAAAAACAGTCAAATAAAATGTTCTATAGCGATTTTACCTAGCGCTCTTCACCGGGTATAAAGGAATCCCTCAAAACATGTACATGTACTGGTAGCTATCACACTTTAGCATGGCGGTTAGAGTCTGGTTCGCTCTCCTTCTGCCCCCCAGTCTCACTGTCTTCCTTGGAGACATCTAGGGATAGCACAGCGGACGGGTGTTTCTTCAGCGGGGCTAACTTCGTCGTCTCGAGATATTCCTCCACATCCAGCGCCACCTCAGCTGCCCCCGCTGCCTCATTTCGTCTGCCGGATAGAACCTGCGACTTCATATCCACCACAGGTGGCGGGACGTCCACCACCGCCGCAGTCTCGTACATCCGCCGCAGCAACTGCTGAAAGCGTCGAAACTTGTTGGTCACGTGCGAAATGACCATCACAGCCAGCACCGGATAAAGCACCCCGCCGGCAATGAGGAAGTAGACACACATTCCTATTTGCCAGCACGTCCGACCGGAGTCGTTCTCCGAGCAGCGGTTGAACTGGTCCTTGTAGAACGTCGAGTCGACGATGATCCGGAACACGAAGAAGTACCAGACCGCTGCCGACACCAGACAACCCACTCCATTGAATACGCACAAGTGCATCAAGTATTGGTCTGCAACAGTGCAGTGTGCCGTGGTGATCAAATGAATGGCCCAAACCACCACCACGACTGCAAATCCAGCCGTCACCGACATCGTCAGCTGCAAAAAAGTCATGGCCGTGCCGCAGTACACGTCCATGACCTGGCAATACTGTTTGTGCAGTTCCCCCACTGCATCAGCACAAAACGAGTTCTGCGTAGCACTAGCACAAAAGTACACAAATAAGTTTTGGTATCAAATGTGTACAAGCTACCTGGCGTACCATTGCGCACTGTAAGTATGGACACCACTTTCCTGGGGCGGGACCCATAATGAATTGCCGGGATCAAATTTTGGGTCGCCCACGTGTTCCGTGAAGTTGAGCCAGAGACCCATTCCCTGCGAGTAGTAGATTGTGTCGTTGCGCTCGCCGGACTGGGCCAGCCACAGCGGCATGAGCGTCGTGTACCATATGAGCGGAGTTAGCGTTACTGCCAGCAGCACCACTGCAATCGAGTGAAAAGTCAGGGAAATGCAGAGGCAGAGGCAGCAGGGAGCACAAGAAGACGCACCCGACAGCTGCAGCAGGTTCTTCATGGCAGATGACAAAATGCGATTTTTAGCTTTTGTAAAACAAAGTCTAATTTTCGGTTGAAAACGGAATATCCACAACAACATCCAAAATATCCATCGATAGTTATACTCCCCCTCAAATAGACTCAGCCAGCCGGGTATTCCGCACAATAGTCTCGCCGCTTCTGGCCTTGTATGCAATTGACCGCTTAATATAGCGCCAGGCTCCAGCAGTGCAACCGTTCCGAACTCGCAGCCTCGCTGAGTAGCAGGCTTGGTGGTGGTCCCAGGAATCCCGTGACATTGTATTGATACTTCGCTCGAGGGTTTCCAGAGCTGGGCATTGGCGCAGCGCAAGATCAACAGACGTGGTCATAGCTTGCACGCGAGGATTAGAAAAATGGGGGCTGATCTCGTAGAGAGCGGGAGAAAGGGTCGACTACTTTCAAGATTTTTTTCTCCGGAAATAGTGGTTGTCGACTCGGAACGAATTGAGATTGTGAGGCGAGCTCTGTTCGCCGGGCATGATGTCGGCTACCTGCTTGGCGTCTCGAAGCAAGATCAACTCCAGTTACCATCGCGCTTCCAGTGGTAATTAGTTTTATGGCTTATAGTATTAAGATCTTTAACTCCATGTGTATAAATAGTTTTGTGATAAGTAGTACATGCATCTGATTCCCCAAAAGAGCCAACAATGGTGCGCGTCCTGCTCGTCCTGGCCTCTTTAGCCGCAGCCTGCAGCGCCACCGGACTGCGCCTCTTCTCCTCTAAGGACTCGTTCGAGTGGGTTCTGGACCCGCACGCCGCCGACCGCTGCGAGAATGGCTCCACCGGCTGTGTGAACCACGTGAAATATGGCTACACTGTGGTGCCTGTTACCGTGACGACAGACCGGAAGTTGGTCCTCCAAGTGGCCGAGAGACCCCCCAGACTCTCTGCTATCGTGAAGCTGCAGACAATCACGCAGCCTGGATGCGTTGTCAGCGGATGTCACACTGTCAAGTTGCTGGGCGTTTTGCCCCAAGAGGACTGCTTCAACCGGCAGGTGCGGAAAGAGGCAGACCAACCGGACGGAAAGAGCGTCGAGATCGGCTTTGGGGGGATCTACTACGAGCATCTACCCGAGGGGGAGCTCTATGTCAAGTACGAACGCAAAAACTACTTGACGAATGAAGAGACTTGCACGTACGAGATCCGGGATGGATACAAAAGGTGGTTTTAGGTTGATCGAGACTTTCAGCTGGATACGAAGTAATACAGATGGACACTCAAGTAGCTACATTTTTACATGTAGTAGCTTCCACATGATTGATGATTTCTGTTCGATGTCGTGGTTCACTTCTCAGTTTGCGTTCTCAAGGCCAAGTGCAACGACTATGGGAAACTGCTGCAAGCCGACGAAGAGAACTATAACAGACTCACGCACAAGGCGCGTAGAACGGGGGCCTACGCCCCTCATGTACCAGACACGGACACGCACCGTTGGCTATTTCCTCGACTATTACATCGGAGGTTACGATGGTGGTGGGGACACTGGAGGAGGCTGTGATGGGGGTGGAGGCGATGGTGGGGGTGGCGGAGGGGGCGATGGAGGAGGCGGTGGGTGCGGTTGAATAAGGCTAATCACATTTTGCCATCTACGAAAGTTAAGAAGTACTTCTATCAACCAATGCCAATGAACGTGTTGCCTATATCGAGTTACCCATACATCTTTCTGTAGCAGTATGCGCCAGCTAAAACCTTTCAGCAGTGAATACCAATGAAGCATTCTAGTTAGGAGGAAGGCTAAGTCAATGACTACAATGGGAAGTTCCTTTCCAGCCACTTGACGGTCATTCCTCCGGAAGTACATGGCACGTGTAACGAACGTCAGCCTGAAGACGTTGGGGTAGTGGAATTGCAGAAAAAGCAGCACTTCGAAGATGTTCAAATTACTCTGTAGTAAGGAGGCTTCTAACGGACTGAACTCGGGAAAATGCGCTTGTAACCAGCTAGCAACGTGTAGTTGCCCACTTCCCATAGCTTTCTCGATCGCGACACGCGAGCAGTTCACCGACCGGCTTGCGTGGAGCTACTTGATCACCTCCAAATGACCATTTTCAGCGGCTGTATCCATTGCACCTTGCTTACACTCCTCAGACCGATGTAGGTGGAGCCATTGAAGCACCTCCAGATGACCACCGCCTGCAGTCCAGTTCATCGCCCAGGGAGCTCGAGCCCAAAACTCCCTTACGTTTCCATTTGGCTTGAGTTTTCTTCGGATCTCTTCAAATTGTGGCGAGGATTCAAAACCATTCAAAAACCGCAGTATTTCCAAGTGATCATGCTTCGCAGCTGCAGCCATTAGCATCCTTGACCAAGCTTTCAAGTCTTATAACAGTCGAAATTGTTGACAGTCCACCATTCTAAGAGCAATGTCATTCATGTAAGTCAGGAACACTATCACAAATCAGTAGGACAGCGTATCCTTTTACTACATGTACTGGCAATTTTGTGCGAGGGGTAGTCTGTTTCTATCAACTACTCGATGCTTCTGAGTTCGGTATTCAATGTGACCCAAATCAAAGGAAATGTGTTACCACGGAATGACCCCCCTCTAAGCACTGAACAAGTCGCGGCATGACATTACCGTGACAATTCTTTTTCTAGCCACCATAGAAATTGTTCATCAATCATGGCAGTGTGTAACCTCGATGACGCTAGCTGCCCATGCTCTCTCGGATGAGGTCCCGCAGATCGAATCTGTCCCACAACGGCGACACCACAACGGTACTCACCACTTCCTGGTTCTCATCAAAGAAGATCAAGTGGGGCGGCTGGGCGAACTCCTTCACCTGCAGCAGCAGCAAAACATCAAGACCATAACCTTTCATTGCACAGCAAAAATGGATTAGGTAGAACCTCAAAGTTCGGCAGTTGGTGCTGCTGAATCTCATTTACGAACTCGTTGAGATGCGGAAACCCTTGGAGCTGGCACGGAATGTGGAACGGAGCTCGCAGTTCTCCACGCACCGCGACTCGCTCACTCTATTAACACATCGAGCATCGTACTGCATGAGCTCGCAATTGGTAGTAGCTCCTCCTCCATTTACCACTCATGCTGGATGAAGCACGTACAGTTGGTCGGGGCAGGAGTTTTCGGAGCACGTTCTGCACTTCAGTTGACAACGGAGCCGGGTCCAGCTGTCCGTGGACTGGGGCTGAGCAGGTTGCAGTGGACGCGTTGAGGCAGGCAATTGGTGCTGCAGCAGTGAGCAACAGTACCAGCAGGGTAGCGCGTGGCATTGCTGGTGTCGCTTGAAGATGGCTACAGTTTTTGGATCGCGTGGTGGATTGGTACGTAAATTTATCGCGCGTATTCGTCCAGCTTCTACCCCTACCCCACGTCACGCTAATGGATTTTCGTATGTTTCATCTATTGATGCAGTGATATCCATTTATACAAGTAGTAAATTCTCTTTATTGTGCTAGCTTGAAGAAGGTGCTGATATGTAATACTACCGGTTATAGAATGAATGAAATCGTACCTAGTCAAAATCAACGTTTATGAGCCACTCTTGTCGTGGGGCCGTAAACGACCCGCCTTGACGCTGGCACAGAGGTGCTCACTCCACGCTCAACTCCACGCTCAACTCCAAGACACACAACCAAGCTTAAGAAAGTGCCGGTATAATATCGCCATCAACCTTCTCCCGCATTGCGCGACCCGCATGTTCGTGTCCTTTGCAACGCAGCCATAGGTCAAAATTTGCGTTCCCTACCCCTAGTAGTCAGACCTGTCGTACCGTACCTGTCCCGCTATCTCCTCTCCTTCAGCTCTCTTCCTCACAACCTCCGCGCAATAAGCCCCAACCTTTCCGCATTAAGTTAGGGCAGGACGACGTCCAGCAGAGCGTCTCCCCCCGTGCCTCTGCTCCAGTCGCCCATGCACGCGCCCTACAGCCGCCCCACGTCCTCGTCGCAGTCGCTGGGCGTCTCGTCCTCCACCGCCTCGGACGCGGACGTCAACATGCTGCAGGAGCGGGAGCCGCCGCCGCCCGCCGCGCTGCACACGTGTCTGCAGTCGACCACGCGCTGGTTCCAGCTCGTCATGTTCTTCGCCTTCGTGCTGGCGCTCGTGCTGGCCATGGGGAGCAGCTACGACAACCTGAGCCCAGGGCTCATCTGGGGCGGCGTGTTGTCCGTTTTCTCCGTCTTCTTCGTCATCTTGTCGTACGCGAGCGTGCCCAGCTACCGGCAGCATCCGAACCCGCTCGTGTTCTGGCGCGCCATTGCCGACGCCGTGTTCGTGCTGCAGCTGCTGGCGCAGCAGTTCGTGCGCTGCCTATTCTTCGACTGCGTGCCGCTCTGCAGCAGCACGAACAAGCAGTGCGGCTGCAGCGTCGACAGCGGTGCCGGCTCGACCTGCGAAATCTTCGCGGGCCTGTTCGAGTTCACGCTGCTGGCCTCCGAGTGTTGGTTCTTCTGTATGACGGCCAACCTGCTCATGAGCCTCACGAACCCCTTCACGGACTTTAAGCGCAACACGCGCATGTTTCACTTGGGCTCGTGGCTCATCCCGCTCGTTCTCGGCCTTTTGCTGATGAACACGGATGACTGGGCCGGCTACTCAGACCTGGGCGTGTGCTGGACCAACGCGCTCAAGAACCTGCCGGGCGACGATATGGCCGAGTGTCCGCAAGGGTACGAAGTCACTGACAACTTCTCGAGCGACTACAAAGCCGTGAACGCCAACATCATCAGCTGGCTCTTCTTTTACGTCTGGATGGGGCTCTTCATCATCTTCGGCATTGCCGTTTGGGTCTGGGCGTGGAAGCGGCTCAGCGAGGGCATGCCCGAGACGTACGCGGTGCGCGTACAGAGCATCAATCGTGCCAGGTTCAACGTGTTCGCGGTCACCTTTTACTGGATCATTGTCGTCATTGTGTATATCAAGTTTTTGTCGCGGGACCGCGCCGACCCCGATAAGTCGAGCGAGCTGTTGAATTTCCTCATTGCAGGAAAAGGATACCTCGATCTCGTCATTTGGTTCGCGCTGAATGATTTCCACGTCGCACACTTTACGCGTTGTCTGGGAGAGAACACGGGCGAGATCGACGTGGACCTGAACCCACAGGTGAATGCTGCCTTGCGCCGGGAAGTGCTCTTCTACACGACGTCGGGTATTATTCAGGCGGTGCAGGCTGCAGAACGCCTCCCGGCTTCACAGCGCATCCAACACTTGGCTTTGTTGCCACAGACAAAGGCCGCGAACGTCACGACGGCGGCAGCTTTCACAGCGGTTCCCATCAGCGATAGCGGTAATGCTGCACACCCGTCCGCAGCTTACGCGGCGTACCGTCAGCAACAATCGAATGATGCGGAACGAGAAGGCACAAGCGGCGCAGGTGCTTTTGATGAGAACATGCGTGTAGCCAAGAATTCGCCTCGGACGAAGACTTTCCATGACTACGAGCCCCACGCATTCAAGAAGATTCGTGAACGTTTTGGTGTGAACAATGAGGCGTATCTACAGGCTCTTTCGGCTACAGCCAAGGAGCGTCTGAGTGAAGGCGCCAGTGGAGCCTTCATGTTCTACTCTGCTGATGGCTCTCTTATCGTCAAGAGTACGAGCAAGGAAGAGTGCTCGTTCCTGCGCAGCATCGCGCAAGACTACGCGAACTACCTCTGTGCTAACCCCCGTTCTCTATTGTTGCGCTTCTACGGTTGCCACTGCCTCGAGTTGTACGGCAAGCAGTTCTCGTTTGTTGTCATGGCAAACCTGTTTGACACGGATCAAGTCATTCACTCACGTTACGACATCAAGGGATCGTGGGTCAACCGCCATGGAGATCTGCCCAAGCGTGGCAAGAAGGTTACGTGCCGCCACTGCAACCGGAAGTACATGTACCAGAACTCGGCTCCAGAGAATGCTAATTGCACGGTTCGACTTGGCGGCCACGAGCCAAACGTTGTGCTAAAGGACTCTGATCTCACTCAGAAACTCAACCTTGATCGCGATGTGGCGTTGGAGCTGTATCAGCAACTTTGTGCAGACTCGCAGCTCCTATGTTCGTTTGGTATCATGGACTATTCGCTTTTAATGGGCATCAATGAAGTGGAGTACGTGGTCGATGAGGGAGAAAGTAGCACCGATGACGACGCCGAGGCGACTAACACGCCAATCCAGGGTACCACACAAGCAACGAAGCCAGGAAACAACCAGCAGCGGTCGTCTGTATATAACCCTTTTACGGAAAACTCGATGATGGATCCACGCAGTGGAGGTGTGCAAAATTTGGCGAGATCTAAAGGACCACCTCCAGTACAGCCGTCGTCGAAGAATCGACACCACGCGAGCGTGTCTTCGAACATTAGCTCGAGCTATACCAGCCGAACAGCTCTAGGCGAGCCAGTGATGCAGCGGAAGGCGTCAAAGCCCCGTGAGTACGTGAAAAAAAGTAACCGTCACGGACGAACTGAGAGCAACACGTCGTCGTCTGGACGGCGTCTACCGCGTTCAGGCATGCGCATGGCCAACACGGTCGTGGGTCCAGCTTACTACCATCTTGGTGTGATCGACATTTTGCAGACGTGGACTTTCCAAAAACGCATGGAGCGGTTTTTCAAGATCGCTTTCAGGGGCGTGGACGGTGATGGTCTATCTGCCATCCCGCCAAAACTGTATCAAGCGCGCTTCCAACTCAAAATGGCTGATATCCTGGGTGTTGAGGACCTCGTCGGTGGTAACAACGCTGACCTGGATCTGTTTACACAGCAGAACTCTCACATGGACGTTGATACTCAGCAAGTGGACCAACAGTTCAACATCCAATCGATCCGGTCATTGGCATCCTCCGAACTTGTGGCGATTAATCCCATGGACTCGCATTACGCGAACAGCCGCTCGTCCTCGAACTTACGACAGCGTAGCACGGAAAATTCACAGTCCGTTGGCCAAGACACGGAGGAGTACACGGGCATTGACTACCACTTGTAGGAAAAGCCGATGCAAAGCAGGCGATGATGAAATGATGACTGTTTTGTGCAGCTGCTGACAACAATCGGAGGACTGAGGGACACTCCAACTACGCGATGGGATGCATTGTATTTCTCCGCAACGGATGATTGATCAGGCAACGTAGTGAATTGTCCAAACTCCTTGCCGACAAGGTGCGGCAATTTTAACGACCACAGGAGGTGTTTATACGAAATGCATGTTAACTACACAACAACAGAGAAAACGCATGCATCACTGACTCGATGTACAAGACTCATGGTTTGAATTGATTAACTAATTCTTACGGGAGGGTAGATGGCGAAATTGACCACTGACAAACGCCAAACATTTATCCAGATGTCGCGATCCCTTTGCAGTGGTAAATGGAGCTGCACAGTCTGCCCGACGAGGTCAAGGCGGCCACTCGAAATCAAACTTGGTATCGCGCAGGAGGCAGCGTACTCATCTCGTCGCAAGTACCCGCAATTCAGCATCCATTCAATTACTTCGGGATGCGGGCAACCTGCTGCACAGTCCAAAATGCAGCTCCCCGTGGGCAGTGAGTGCGACTTGAACAATACGCGAAACAATTCGATTGTTTGTGCTTTGTTGTTCTCATTATCACGTGGAGCGTCCATGTCCGAGCAACTGCAGTATGAGCGGTTTTTCACCTATGGATACAGTTGCCTCCATCACTATGCGTAGTCGTCTCATGATTAGTTATTTGGTTAACTATGTGTTCCAGTGAGCATGCAAGTGGTCATTCTTCACGGCAACCGTCAGAAGCGTGCTGACACGGTAATCTTCCGGTACTTCGATAGCATGTAGAGTGCCCAATAGGGCGTGACACGTGTGAGCCTATAAAGAAAGAGAAAACCTCGAGTGGAATAGCCATCAGTCACCAGTAAATTGCAGTGCTGTCTTCGTTAGACAGGATCATAAGCAGGGTGTGCTTTGAATTCTAAAGAAAGGTGTCATTTTGATCCGTATCATGAAAGACTGAGTGCGTTCTTCACACTTCCGTGACTTGGTCCCGCCGGACCTAACAGCAATAAGTTTTTCCTATGCAAACAGGCTTGAGATGCTGCTTTTTCAACATGCGCACTATCCGCAGTTGATGACCAGAGAGATCATGCAGACAGCAGTAAGGATTATTTTAAAGTACTGGCCAGCCGCTGAGCAGCGGCCCGTGCTAGACTGGATAGGAGAACATTTTGAAGACGTGAATACCTGCTACGATAGTTGATTTTCTTGGAGGTGAAATATAGAGAAGCTGTAGTTTTTGCTCGGATCCAAGCTGGCTTAAGAACGAGTAACATGTGTTCGCCACATACTTTTCTTTGATTGTCTATTGCTGTTTCAACCAAGTGGCCAGCGATCTCCGTGTAGAACTATCAGTGGGTCTTGCAGCTTTTGATCCATAGCTTTGCTGGACTGGATCTGGGAATCAAGTACTTCACTTCTTGAGTTCAGGCTCTACAAACGTCTTTTGTGATCGCTGATCGCTCTCGAAGTCTTGCATGTGGTAGCAAAATTGTGGAATGGTTTTCGCATTGCTTGCAACCAAAACTATTCTACATGGAATGCAGCACTTCGATGAATCCGATTTGCGTGCCAGTTGGTTAAAACCAAAACGGGTAACGATTGCTGGGTGTCATCACAGCCACCGCAGGCTTGTGAATCCGAACCGCTGGAACCTTCAACCGCCTCAAAGGCTCCAACAGGATAAAGTACTTGCGTAGGATACGAAAACACTACCGTGTTTCTCCCTGCTGTAGCACGTGCGCGCTTTGTTGCGGATGGTCGCAGGCGGAAGTAGCTCGCACCGTTTGTGTTTTAAACGAAGCCGCGAAATACGAATGTCCGGACATTCTGCAGTGTATTCGCAGGTTGAGTTTGCCACGTTGATTCTTCAGAGCTTTTTCCTTTGAGCCTCAGCATTTCCCAGCTATCTTTGGCCAGGCAAGAGTAAGAATGCCAAGCGACCAGATCACGTTGCTCAATAAGGGTCGCCACTTCATTTCACAATGAGTGTTGCATAATCGGGGTCGAGTTGGCGCCATTTTCTCACCATTCCGCTTTACGCGCGCCAAAGGGAAAGACAAGAGGAAGGATGGAGCAGCGTCGGCTTGCGGCGGCCGAGTCTCTACTCGCGCACAGTCTGTTCGGCTTCCAGGTGCACGACACCGCCGTGTCGGAGCGTCTGCGTGACCTGCGCGAGTTGTTGCTGGCCACGTGCGGCGAGCGAGACCAGATCGCGCTGCTGAGCGAGAGCATCCGCGAGATCGAGGAGCAGCTGCAGCGCCACTGCGAGCGCTACCTGCTGGAGCCACTGCGGCGGTTCGAGCAGGAGATGGAGCTGCTGCTGGATGTGGGGAGCGGCGACGAGGCCCCACAGGACGAGGAAGAGGACGACCAGCTTACCGACGAGGACCAGGAGTGCTGGTCACAAGAGGGTGGGAGTAGGATTACGCCATGTCCTTCACCCCAGGCTATTAGTAGCCCGAAGCAGGAGGAGGAGGTGCTCTGCGGTGTGTGCTGCGCGCCCGACTCGCTGGAGAACGACCCTATTGTGATCTGCGACGTGTGCGGCGTGGCGGTGCACCAGACGTGCTATAGGCTGGCGACAGTGCCGGACGGAGACTGGTACTGCCACCCGTGTAGACAGTACCTGGATGCGCAGGATATTGAGAAGAACCTGATCCCGACTCATGAACTCGAGTGCGAAGCGTGCTGTGCTAAGGCGGGGGCGATGTCGCCCACAGTCGATGGGAAATGGGTGCATGTGGCGTGCTCCATGTTCCTGCCGGAGCTGTACGTGCAGGATAAGCACGCGGGGAGGTTCCAGGGCCCGCTGGATGATGTACAGGTTGTGTGTGGCGTGGATAAACTGCGCCCAAGGCGGAAACTGCGGTGTTGTTTCTGCAAAAAGACAAAGTGCGTGGTGTGGTGTGCGGCTTATTATTGCGCTGAAGGGGTCAATGCTGACGAATCTTTATGCTGGTCTGGTGGTGCTGTGTGTAGTGAGAAAGGAGCATGCGCACAGTGTGCTGTGGGTAAATGTACGGTGGCGTATCATGCACTGTGCGCGCTGCGAAACGGGATTAAACTTCGGTACATGGAAGACAGGGTACTGTTTGAACCTAGCGTGGCTGTTTCGATCTTATCTCGTGGTCTAATGTATGTACAATGGTGATTTACTGCTCAGAGTCAATTTGGCAGTGGATGTCTGAAGCATCAAGCTAAAATTTTGACCATGGGAGGGGAAAGTGAGAGTGAGGTTGCTGTTCATGGATCGTCGAAATCTACAGCTGAAAATTTGACGACTAAGAGGTCACATAAAAAGAAGTCTTGGTCCGACGAAGATGACAGCGAGAGTGACGAAGCAAGCGAAGACGAGAACGAATTAGACAGTGACAGTGATCATGACGGTAGCGAAGACTCGGTTTCAGATGGCGACCAGCACCGAGTGAAGTCACAAGCTCAACCAACTCCTACGAAGCAGTCACCGCCTCGACTACTTGGGGGACCTCCAATGCGGAGGAACAGAACTGGGAAGAACAGAACTGGCCAGACCAACAAGCCGAGACGGAATCGTCAAATCGAACTGTCGTTTACGTCAGCTGACGATACCACAGTTAAAACTGATTCTCCCACGAAGTTGGCTCCTGGCACTGTTTCGATTAACCCCGTACAGGTTACTCCAAGTACTGCCCCACAGCAACTTGAAACCAGTAATTACAAGAACGACATCACGAACAGTCGCGTTATACTTCAGGCAAATACGTTTGCACCTGTTGTTTATCCTCCGATGTACAAGCCTGAAGAACCAGGCGAGCACGAGTTCGAGTACGTGATGGTTTTGATCACAAGTCGACCATTAGGTCTTGGGGTCACTTCATCCACGAATGGTCCAGGAATTTTTCTATTTGCCCGAAGCACTACCAATTCCGCTGTTGTCGAGGCTATTAATCGTGCTGTGATTCATAATGGTGACGAGATATTTGCGTTCAATGATCAGGTTTTACGAAACACCGATATCAAGAGTTTTAAGGAAAAAGTGGTTCCTGCACTCCAGCTACCTATCCGGTGTTGGTTCCGGACGAAGCGGAAGAGTACGGTTTTCACGGCCGACTTGAAAGAAGGTGTGCATATCCTGGCACAAAGTGCTACTGCAAAAGCAACAAACACTCCTGTGCCAGGAAAACAGCACACTATACCAGCTACTTCACCATCTGGGTCAGTCTCACTGGATGCCTACAATTCGTCTACTGCTCGATCAAGCCAAAACACATGTGAAGGTGATAGCGGAGTTGTGTCGTTGGGAATCGACTGGCCGTGGGTATTTCTTCGCTCCGACGGAAAGTTGGCGATGAATCTCTTTTGGAAGTCCCTCGACTCAGCATTTTTTATCCGGAAAATTAACAAGCGAACGTTTTCACTGTTGCAGTCGAAGGTAGAGGATATGTGCGGTGTGCGTTTAAGCAGCAATCACCCTGAATACGAGTTAGTCCGGGAACTGCTGGTGATGCCACGACGCGAGCGCATTCCGGTCTACCTAGTCGAATTTCGAAATTCGCGCAAGCAGAAGCATACGTTTCTGTCTTCAGATATTTTAATGGGTGTCTCAAGCGAATCAAAAGGGTCCGATGCTGAGGTTGAGGAGAAAATACCCCTTGATGTTGGAACAACAGTCACGGTGGCGAAGCGTACTTGGCCTGGGATGAACAAGCTAGGCGGCGTTGGTCGAATCAAGAAAGTGAACGAGAAAACGTTGCCGGACGGCGCGAAGCGGTTCACGTATAACGTTGTTTATGTGATGGGTGGCAAAGAAAATAACGTGGAACGAAAATGGATTAGCGTGGTAGATCTTGACACCGAAGAACCAGACAAAACCGGCGAACCAACAGGCAGAAGACAGAAGTCAGAACCAGAGCCTGATGTGAAGGAAGCCGCGGACGAAGGGGCCTTCAATATCCGACTTTCTTATGTAGTGCATCGTGGTACAGACGAGGAAAAGTTGGCTGCCCTCCCGGATGCTCAGATCTCGAGTCCACCCAAACGGAGAAAATTCCAGTTGCAGTTCTCCACCGCAAATGCCACCGTTTTCTGTGAACGAAAAGGCAACTCAGATGAGGCCGGGTATCACAATGACCCAAATGTTGCACCTGCAAAGGAGCTATTGTTGCATCGCCATTTCGATGTAAAGCTGCCAGAAATTGATGCCTTGACGAATGCTTGTTTTTCTTCCGAGTTGACAAGCCTTGAAGACCGTGTTGGGGATGAAGTCGACGAAGATGACACGGACAGTGAGGGCGAAGCGGATGAAATCAAGACAGAACTGGCAACATTGCAAAGCCAGTTCCGCACTGTGATGGAAGCGAACGAGCAGGCATTAACTTCTCTTACCAAGAAAGTGGAGGAGGAGTATGCTGGAAAGGGGTACCGCCAGCAAGAGCTTCAGGATATTCAGTGGCGTAACTACGAGCGCATGTATCAGGAGCTTCAGGCTGCGAAGCGGCAGTTTGACGACAGCGATGGCGAAAGCAATGAAGATGGGGATATACAAGTGACTCGATCAACGGCTGGGAAAAGAAAGAATGGAGACAGGGACGGCGAGGAAGATAGTGAAGACGAAGACATTTCCTTTGGGGGCATGTTCGTGAACAAGCTCAAGCAAGAGGGCAGTGAAGTGTGTGCTCTATGTGAGCTGAGTGGTGGCGATTTTACTGGAACAGACAACGGCACTGTCGTGCACCCTCAGTGCGCCATGTTCACGCCTGAAACATTCTTTAAAGACGGCGTTGTGCATGGTATCCAGTTGGTCGATCCAGAACGTCGGCAGTTGAAATGTTCCATTTGTGGTGGCCGTAAGGGGATGAGCAAGGTTCAATGTGCCAACAGAAAATGTGTGCAAGCTTTTCATGTTGCGTGTGCGTTTGTAAACGGGCTCCTTACGAAGGATCCGTATTACCAGGCGTGGTGCCCTCGCCACCTCAAAACTTCTGGTATGGGGCAGTTTGTGGAGCTTCCGGGTCACTTGCACAAACAAGATGATGTAGCGGCAAACGTGAGCGATACTCCAAGTGCAACTCCGGCGTCCTCACCGGCCCGGCGTAATCGAAAATCCAGTAAACAACGACGGTCACGCAAGAAAAATAGTCGTCGCCAGGAAACAACACCTGGCGAGGCTTCCACAGCACCTCGTGCTGCGATATCGTCGTCAAAGACAAACAAAAAACGCAGAAGGAAGGACAGCAACGCAGACGTTTCCACTATTGCCAGCAGTGCCAAAAGCGCTCGCGGAAACCGAGGTGGTAGCCCCCGCAGCGCAATTGTTATCGAAAATCTGGAGCCTCGATGTGTGAGACGTCTCGAGATCGACGAACTGAGTGGTGACAGCGATCACGAAGGCAAGGCGGTGGAAGCATGGCAGCAAGGCCGAGACACAAACCACGTTTTCCTCAAGAATGATGTGGTAGAAGTGTTAGGTCGTGAGTGGCGAGGTATCAACAAACCTGGTGGCGTTGCTCGCGTGCGTGGTGTGGAGATGGTGCCAAATCAAAACGGGGAGAAAGATGTGTTCTACGACGTGAACTACGTCCTGGGAACGTACAAAGAGAAACACGTGGCTGCCAGGTTCATTCGCAGCTACGACCAGTCCAGTGCCGAATAGAAAAGTAAAACGAAGTGGTATTAACCCGTTATTCCCCGAAGGGCGTCCTATAGGTATATAGGTACGTAGCCTACAGAGTCCGAAAGGGCTAATGCCTGAGCCGGCTATCACGATGCAGCCCTCCCCACGCACACGGCGGCACTAGGTAACTTCTCTGCTACGTCGTGTCTTGAACAAACTTGGACGGTGCTCAGTCTCGTCATGCAGATCATGCGACCGTGACATCCGCTGAGCAGCTCTCGAGTCGACGCAGCATTCTCTTCAAGCCTTACGTCCGCGCTGGGAGGTCCGCCAAGAATAGCATTTTTAGATGTGGCGGGTAGCTCCTCAGCAGCGAGCAACGGGCTGTTAGGACTCCTTTAGCGATCTTCTTCCACCTCCTCGACTCCGCGGAGGACGGCGCTTGCGCGCTGGAGCTTGGAGACTGGACGAGTGCGCTTGACGGAGCGAAATGAAAAGTGAGAGCTTGCTGGAGCAGTGAGGCGCTACCAGGGAAGCCTCGGGGCGTACCCAACAACAACACTTTCGAGAGCACCTTCGAATTGGCTGCGGATGCTAGAACAATGTTGAAGTGCGTACAGACTGCAAGACAATGCGTGCGGCCAGCAATGGTAGACAGCAATGGTTAGACTTGAGAGAGCTGCACGGACAGACCTTCCCATGTCTGGACTGGGCAGCAGGGCCAGCTCCCCTCGTTAGTGGTTTATACTTCCCTACACGCTGTGAAACAGACGAAAGTTCATCACATGAGCACAATACCCGACGTATCGGATTTCTGCCTTGTGACATCGGGTAGTAAAAGTAATAGAGATAGTTCAGTAGACATCGATTGAGCCAACTATTAGCGGTCTCCACGCAACCACGCTTTCAAGTCTGGCTCGCTCTGTTAGCTTCAACTCTGAACCATCGTCACTTCCAACGATTTCGGTCGAGACTTGGTGAACGTCTGAGCAAGTCGGAGATAACGCACACTTTCGTGAAGCCATTTAACTACCTCGAAGTGTCCATTAGCCGCTGCGTAATCTATGGCCACCAATATTCACGCTTTTCTCAACAAATAATGCTGGTCAATCCATTTGAGAGCAGCGACGCACCCTTGTAGTGAGCCGATCTTGCATTCCAGGCCACCACCACAGCTCCGCATCGAGTTTTTGTTTTCCCAGTCTCATGTTTAGCGACTTGAAATCCTTCAACAATTGAAGTGACTCGACGTTTCCATTCCGCGCTGCTTCTCTAACTACATGTGGATCAGCTGCCCACCGACACGAGAGGCGGCTGAGCAGCCATTTCGCTGAGATTAAGCACTTCTCATCAATCGCACATCTCACAGCAGATACACCTCAGTATTCCAACGTGATCTCGTTTCACAGCCACGACCAGTACGTCAAGTAGCGTACTAGTAACGTTTGGCTTGCGTTGAAGTATATCACACCCAATCGGGTGCTCGAGCAGCCATCGAGTCATCGGCAGATCACCGCGCTCACATCCAGTTTTCAAAGCCTCACACGAATATTCTGTCCAAAGCTCATCATCCTTCGAAAGAGGTGAATGCAGCAGCCAGACTTGTTGCATGGTCACTGAATGGTCCGTTTTCGATAAGTCTCGTACCGCCGATGTCGCAAAGTGTTTATCGAGATGGAAATACACCGAATCTAGCATCCAGTCGATCAATTCATAGCCCGGCATCAGCCGATCGTAATCCAGAGCGCGCGTGCTTCCGTCAGAAGACAGTCAGAAGATCGAGGTCAGCAACTCGCAGTGCATAGTCAATAATACGTACTCGTGTGGAGCTTACGACCAAGGAGCCATCGAAGAACGCCAATATGGCCAATCTCGGCTGCCTTGATGGTAGCTTCATAGTCCCAGTAGAATGTGTCGGCTTCGTCGGAGTTGTGCAGCAAACATCGAGTTAGTAGCTGAAAGCGCACAGTCCGGCCAGGCATTTTCTGATTTTATGTGAGTCTTGCCTCGTTGGAATTAAAAGTAAGAGAGACGGCAAAACACTCAGGTGACCGTTTTCCACTGCTGATCAAGTATATCCACTTCACAAGCGATAGATCACCTCTAGCTGCCTCTGCCTCCATTCATTTTGAAAGCTGCCAGCGATAGTAATGGGGGTCGGAACGGAGATGATTGCTGAGAGACCATGGCGTGGTCTCATCATGAGGAAGTGGGGGCTGCAAGCCTCCATCCAGTCCAGGAATGAAGTGGAGGCAATGTGCATGCGGGAGATTCGGCGGTAGTCCCATAAACTCGGAGATGTTCCACGCAATGGCTGGGGCGCCTGTGCACTGCCGTAAAATGATTTCCACCGCCGTGTACATCGTTTTATGAGTGTCGAGATCCCAAAGAAATTGAATGGGAGGAGAAGGGAACTTGATCAAGGACTGCCAATCTGCCAATTGACAGTGCACTATTGGGGTCATAGCATTGAAATACATCTAAGGAAAGGATGCATCGGTTACTACCGCGCGCTTTGCATGGACCGAGATAGCAAGTGGTGAAGAATGCCTGCTAGTCGAAGCGACAGCCCTGAGCGAGGCGAAGCCACGGCAGACGAGAGCGACCAAGATGCTCGCATTGTCAACAACCGGTCTCAATTCTCAGCGCCTTCGTCGTTCTTCATCATCCATGAATCCACCAGCAGTATCATCTTACCAAACGGAGGTACCAGAAGCCCCCCAAAGCTACGACGAAAGGGGGACGAAGGCGGAACCCCTTCAAATCGTGCTCGTCACGGAGGTTCATCATCTTCCAGCTCAAGGAAAAAGAAATCGAGCTCAAAGACTCCATCTAGCGCTACCCTGAGGAAGTCACCATCTCCTATTGTGGACGAGGAAGACGAGGATTTAGTACGGCCGCAGAGCGATGCAGAGACACTTAATGCTCAGGCTACAGCCAAGAAGGAGCGCGCGATGGAACTGTCAATACTAAATCGCTGCGGTTCCGCTCCGGATCTGCCAATGTACAGTCCTCTGAGTGCAAGCGTGTACAGCTCCTCCAAGAAGCGAACCTTTCAGAGCACCAGTGGCGCCAGTCCTCACCTTGCAACGCTGCAGCGCAGTCGACTAACACCTTTGCCGGTCAAAACTCGCTCGGACGTTGCAATGCCAGACCCCTTGTTAGAAAACATTGACACGCTTGAAGCGAGTGGGGAACTGGGAACACTGTCTCTGAGCTCGAAGGACCCTCTGCTGCAGGAGAAAATGCGTTATGACGCACAGACGATTGCGTCCTTGAAGCAGCGACTTGTCTTGTTGGAGCGAGAAATCTCGTCCAGCACCAAGTATCGACACGCGACCGAGAAGCAGATCGCACAGCTCAGTCGCGAGAACCAACGCCTTCAAGCTGAAAAGACGCAGCAACAAGCTCGTACTGACGAGCTAGACAAAACCGTGCTTCGACAGCGGCATGAATACGACAAGCTTGCTGCCCGCTATGCTTCTGTGTACGCCAATCTCCAGAAGTTGATCGATCAGCCGAACGCATCGGATAACTCAGCTCAGCAGAGTGCTCTACAGGCGCTTGCTCGAGAGAACCAAGACTTCCTGCGCAAACTTCGGGTACGTTGTAGCCTTTCAGCTCGTATTCTTGCAGGTTCGTGATTTGGGATAGTTGGGTTCTGCAGGTTCTGGAAGCGCGTCATGCCGAGGACAAGACGCTTACGTCGAACCAGGACAAGAAGATCAAGCGTCTGAAAGCCGAGATCGAGGCATTACAGCACATGCGCGACGCTAAAAACCGAGAAGATGAACTCGATGACTCTGCCAGCGACATTGACCAAATTTCTCGGTTGGGAAAGCAAAAGAAACGGCCCGACAGCGACAGCAACTACGGCGGGCGCCCAAACAGTGCTTCGTCAACTGTGTCTATCACATCGTCCACACCAAGGAGGGTCGGGTCGTCAGCAAGGGTACAAACTGTGCAAACTTCTGCCCTGGGAAGTTCCAGCCATCTCGTGACAGCCGAAGCGTACCAATACATCGACCCAAACATCCTCAAAGTCCTCGAAAAGGTGGACTCGCAGTTCAGCATCACCAACGCCATCAATCTGTCCGTGGTGCTGAAAAAATGGCTTAACAGTTGTGTCCACATTGTCTGCTCCACCCACCTCCCGACCGTGTTGCAGACGTAGGTCTCGTAACAGACTTTCGCGACCCTCGTGTCTCCACTAACCAGAGATGTACCTTTGACCTTTGGCTATGCAGGTTACTGAAGCGCACGTGTGAGTTGTTGCATTGCGAGCATGCAGCACTCTTCACTGTAGACCATGCTACCCGAAAATTGGTCGCCCTGTGCTCGGAGCGTGGCATGGAGCGCTGGGAATTGCCGCTCGACAAGGGAATCGCGGGGTACGCCGCAAGACACAACACGCTGTGCAACGTCCATTGCGCCAACGACGATCCGCGCTTCTACAGCTCTACCGATTCCGTCACGGGTACGATTTCGCGAGAAGTTTTAGCTCTTCCAATCGTGCACGAGCTGCAACTTTATCTCGAAGCGCACTTGGTCAATGGTGCAGGCAGCAATCACACGAAAACAAACAGCCTTGGGGTCTTTGCGGTACTTCGTGCTTGGAATACTACCCACCAGAAGCCGTTCTCTGCCAACGACCAGGTTCTAGGCAGCCTTCTTGCCATTCAAGCAGGCATCATAGTTCGGCAGTCAGCCGTGACCAAGACGCTACAAAAAGTCAACCACAAGACGCATCAGATTCTGCAAATGCCAGACGAAATTGTTGCCAAAGCGTCGACTGCATCGCATTTGCACACCCCGGGCTCAGAGATAATGCAATCGGAGTTCCCAGGAGCATCGCGCATCCCGTCGGTGGTGCAGCTAGTAGCCGCCGCGCAGAAGGAGCTAGGCGAGTGCTTAGACATCAAGCAGATCCGCATCTTCGTGTTGGATGCTGCTGTGCAGAAGCTGTGGCACGTGGGTGAGCAAATGTCGACTGATGGCACCACTTCGAGTGCTGTACGTCGTTACGTTAGCGCCCAGGCTTCTCTGTGTGCACTGCTTTTGCGTAGTGACGCAACGCCAATGGTACTCACGGAGCCCTCTTCGGATGCGTCCTTCAATGATACGGTGGACATTGCTGGTGGTGCTCGTGGATTGTACCTCGTTCCGATTCTCTCTCCATGGGGGAACGAGGCGCTCCCATTCGGTGTGCTGCAGGTTGCGCGAGTGGCCAAGGCTCGGTTATCGGCTTCACCCTTTGCACTCACAGCGTCGGAAGGGACTGGAAACGGGTCCGCCGCTGATATCGCAGTCACGAGCGAGCGAGAGGCCGCACAGCAAACGGAAGATCGCCTGATGCTGGAGTTGCTTGGACTTTTTAGCCGTGTCTTTGCGGGATTGTTGCACCACGTTGCTGGTCAACAGCTTTACGATACGTGCCCGCCGGAGATTTTGCAGACCCAACTTGCGACTCTGAGCGACCACCTGGATAGCCTCGCGGCGAGACGAAAGCTGGAAGATGAAAACGAGGATGTCGACGACATGCTTAGCTCAAGCTCAAACAGCCTACCCCCCGAAGTCGCATCGTTGCAGCAGCTTGAACACCTCACAAAGTCGCGTCACTCAAGCAGACACGCATCCGTTGCGACAGTTCATGCCACCACGCCATCTTCCCACAATGCTCGACGAGTGGCTTCTGCAGATCCGAAAAACAGAGCAACACCAGACTCGCGCAGGACACCAACAAAGAATTCGTACTTATCCACAACCAGCATTGATGGCGATGATGCTGATCTTCAAACTGCGCCAGACGAGCTGCAGAATGAGGCAACCAGCGATGAAAGTCTTCTTCACTCTCAACCTAAAGTTAACGCTGATCACGAAACACCGTTAGCAAGACCCGAACTCTCAGACGATGTTAGTGGATCTATGGCTATGAACACAGCCGACGAGCGAGCCGGCGTCAACACGATACTGGAACCAGGGCCCGAGGAATACGAACAACTCGCAACGGAGCAGGGGCAGCAGGTGGAAGTGGACACGACACAAGCATTGTGGACTTTGCCTGATGACACGATGACAGCTCACACAAATGTAGACGCCCCTCCGTTACCTGGTGACTGGTCCAGCGCATATGATGTCAACGCCTACGCTACAGCTCTGGATGGGGAGCAGTTTGTAGACGAAGGCAGCGTAGCATACAATGGGGAAGAGGGTGACCAATACGACCCAATGATATGGTCTGCTGAAGGGGAGCCCGGCGCATACGAGGCGGGCGCGTTGTGGGAGTACATGTACAGCACCGTGGAAGACGCAGCATTGGCAGATGAAGACGAAGACGGCACCAGCAAAAACAGAGAAGCCAGCCACTTATCCACCAACTCCGCTTACGCCATTGATCTGCAGTTGTCTTCAAGAAACACGCCCAGCGCTGAATCTGACGAGCCAAGCGGCGCGCTCTAACAACACTAGGACTGGGATGACAGCAGGAAGGTTGATTATAGCCTGTTCTTGAATGAAAAAGATCATCAATACTCACAAGATGTGCATAGGGATCGCCGCCTACAAAACCACTACTACCTTTCATGCCCCATAAGTACCCACCTGGCCCGGGGAGTGGACGAGGGTTACTCAGCATCGTAGATCCTTGGGTTGCGTGTCGACTCACGTGTGTTTCTTGTTGCAATTGCCGTGGGCATTGCATCCTTCCATCATTTCTACTGGCGCTCGCAATCCTTAAGGGATGTGTTGCGAGAGGCGCAAAGCTTACCAAAATGACGTACGGTACGGCGGAATGCACGCTCATTGACAGCGCTGAACAGCTCACTCTGGAACTCCTGGGCCTCGCCTGGAGTAAGGAAATTGACAGGTGCCGTTGCAAATGTTCCCGCTGTGGCCTGCTCGAACCATTCAGCAATCCACTGTTGAAGCTGCGAGCCATTTACCTTGACCAGCTGAACGAGTACCCCTGCCGCTGATCCGTAGTCCGCGTCCACGCGTGATGGTGACATTGCACCAAGAACGACACCCCGTAGCAGATAACTTACCAACATTTTGTTGCTCTCCTCGTGCGTAGCGTTGTTGGATGCACACAGCGATACAAGTTTAACGTGCGAACCCTCCGTCAAGGATTGCACGTACACTTGCTCCATAAAGCACAACACAGCTTTATTGGCATCATTGTGTGACATCGCCAGAGCTGACACTGCGCACGAGAAAACACTCGTCATAAGCGGCCGAGCTTGCCCTGGTGCTACAGGAGCGGCAAGTACTTGCGGCACACACCGCACGGCGCGTTCCATGAGAAAAAAGAACTCCTCCACCACATCAGGACGGGTCTGCATGTCGTCGACACTCGCGAAGATAGGAATTGTCGTCTCCACCAGCGTGAAAAGCAAACGAGCGAACAAGGGGTCCAGCTCCGCCGACTTGCTCTGGTCATGAGCAAAGAACTTAAGCACCATGCTGGCGGTATAGAGATACGACGACTTGGGCTCCGCTTGATAGAACGCCAGCAAGTTGTCTACAAGCTGCGGTAACAGAGGAACAATCTCTGCACCACACGTGCGAAGAATGCGCTTATAGCAACGACACACACGTTCCACGAGCTCATCGTGACCGCGATACAACGCTAGCATCTGGTTAAACAGCGGCCACAATTGCTCCGTGAGCATTACAAGCGGGTGCTTCTCTCCTTGCAGCTTCTTGATGTCCAAGTACTCATAAATGCACATGAGTCGCAGAAGCTCGTTGAGCGCAACCTGCACATGGCTTTTAGCGGCAGCCAAAGTGAACAGCGCAGTCAGTCGCTGACCAATGCCCTTCATAACCTGATCCAGCACGGCCAAAATGCGAGGCATGTCGCCTGATTTGGCCACGCCAGCGCAGATGCCTTCAAGAATCAGCACTTGGTCATCAACTACCATGAGCTCACGCTCCTCGATGTGTAAGTAAAAGGCAACAATATCCCCTCCGAGCATCGACCAGCAGTCCATAGCCAGTGCCCGAATCGCTGCAGCAGCGGCTCGCGCCACTTCCCACTCTTTGTATCTTGCGTCCCCCGCACTAGTTGTCACGCAGGTGTTCAGAAATCCCACCTGGGCTTGAAGCGATGTGGGATGCGCGCGTAACCATTCAGCGTAGCGCGACACAATGAGGCACGATGTGTAGCAGATTGCAGGGTGGTCAGCGAACCGCGGAAGGTGTTGAAAGATAAGCGAAATTGGTGCATCCAGAGCCTCCATATTGGCTGTCGATTTTTCAACTTCCCGCGCAATGGACCGGAAGCAATACAAATGGGCCTCCACGGCCTCCCAACTTCGTGACTCCGTTGGTGCTTGGAAAATCTGGTTCAAGCCATTCACACAGTGCTGCAAAACAGCCTCAACACCCAGCAGCTGGCAGCAGTCACGAAGGATATCGCCAAGCTCGCTGCGGAACCCCTTAAAGTCTTGCTGCTTGTCTGCAGGCAGACTCGGAAAATCCTCTCGGAACTGCAGCTTCTGCATACACAACCCTGCCAGTCGCTCGAGTCGCGGCTTATACTGCGCCAACAACGCCGGTGTCACCCGTCGCTGCAACTCCTTCAGCAATTGGAACCAGAATGGGATCGTCACATCTGCCACTTCCGCGTCCGGGTAGCTCATGCAGTCCAGCAGCAAGTCCACCAACGCCGCATGGTCGTTCCCTGCTCCATGCTGCTGCATCAACAACTCCAGATACGCCTCCCCCATCTCTGTAAAAACCCGACAAAGTCCCAAACACGCGTCCACGTCTTCTGCTTCCGCCGCAGAAGCAAACGCTCCTCTGAGCGACAGTAACCTCGGGGCGAGCCACTGCACTACCAAGTGATTATGCGCGTATGACCTCACAAGCTCCACAGCCAAGTCCACCGAGGCGTCAAACAGCTCGTCACGAGCCAGAAAGCCCAGCAACGAGTGCAGCAGCGGGCTCCTCACCACCACCTCTGCATCCACTCGGACGTAGCTCAACCAGCTCGTGAGAGCGCGTAGCACCGTCTCCTGCGTCTCCACTGCATCAGCGTCAGCTGCTCCAGTGCTGGCCTCGTGCATCAGCTGAGGCAGCAATTTGTCCAGCACCGCGGGCGCCCAGGCATCCACCTCGTCCTGCATTCTCTGTCTCGCACTTTTGTCTGTCAAAGTGTCCACTTCCTCGACCAGTAGCAGCAGTAACTCGGCCAGTACCCTCGAGGGTACCCCTTTCTGAGCCAATTGCAGCAGAGCGTAGCCCACGACGCTCTGGCCGTTGCACTGGGTGTAACTCTCCCGGACCAGCGCGTACACTTGGCTGCCACTTGCAACTGCGTCATGAGTCTCTTGAACCTTGAGATCCTGCGCCTGGAGACGCGGCAACGCTGATACAAGCGCCAACAGTAACTGGGTCACCACTATTTTCGGTACTCTAACGCCGCAGGATAACCAGGTTACGAGTCGCTGCGTCCAGATCCCGGCGTCCGAAGTTGAAGCGGACGGCTGCCGCCGCAGCTTATTGGCCAGCGTCTGTGCCGAAAAGAACACAGCTGGGACGCGGTCCGAATTTAGCGATACGGAATTCTGTCGCGCGCCACGAGTCGCTAGCGATTGGTCCAGCAGCGCCGCGCACACGTCGAAGGCCGCGGGCGTGAGCTGAAAGCCTCGCAGGTAGGCGTCGGCCACGCGCGTCTGTTCCGGGTCCGCCACATGCGGCTGGTAGAGCGAGCACAGCGCCGCCAGCACCGTCGCCTGCAGCTGCGCACCGTCCGAGGCCATACCGTAGGTGATCCTGTGGCTGCGGATACAAAGTGACTAGGTATTTGTATGGAGTAATGGCGTATGTAGACCACATTGAGTGAAACCTTCTGAGGGGAAACATTCGAGCAACATTAGAATGCGCGACAATCATTTCAAAACGTTAATAAAGCAGTTTTGTTTTATTGAGCTTGTTACGATTTTCGACTTTCTTTTGATGGAGTGTGTGCTGCGCGGCGAAGATTAATAAAGTCCCAGATTCGTCAGGTATGCTTGGTACTGGGTACCATGCTCCATCGCCTTTGTTTTGGAAAAGCCCTCCTTTCTCATCGCACGGTAAACGTCAAGAGGTTGCAATTCGGCACGGTTGTAGTCCGCGAATGCCGGGGCTAGTTTTGCCGTTATACTTTTCTCCTTCTTGGCGTCTGCCGCCTTCTTGGCCGCTGTTCCCGGAAAGTGTTTAGCTACAGAGGTCCAGTTAATCCTTTCTTCTTCGTTGTCGTCGTCTGCGTTTTCATCGGCACTTTCGACAACCCGCAGGGACCTCTTGGAGTTATCTCTGTAATGCTGCACAGCCTTGATCGTATCGGGCGACGCCATTTCCGAAACCTTGCTGTAGTCGGCCGGAGAGAGCGCATTCCCGCTGGCAACAAGACCAGCTACAGCGGCAGCCACGATTACGAAGTTGGAGAGACGCATCTTGCTTGATTGACGTGAGCAGTGAGCCCCGCGAGGGAAATCGGATAATGACAGTTTTCACGTCTTGGCATCGAATCCACTTGCTTGTGCACGATTTGAGGAACGTGCGCAAGATTATACATGTATTTCGAATACGTCGAAGTACAGTAGTCATACAGTCTCAGGCGAGGTTCCCATACAAACGCCTAATATGATTACATCGTAAAACCAAGCACATCCGAAGATACACTTCGCTGTGTTCTGCAAACGCATCCGCAACGCCCCGACGAGAAAAACGTTAGTAAACTGAAGGCGAGGCCCTGCTCGACTTACTGGAAAAATCGCGCTTGGCTCGCCTCCGTAAATACCGCGCGGGTATGTTGCGGCTAACCGCTCTTCACACACAGCGTATCCACTTCCGAGCACTGTACTCAGTACAGTACAATGGTGGCCACGTGGTGGCCCTAGGCGATGGGCCCCACCGTCCGCTTACGGCACTCAGGAATCAACGTAATCTGGGACAGTGACTCCCACGAACCGACGAGCGTGGTCGCACGTTATGAGTTTCTTGGGGCAATAAAGCATGTGTGCTTGTGTAATACTAGTATACAGTAAGCCTCTTCATTTGTGGCGGCTGCCGATCCCTGTACGTGAAGATTTGACGCGATGTGCTCGGACCGTATAACAGCACGCTTTCGTTAACGCCATACATTTACTGTTTGAAGGGAGACAGAACCGTACAAACACCCAATAAAATGGTCTGGCACTGTTATCACATAAACCCTGCAATGCACACACTAATACTAATATGGGTTTAGCCACACCAAATTAATCTGTGGCACACCTCGTTACGTAAGAATACACCAAATACGGGTGAATGCACACTCGTCAATTCCAGCGAATCGTATCCGAAAATGAAGCGTAATTTTAACCAATTAACCAATTAACAGAGAGAATGCCATCTAAACTCACATCACTTCTCAATCTACGCGAAGACCCCCCCTCATCGCTTTCTTGCCTCCCCTCTCCCTACCTCGACTCAAGATGTCCCCAACGTATAACTGGACAACTATCTGCAACGACATGCCTCGCGCCGATTCCCAGCTGTTAATGGAGGACATGAAGATCTTCCATATCGTGAAAAGCCATCTGGTGCCCTGGTGTGCGCGATGGCAAGACGGCATTAGATGCGTTGCCAGTTGCTGAAGTGCCCCTCTCCGACGTGCACGGCTGCTTCCCTGTATGACGCGTGTCAGTGGCTGGAGGAAGTGCTGACATGCCAAGAGCTTAATCGTGTTACGACCATGGAGGCTGGCGTTCATGACACGCTCGTGAAAGACCCACGCAAGCCCAAACTCACTCCAAGACTGAAGGATTACGGTCGGGAGATGGCAACACAAGGTTTAAAGCCGGCTCGCATTCGAATGGGGATGTCCAGGCATTTCGGGCTGTCAGATTCCAAATTGCCAAGTTTGCGGCAAGTACAATGGTTCTCGAATGCCTTCACCAAGAAAACGCTGCATCGAAACGATGACTTTGACGACATCGTGGACCAGGTGCATGAGCTAGCGTAAGGTCATTCCATTGCTGACACGCAGCCGTTTTCGTTCGGATTCCAATTAAACGTTCACGGAAACCCGATCTCGGAAATGGTTTTGACGAACATCCGCTTTTGGTGGGACTGACGACCAAACGGCTGCTTCAGAATGCAGCGCGGGATTCGGCATCGTTCGTGCTTCACATGGACGCCACCTTCAAGCTGAACCAAGTAGCGTATCCAGTCATCGTATGTACAAGGGCCGCTCATTCCACCTGGTTGCGCTGTTCATCACTTTGCAGATAATGAAAGTATGGTACGTGAAAGCGCTAGCTGCTCTCCGCACGGTTTTCACTGCAGTTACGGGTCAGCAAATGTTGCTCAAGTACGTCATGGCGGACGCAGAAGCAGCTCAGCAAATGCTGTCGATCAGGTCTTTGGTGTGGATTCGGAATTTGCGTACCTCATGTGCTTCTATCATGTCATGGTTAAAGTGCACGAAAGGCTCAAGGGCGTCCCACAGAGGTTGTGCGAAATGGTGATCGCTGATATTAACGACCTTCATTTCGCACGAAGCAAAGCCATTTATGACGAACAAATGGCAATTGTTTTGGCCGAGTGGGGAAGTGACGAACGTTTGAAGGGATTTCGAAGCTACATTAACAGTGTGTGGGTTACGAGCGCTTTTGATGGCTGGCAATGTTTCCACACACGCGATGACAAATAATCCAGTGGAGCAATTCAACCGTCTGATCAAGCGTGACTACACACTTCTTACGAAACACAAGATTGGAACGCTCTTCCAGCTGCTTGCGGACTGTTGCTTACACCAGTCGGTAACCCCAAAAACGTTCAAGGACCCCCCCCCCCCTCCCCCCCGAAGCATTGCAACAGCTGAAGTGTCGTGTTAACGACTTTCGTCAGCGAAACCTGCTTGTCGACATGACACCCAGCCGGTCAAGCATCGAGCTCTTGCTCGTTTCGCCGACCCCCAACATTGTCTGTAATGGGTCTGCTTAGACCCACTACTTAAGCTTACACGTGTATGAGGAAGCGTAGGAGTGATTTACTTAAGTTCAGTATACTTGTATCCACAAGTATACTTAAACCTAGATAAAGGAACCGAACGATAGCTTTGGTGCCAAATGAGAACTGTATTGATTGAAAAAGGGGTTCCTCCTAAAAATGATATTTTCTAATGAGAGGTTCTGCCATTGGATGGCTGGCAGAACCCCTATCTATTGAATGACTCTAATTGGTAGAAAGGTGTTACTTTCTACCAGTCATATGCCTTTTGCTATGAATGTGGACCACCCTGGAGTGGTCACCTGAATGTATTCCTTAGTGCGTGTTGCACTAAGGTAGGAGGTGAACCGAATGTGTAGCCCCGCTACACCATCCCCCCGTTAGGATTTGACGTGCCGGTCTCGACACGTCAATCCGTATTTTCTTCGGGAGAACACGTGCTCATTCCCAATGAGCACGCCAACGACGTCTTCGTCTAAGACGCCGGCCGCTGCCTCAGCCACGACCGCTACTGGCATCGCCGTCGAGGCGATGCCGACTAGCGCGGCAACAGAGAGTCGCCTCTCTGTTGCTGGATACCACTCGAGATGGCATGAGAAACATGCCATCCGAAACAAGACAGGCAAGATCATTGCTGTCGAAACCGGAGTGGGTATCTACTCTCCGGGTGGAGAGGGAGTTCCCCTCGACTACGGAAGCGAAGTCGAGGAGGGGGAACTCGAAGGAGACAAGGACATCTTGTCTCCGGGCCACACTGATCCCAATGTGGGTCTGCGTCGTCCACGCGAGGACGACTCGAACGCTTCGAGCTCGAAGCGTTCGCGCAGCGGCAGTGGAACACCGCTCGCTGCCGCTGGAGCCTTGACGACTCCGCGGGATGGAGATGACTCCGCTCCATCCGCTGTTGTTGCGGCCTCGCGCACTGAGCCAGTGCGCGAGCCGTGGATGCCGTCTCAGTCTGAGATCAGCAGCCGATTCGGTGCGACCGTGCCACCGAATCTGTACGCGCTGTATTCGTGCAACGCCATCGTTGACGATGACGTCGCGAAGCGTTTGCACTTTGATCCGCTGACGAATCAAAGGCGCGACTACTACATCGGGCTCTTCCATGAGCTCCGATGGTTTGCGAGCAAGAAGACTTCTCGCAGAAGCAAAGTGCCCGAGTGGCAGGCACTTTGTCAAAGTTGGAGTGCCTTTGTTGAAAACTTCAACAAGAACCCCGCTGGCTATCGCGACCGGATTAGCCAGGCGCGGGAGCGCTACGAGAAATTCTCGAAGCGTGGTAAACTTGAACGACTGCACCATGGTGCAGTCGGGATTGGACTTCCTTGCGCAGTGCCTTACGACACTGCTTGTGAGTACTGCTACCCCGGAGCAGTACGCATCACTGAACGGGACGTCAACGGGTACACGTCCATGTGTGTACCTGACGACCTCAAGACCCCCTGCGCGCCAGTTTTCAGGCGCAGGCGTCTTCTAGTGCTGCGGATAATCGCAGCACTTATCCGAGTGCTGTAGGCGACTACAGCGCTCGCCCAAGTTTTACGCCCTTCGGCGGAGGTGGCGGCCTTCGTACGCCGTCACCATTTCCGGAATGTCCTCCATCAGGACATTCCGTGATTCCCACGTATCGTGTTGGGGAGGAAATCCTCTCCAACGAATACGAAAATGAACCGGACCTCGGGTCTGGTTCCGATGACCAACAATTCGCTGGACGATCCAGCGAGTTGCCCCGCGTGCGTCTCGCAACGGGTGTGTGTGTGTGTGTGTGTGTGTGTGTGTGGGGGGGGGGGGGGGGCGGGTAGACGCCCCGGGTTTGGTCAACCAAACCTTGAGTCTCGCTTGGAGGCTGTTGAGCGTCTCCAAGCGTCGCAGTTCGCTGCTCTGCGTCAGGAGCTGAGCTTGTTAAAGGCTCAGCTCGCGGAGGTTGCGCAGACGACCTCGAACGTAAAGGTCGAGGTCGGGACGAGGCTCTCTGGCGCCTTGAAGCGCGTCGCCGCGCTCGAGGGCTCTTTGGCGAGTCACCAGACGTAGGTGACTCGTGCTGCACGTACGGCTTCAGTCGCCCAACGTAAAACGTTGGGTGCAAGCGCATGCTGGACGGTATGTCCAGTGTGTACGCGTTGCCATGCTTCGTCAACACGGTGAATGGCCCAATGATGCGCGGAGCAAGCTTGCTTGCTCCGAAATCGGAAACTGCATGTTTAGCTAGGTTCTGCGTAGCTAACAGAACTAATGAACCAACTTTGAATTCATTTGTGTTTCCCCTGCCGGTGTTATCGGCATTCATCTTCTGTCGATCGACAGAAGCTGCTATTGCATCTTGGACAAACCGAATTACGGCTTGTCGACGCTGGACAAAGTCCATTGCATCCGAGCTGAACCCCTGGTTCAGTTCGTGCTCCTTGTTCGCAGCAGGCCCGGCCTGCGCGTGATGTTCGTTGTTGCTTGAAGTGTCTACGCCCGTCGTAGACACTGTCTTGTTGTCGCCATGACTGCGCGCAGTACGTACGCGAGTCGTCACAGCTGATACATTGCTTGTATCAGCGTGCTTATCCGGTTGTTTCGAATTAACCGGATACCCTCCCCAACTTAAGGAAGGAGCTACCGCACCGAGTACGCTCGGTACGCGTGGGTGCCTCATGGCATTCACGTAGAACGGTGTGTGTCCTGTCGAGACATGCACCGAGTTGTTGATGGCGAACTCCGCCATCGGCAAGCAGTCGCTCCATTGATGGAACGAGTGCGCGTAGCTCTTCATGGTCTCAACCAACACGCGGTTGACACGCTCTGGTTGTCCGTCGGTCTGCGGGTGATCCGCAGTCGACATGGACAACTGCGTCCCAAGAAGTTTAAACACTTCTTGCCAGAATCGCGCTGTAAAGCGCGGATCCCGATCCGACACGATGTCGAGTGGCATCCCATGGTGTCTAAACACCATGTCGACAAACAGACATGCCGTCTGTTTGGCTGTCACCTCGGCTGGTACTGCAGCAAGATGCACCATCTTGCTGAAGCGGTCAATAAAGACCACTATACCAGTCCTCCGCTTGTTGTCTTGCGGAAGACCAAAAACAAAGTCCATTGAAATGGACTGCCAGCACTCCGACGGAGTCGGTAGTGATTGAAGCGGAGCCTCGCAGGCTTCACGCGCTGGCATACCTCTCAAGCACGAACGTACTTGCGTACCCATTTGTACTGGTGACTCCAGTAGAAGTCACGCGTGAGAAGCAAGTATGTCTTCTCACGGCCAGGATGTCCCGATGTCGGGGCATCGTGGTACTCGTACGTGATCTTGAGCTTCAGCTCATGATCATCCGGCACGACAATGCGATCTGCGTTGTCGTCGACTGCGCTGTAAAGCAGCAGACCATTGTGTACACGATAACGGTGTACACGGGCACGAAGGTGTTTGGCCAGCTTCTGACGAGACTTGTCAGAAGGTGTGGAGAAGTACTCCAACAACTGCTTCGCATCCGCATCATGTGCGTATGTGGCCTTCACGTCATCCAGCAAGGACGACGAGGGTGTGGTCGGCCTCTTGCACCGCATAATCTGGTCGACGCGAAAGCGCGTCGGCCACGACATTCAACCTTCCAGGTTTGTACTCAACCTGGAAGTTGTATTCAGCAAAGAATGACAGCCACCGTGCCATTCTTTGTGATATGTGCGGCGACTTGATCGCCGTACGCAACGATGCGTGGTCGGTGTACACCACGAATGGTCTACTCCCAAGTAGATACACTCGAAACTTTGCGAGTGCATACTTCATGGCAAGGAGTTCCTTGTCATGTACCGGGTAATTGCGCTCAGCTGGCTTCAGCTGACGCGATTGGTAGTAAACCACGCGATCACGACCTTCGTGATCGATTTGCATCAGTGCGCATCCGATCGCGAAATCGGATGCATCGCACACCACGTGGAATGGGTGATCTTGGTCGGCCACCGCCAAGATCGGCGCCTCAGTCAAGCCCTGCTTGACTGCTTCAAAGGCCTGCTGACAATCAGCAGTCCATTCCCATGCAGCCTCTTTCTTTAAGAGCTGCGACAGCGGGCGAATCTTGCCCGCGTAGTTGCTCACGTACTTGCACAAGTACGTGGCGAGTCCAAGGAACTGCCGCAGTTCCTTTACATTTGAAGGCGTAGGCCATTCATTGATCACTCTGACCTTTCCTGGGTCAGGGCGTACGCCGTTCTTCCCAACGAGACACCCAAGTACGGGTATCTCGGTCGCCCCGAAGATACACTTCTTCAGGTTCGCGTAGAGCTTGTGCTTTCGCATGAGCTCAAGCAGCTTGCGGAGATGCTCTGTATGCATCTCCACGTCCGATTTCCCATTCACAGCCCGGCTGTGAATGAACACGTCGTCGAAATAGCTCGGTGCGAAGTCGCGCACCGAGCGCAACAAGTGCGTGACGCACCTGTTGAACGTCGCTGGGGCGTTCTTTAGCCCCTGCGGCATCACGAGCCACTCCCAGAGCATGCCGCTCGGAGTGCTCACCGCCGTGAAAGGGATATCACTCTCACGCATGAGGATCTGATAGAACCCGTCTCTCAGATCCAGAGTACTGAAGATAGTACTCGAGGTCATCGAATCGATGATCACATCTTTTCGTGGTATCGGCGTCTGCGCCGGTACCGTCGCATCGTTCAGCTTGTTGTACGCATGAACGATGCGCCACCCGCCCTGTGGTTGCTTCACACAGAACGTAGGCGCGCTGTGCGGGGACTTCGATTCCCGCACTTGTCCTGCATTGCGACGACTTTCAAAGAAGTCGTCGATTGCCTTGACTTGCTCACGCGGCAGTGGCCACTGTTGCGTGACGCAGTACTTCGTTCCCGGCACGAGATCAATCTCGTGCTGAACACCCTTATCCTGCGGTAATTCCGCAGGAATGTCGTCCGGGAGTACATCCTTGTACTCACGCAAGACCTTGTAAAAGGGGCTCGCCTTGAGCGAGTCCCAGCCTTGCTCGTCGAAGCGTTCCTTCTTCGACTTCGCGCTGAGGGCGTCAGCGCCCTCAGAGATGAGCTGATTCAGCTCTTCTGCTTCACACGTCATCCTCTCGACGTCCGAGAGGATGCAGATCTGCTCGATGCGTCCATCGTGCAGTTCGCGAGCGAAACGCTTCCAGCTTGTGACTGGGAGCGACATCAACTCCGACGCTAACGTCGGAGGATTATTCAGCCTCATCTTCTTGTATTGGAGACCAATACTCGTACGCGTCAAGACATTCAATGTCTCGACGGTCGTCTCCAACTCCTGTGTCTGCCCGGCAGACACTGCTTGTAGCGTCTCGGTCCCTGACCGAGACTTGCGCAGCTTTGCTCGCTTGCGCCGTTCACTTCTCGTGCGGAGCCCGGCTCCGCGAGTTTCTTCCTGTCCAGGCCCGGCCGTGGACAGTTGTTCTTTGAATTCGCCGGCGGGTTCTACCCGCGGGCGCACGCGTTCAAGCCCGGCTTGATCGCGCACCGCTTCGTCGTGCAGCCCGGCTGCACGTGAGCTCGCAAGCATCTCCGGTGCAGGACGTTTGCAACCGTCCGCACTGCTTGCAGCGTCGGCTCCCAGAGCCGACGCGTCTTCTTTACCTCTACGCCTAACGGCGGAGTGTCTTTCGATCAATTGTGTGTCGACATTACCTGTCGACACTACCGCGTCGCTCCGGACGCTTCGAGACCCTCTCGAATCGGATTGAACCAGGCCCTGCTGATTCGGTTCACATCTTCTCCCAACGACTCTCGCAGTCGTTGGCGTTCGCTTGGGGTGATCGGAGACAGCCGCATTCCGCGCTGTCTCTGGTGGAGGGCCGCATGCACCACGCGGTGCATGTGCTGCGCCGACAGGGCCATCGCTCTCTGTCGCGCTGCTGCTGCTCCCGAAGCGCACGATCGTGCGCTTCATCCAGTCGATCACCGGATCATGCCGTGCAAGCCACGGCATGCCCAACACCATATCGAACTTATCGTCCAGTTCCAGGACGATAAGCTCGTCGACGAACTCCATCTCTTCGTAAGAGAAGCGTACGCGTACGATACGCTTCTCGGTTCTAACAACGACACCCGTTGCTAGTCTCACTTCCAATAGACTTCGAGGTGTTTCTACCTCGTCGAAGTCAAGCCTTGGAAGGCTCTGCAGTCGAACAAAGTTGTTCGACGCACCACAGTCCACTAGAGCACGAAGAGACTTCTCTCTCTTCGAGCTTACCTTCAGGATGACAAGGTTCGGCTTGTCATCTTGCTTCTTGTAGTGAGATTGACTCTCACTGGGGGCAGCGATCTTCATTGCAGCGTGTCCGATGTCGACACGCTCGATCGCATCACCAGCAGGGCGCCCCGCGCCTGCTGGTCCCTTTAGTTTTTTGATTGCCCGTGACGATACCCAGTATCGCCACGACGGCTCCTCGCCGCGTGCACAGGTGCTGTGCACTCGCGGGCATAGGGACCGATGTTTCCGCATCGGAAACAACGCACATTCGTTGATCCACCACGCTGCTGGGAACCAGCAGCTGTCGCACTCGAGAGGTCCATTGGTTCGGGACCTCCCGACGGCCTTGCCACCGGTCGTGGCATCAGCCGTGGGACGTTCACATGCAGTTTAGCCTGCCGCAGGCTAAACACTTCTTGCATTGCAAGCGCAATTGCAGCCTCGAGAGTATTTGGATACTCTCGGAAGAGATAGGTCTTCACAGGCCCATCTCTAAGGCCCTTCATGAACGTGACGACCTTTGTCGCCTCGTCAATCGGGTTGGTCACGATGTTCGAGACCAAGTACCGTGCTCTTTGGGCGTAAGCATGCACGTCATGCTTGCCCTGTTGCAGATCGAGGAACTCCGCCCTCGATCGGAACTCGTTCTGCGGGGGCTCAAACACTTGTTTGAGCTCCTCCTTGAACTCTTCGTACGTGCTAAAGCACGTAGGGTCTGTGAGTCGGCGTGCGTACGCCCAACTCCTCGCTCGTCCGCCAAGACATGACATGGCGAACGCAACCTTCGACAACGGGTCGACGATACGTCGAGCCGCAATGGCAGTGTCGACCTCGACAAGCCAACGGAGGAGAGGTTCGCCCTCTCTTCCAACGTAGCTGCTTACGTGGAGTTTCAATGACTCCACGCGCGGTGTGGCCGATGGCGACACCGAAGTTCGAGCAGCGGTTTCACGCTGTTCCTTCACGATGAAACCCAGAGCAACACCGTGTTGCTCCGTCGGTGATAGCGTTCGCAACATCGTTGCTACCGCCGCTTCCCCAATGACTGTTGACAGTCGTTGGAGGGCCTCCCACTCTGGTTCCGACAGGTGGGGGCAGTCTGCACGCGCAACATGCGTTGCAGACGTGTTTGGGCTACCCACGGACATGTTACTGTCCGAGGGCAGGTTCTCAGCCCCGCGTTCGTATTCCATACGAACGTGTTAGTCGTTGGACGGACTACAAAGTGCTACCAGGTGTAATGGGTCTGCTTAGACCCACTACTTAAGCTTACACGTGTATGAGGAAGCGTAGGAGTGATTTACTTAAGTTCAGTATACTTGTATCCGCAAGTATACTTAAACTAAGACAAAGGGACCGAACGATAGCTTTGGTGCTAAATGAGAACTGTATTGATTGTAAATGCGGTTTCCTCCTAAAAATGATATTTCTAATGAGAGGTTCTGCCATTGGATGGCTGGCAGAACCCCTATCTATTGAATGACTCTAATTGGTAGAAAGGTGTTACTTTCTACCAGTCATATGCCTTTTGCTATGAATGTGGACCACCCTGTGGTGGTCACCTGAATGTATTCCTTAGTGCGTGTTGCACTAAGGTAGGAGGTGAACCGAATGTGTAGCTCCGCTACATTGTCCGTGTCGCATCGCGTGGTTGCATTCGTGTGTATTTGCCTGAGTTGGGCCGCAGCCTCCAGTGTCGTCACAGATGGGAGCCAACTACGCGCGAATGGAACTTCAAGGACAGCCAGAGGGTGGCTGGAGCGTTGATGTGAGTTTGCGGACATGCGAATGTAACTACAACTTCAAAAGCGCTATGCATTCATGTGCTGTTTGGGCTTCAGGTCAGGAACTACACCGGGCTAGACCCTGGTCAACCGCTCCGTGGCAAAGAATCGCCGACAATCAAGAACGACCACTGTACGAGTTCCAGCAGACAGGCCACTCATTAATGGATATGCACTGAGCACTAATTGAAAATAATTAGTGCAACCGCCTCTAAATACAGTAATATGTACTGCATCGCAGTTTGTTCATTTTTATCATGATTGAGACTGCTATATCATAAATAGATACATGAAACCAACAGAATTTGCTCTGCCCTCCATTTCTAGAGTTCACTTTTAATCAACGTACGAAGATGGAAGCCCGACAGGACCCAGAAGCTACTAACGAGGCCCCACCCAGCGTGTTTATCGCTTTTTTTTAATGGTGCAAACAGCATTGAAAGAAGCGTGGGTGGGGTCGCCTAGATGAGGAGGCAGCTCGTTACCTGAGGACATGGGTGCTTATTCCACGCAATTCCACGCAATTCCACCTCAACAGCCAGCGACACTATCGAGCGACTACTCGGTGCGGCATCTAATGCACGCATCACCAAGGCCCGTCTCATTGAGGCATTTGCCAAAGGTGGTGATGCTGGTGAGGAGGAATGGGTCCTGCCAACAGATGTTGATCAACGGGGTAGGCGGACATACCAGATGCGAACCATTCTCGATCACCGGCGGGTAAATGGGCGCGTACTGTTCCTGACGTCATGGGAGCCAACGTGGGACTGCACCGCAAACCTGCCATCAGGTGAGATCAAGAAGTACAGACAGCGTAAACGACGCAAAATCGAGCGCGCCTACATTGAAGCTGAAGCTGTCGAGGACTAACAACAACAATTTTGCGATGGTAGCAATTACATATATTCTTAAGCTTACTTAATACAACACACTACAACTCGTCGCTAGAAATGCAGTGGGTGTATAGCGATTGGCACGCAGCCATCAGCTATGGCGATACAGGGCGAGCCCTTCAACACCCCTTGCACAAACCACGCAACAACCCCTTTGCCCACACACTTCCATACGCGCCGACGAGCCGGCACTGTGCCCGCCGTGGCACGCCGCGCTGAGTGCTGGTAGGTATTGAAGACGCCGATCGAGAAGTGAGGGACCTGTGGACTCGGGGTGAATGGCCCGCGTCCTTCCACGTGGATCGACCACGTCCACGGATCTTATCTGTGTGGCACACAGATGATTTGTGTGTAGAGTGGGTGTCTGTGTGTTTTTACTATTTTGTCTTGAGGGGACACCATACAAACGCCAAGTTAAACGGCCTAAAAGGGTACTTCAAGTCTCTTTCTATCGCATAATGGTTGAGCTGAATTGTTTTACTACAGTCATACCTGCTTACATGAGCCACGGTTGGTGACCCAACGCAGCTCTGGCTCATATAAAATGGCCTCAGTTAACATTATTATGTGGTACACACGAAGAATTGTGCATAGTTCGCTGACGCATACATGTAGCCTGACTGCAGGGATGTGTGCTTAACCTTTTTGAGAGCTGCAGGGTTTAACTATACAATACAAATTCAAGTCAAACCAAACTAAAAGAGCGCAAAATTAGCCCTTTTGAGTACGAGGATAGACGGGACTTAGTGACAAACCACACAAGATGCAGTTTCTGATGCTTGCTAACTCGGTAAAAGGTGGCATTTGTCGCCCTTTTAGACTTCATTTTGATTGGCCAATACGGGTATTGAATGTTTTGAGTTGAAGGTGGTGCAGGCTTCACTTATTGGACAAAACTAAACCCACATCGTGCTGCATCGGTAAATTACGCGGGAATAAAAAACAAGTTACGGGTGATCCTCTTGTTTTTGGCTGACGGCAGATCGACGTTGGCATGTTGATGATGCTCGCGCCGCCAGATTCGCTCCAGTATCAATTGGTCTAGTAGCGCGAATGCCTTCAGGTCGTAGTAGATGCACGTAGAACGCTCGGTTTTCGCAAGATTTGAGCATCATTGCCTTGTCTCAAGTCATGCCTGCGTGCACGATGCTGCACGAATGCTGCCTGAGTGAATCACGAGCACTCCACGCCTTGCTATTACTTGGATGCGTGTTATTGTATTCAGCATCATGTCAGTGGTATGCATGGGTCGCATGTGTGAATGTATTTGCACTTTTGTATGTGACTATAACATTCTCTATGGTGCGATTTGCCGCCAAAACGAGCTTCGAAGACGAGGATGCGGCGCCGCATCACAAGGTCTGCTGGCGACCTGTGTGTGACAATAGACTCCGCGACTAATCTGGGAGACATTCTAGTGTTCAAGCATGTTTGGAGACAACTAGTGAAAGCTGAATGGACGTCCAAGCCGCTCTCATGCCCCGACAGCAGCCGCGGATAGACGCAGAAGACATGTATCAAACGTTGAACCCTGGGCAGCCTGCACCATCCACACCCTCCCATTACGTTGCCAGCACCTCAAGTGCCTGGTATGGCCATGCCTCAGGCCGGGGCTGGCTTAGACGACAGTGCTGTTAGTCAGTTGCTGCAGATGATGGCGTCGCAGCAGGCCATGCTGTTACAGCAGCACCAATTACAGGCTTTCATGGAGCAACAGACAAGCTTCCAACATGATATGTTCGAGCAACAATATCGTATAACCCGCCAGAAGCACAAGGCAGATCCTCTTAAGTTCCATGGACGAGCCAATTAGGATCTAAAGCTCTGGTTGTGTGCCAGTGAAGGGCATCTCAGTGGCTGCACACCCGAAGGTGATAGCTGTGATTCATGATTCGTTGACATTGTCGTCCCGGTTTTGGGACCTGACGCCATTTCATGGTACCCAGAGTTCAAGCATATCCTTGGTGAACGTCCTCGAACTTGGTTCCTCTTCAAACAGCAGATTCGCATCCGATGCAGGGATAGCGATTTCAAGTTTAAGTTGCTCTCTAAGTTGCACGACCTCCAAGTTCACGGTACTCAGCAAGAGTATACTTCACAATTCCTGCTACTGCTGTTTCAATCCTCGCACGAATTGACGGAGATTATTAAGCGCTGGTTTTACCAGCAGAACTTCCTCGAGCCACATCTTACAAAGCGTGCCGGCAACGCTGCAAGAAACGATCGAGCACGCGCAGCGCTTCGAGGATGCACGCAAGCCTTTCAAGCCTCACCCGAATCAGAATCGAAATCAGAAAGAGCCAACTTCAAAACCAACTCGACCGCATAACGCGCAAGGTTCGGCTCGGCCGGAAGAGTAAGCCCGCGTCGGGGACCGGCCAACCGAAAACGCCAGGCTTTGTGCCCACCTGGTGTTGTGGGTCACATCGCTCCTGCATGCCCAGATCGGCAGCAGCGCAGCGGTGACCAACTAAAACAGGTAGCTCAGTGGGATGGTGCCCCACCGAGACTGATGCGGCAGCCGCTCGCCATGCGACTGCACGCCGTCAAGCCACTGGTCGACTCTCTGGTTCTCCGGTCAGCTTCAATTACGGGACTGACAATGCAATCACCATGCCGGCCAACAACAGCGTATATGGCTACCTAGAGCAGAGAGGTCAAATTCTTGGCCGCCCTGTTTCTGCTTTTATTGATAGTGGCGCTTCCATTAACGCGGTATCACCACGTATCGTCGAGACTCTGCAATTATCTACACGCGAGTACTCGAACCCCCTGGTAATTCGTTGGGGAAGCGGCTCTATTACTGCTGTTCCAAGACAAGTTGTCAATCTCAGGTTTAATTTGGATGGATTCCTTCCATAGTGTTTCAAGGCATTTGTATTGGACATCCCCGAAAGAAAGGATGTCCTCCTTGGAATGCCGTGGCTAGTCGACGCAAACCCGGATATTTATTGGCAGCGTCTGTTCCGCGAATGCGATAACGAGTATTGTTTCTTTTGTAACCCCCACCGACGAACCCACTAAAAGCTGACCAAGCTTGGAAAAGTTGAAGACCTCCACCGTTTACCCACTCGTGAGCAAATTTCGCGATAAAGTCTTCCGCTCCCACTTGCCAGCCGTACCCTCAACACGTTAAGCCGATATGGACGAAAAACATTGAGTTAGTCAATGACTTGCCTATTCGTCGGAAGCAATCCCCAGTCTCAGCCGAGCAACGGGAAGCTATTTGGGCCTGGTCGACAGAAATGCTCGCTGCAAAAATGATTCGCACGTCTAATTCTCCGTACTGCGCCCCAACGTTTTGCGTCAAGAAGCGCAGCGCAGCATGGAGAATTGTTCCTGACTTTCGTGGGCTGAACACAAAACTTCGTGGGCCAGCAAACCCGATTCCCCTCAAATACGATATTCTACTAGAAAAGCTAGGTGCTCGTTCGGTGTGCTGAGCAGCAACTCTACATAAAGATCGAGAAGTGCACATTTTGCTCCACAGGGATTCCCTGTCTCGGCGATTTTGTCGGCAAGAACGGTGTTCGCATGGACCCGAGTAAGGTACAGGTGAACAAAGCTTGGACAACACCTCGCACGATGCAAGAACTGCAGTCGTTCTCAGGAACTTGCGCGTATGTGATGAACTTTTGCGACGGCTTTGGCTATTTGATCGCACCGCTAACAGAGTTGACCAAGGGAAACAACCGCCGAGATCAAATCACCTTTGGTGAAGCCGAGCAGCAAATATTTAAAGGGCTCAAACAAAAACTCGCATCTCCGCCAATTCTCGCGCATCCGGACTTTACGAAACCATTCCACGTGAGTATGGATGCCTCCGATTTTGCGATCGGAGGATACTTCTCTAAGTACGATGATTCCGGACGCGAGTGTATAATCGCATTCAACGGGCAGAAATTGCCCCGAGCCGAGATCATCTACCCTACTCGCGGAAAAGGGCTGCTAGCTGCACTTCATGCGATGCGAACCTGGAAGGTATATCTTATCGACCGTCAATTCTTCATAAATACCGATCATCGCACAATTGAAGGTATATTAAAACATCATACGTGATCGTAGAGACTCGCGCGATGGCTCAATGAGCTAGCTCGTTCTCAACCGCAATTCAAGTGGGTCCCTGGTGCAACGAATATTGTCGCTGACACGATTTCCCGTAACCCGAACGGGAATTACAGCACCAGCAGAGCATTTCATCACTCTTAAAGTCGCTTACCAGTCGAGAACTTGCTGACGAAAAAACACTATTTACACATTCAGCATTACCGGATATATTAGGGTGGAATGCAAACGTCTGTATGAATCGGACTAACATTTTGGTTCGATTTGGCGCGCTCTAGCTGATGTATCGACTAGTATGCGCAAGCATCAGCGTTTCGAGCTGTCCAATGGTCTACTTTTCTTCCCGATTCGCCCTGGTGCTCCCGCGCGCATGTGCGTCCCATCGAACACCGAGCTACGCAATGCTATTCTGCGCAAGCAACACGGGACTCCAGCCCACGGACATCCTGGCCAGGCCAAAACGCAACCACTTGTGGCGTCTAAATATTATTGGCTACGTATGGCCAAGTCAGTGCGATCCTACGTAGAAAATTGCGAACTCTGTCAACGCAACAAGTGAATCCGAGGAAAACCAACATGACACTTTTATCCGCTCGGGATCCCAGAACAACGTTGGACAGACATCAGTGCCGATTTCATGACGAAATTACCCGAGACGCACAGTGGTTTTGACGCAGTTTTGGTCGTAGTGGACCGACCTACGAAACGAGCTCATTTCCAACCGACGACGTCGAATGCGACCACCAAGGAAACTGTCGTACTATTTCGTGAGTTTTACCAACGTCTGCATCGCTTACCCCGCTCCACTGTTTCCGATCGCGACGTTAAGGTTTACTGTAAAGCCGTAGAAAATGTAATGGGTCTGCTTAGACCCACTACTTTAGCTTACACGTGTGCGCACGTGTATAAGAAAGTGTAGGAGTATTTAACTTAAGTTCAGTATACTTGTATCCGCAAGTATACTTAAACTAAGACAAAGGGACCGAACGATAGCTTTGGTGCTAAATGAGAACTCTATTGATTGTAAATGCGGTTTCCTCCTAAAAATGATATTTCTAATGAGAGGTTCTGCCATTGGATGGCTGGCAGAACCCCTATCTATTGAATGACTCTAATTGGTAGAAAGGTGTTACTTTCTACCAGTCATATGCCTTTTGCTATGAATGTGGACCACCCTGTGGTGGTCACCTGAATGTATTCCTTAGTGCGTGTTGCACTAAGGTAGGCGGTGTACCGAATGTGTAGCCCCGCTACATAAGCTGTCTATTTCCGTGTGCAGACGCGCGATTTCCTCCGTGTGTACGTCCTGCTCGAGACGCAGCCGGTCACGGATAGCAGCAATCTTGCGCGAATTGTCAAGGCGCTCTCGCACCACACATTCGAAGTTTGCAGCCAGTCGCTGCGCGTCTTGACAGCGGCGGTAGAGGATGTCGTATTGGCGTTGGCAGAACAAGACGTAAGGGGACGCGTTGACATACGCCGCATCGATTTCGCGCTCCAGGCGATCAGCCCGCTCCCTTTGAGCAACATACGCGCGCTGGAGGTTTGCATGATCTTCCTCCAGGCTGGACTGAGCATCGGCGCGAGCTAACAGGTCCGCGAAGGTGTCCAGGAGATTGCGGGCCGCCCCGCGATCACCGTGCGGGAGAGCGATTGGGAGAGTCGGCACTACCGGAGAACGAGTCTCAGCTGCTGGTGCGCGATCCGGAGAAGTAGCGCTGGCAGATGACGTAGAAGCCCCGACGGTGCTGGAACTGGGAGTGCCCGCAGTACTGGGACGCGTCGGAGTACTGGGACGTGTCGGAGTGCTGGAACTGGGAGTGCCCGAGATACTGGGACACGTCAGAGACACCATGTCGGATCCGGGAGGATACAGCGAGGGAGTGCGAGGCGGCGAGTGGAGTTGTGTGTGCTGGACCCGACCGCTGTACGGTCGTACCCAGCACAGGGGGCAAATGAGGCGAAGCGACTTGCCAGTTGGAGAGATTGAGCGATTTGGAGGGGACTTGTAACGGGGTTACACGTACCCGTTAGTGTATCGTACACGAATAGTGTGTTTCACACAAATGGTGTGCACACCCAAGTTGGTGTGTGCACACGAGACTTAGGTTGGTGGCCTCACAGCCACCCGTCATGCATATTACTAGGCTCCACTATGGTAGAAAGTGAGTGTTATACATTTACCCCACTGGCGGCCTTGCCGCGAATAACAACAATAAAAATCAGTTCACGTTTTGAAGTCTAGTGTCTATTGGCCTTATTTAAGGTATTAATAACTCTAGGAGTCTGTAGATCGCATATCTACAGACTGTACTTGGTTCTGGTATAGAACCTAGGTTTACAACCGAACTAAGACTCTGAGAGTCTACGTCTTCCTCTGACGCAAGCTACGGCAGCCCCGCTGCACTTGATACCACTTGTAGTCAATCCTACACCTGAGTCTTACGACTGTTCCTCTGTGAGGATGGAGCAATTTGCCCACTTACCCCCGAACCAACAGGACGGGCTTAAAAAGCTGATGTCCTTGTTGGGCCCGGAAGGTGTGGCCGAGTTCAACTTTATGTCGGCCCGAGCCGGGTGGGGAACGTCGCAGACGAACTCATCCGGAACCGCCGGCTCCTCGGGTGGACCCGAGCCGATGGATTTCAGCCATGCTGAAGACGATGAAGCTGAGCTTCTTGATGCCGAGCAGCGCATCGGCATCCGCCGGTGCTTCGTGTGTGGGAGCACCCAGCACCTGCGACCAGGTTGCCCGCTGCGTAAGCAGCGCCAGGATCCGGCGAGCCGAAGCCCTGCTTCTTACCAGAAACTTGGTTGGTGGCGGGGAAACGTCAACGCTCAGTAGGCGCGGGGCGGCCTACTGGGGAAGAACTAAGTTCTGTTGAGCCTCAGCAAGGAGGTCAGCAGGGCTTAGCCCCGAAGAGCACCGTGCTCTTTAACACGGAACGTGTATGCAAGCCGGGCTTGCTGGCCGTTGAAGCGACCGTGAAGGGCTTTGATAAGCCATGGATGATATTGATCGATTCGGGAGCGTCGGGCAATTATGCTCGACACTCCACGATGGAAGGAAGTCGGCAGTATGCCGAGGCGCTGGTAGCGCGTACGAGTGATATTATCACTGTCCGTCTCGCGACGGGAACCCGTGTTACGGTGCCCAAGGTTCCTGTGAACCTTGGCGTGAAGTTTCTGGACTTCGATAGCGTTGAACGCTGTCTGGTCCTTGACCTGGATTCGAGATATGATCTCATCCTGGGCATGGCATGGCTGGAACGCCATGAGCCATGGATTGATTGGAGGTCTAAGACCTTAGGCGCTACGTGGTTGCCTCCTGGTGAAGCTTTGGCGAGTCATGAACCCACCTCTGCTAGGAAGCAAAAGCGCTATTGGCGCGAGCACTGGACCGAGACGGTCAACGTGCTGGACATCGGCGTGTCGGAGTTGATTGACACTCATGATGTCGTAGACAAGAGTCCCGAAGGGGCTGTACGTGGAGCGGCACGTAATCCGCTGAGCGGGACTCGTTGTGATAACGAGTCATCGCTGCAGGCCGCTGATGGCATGGTCGGCAGTAAGCCGAGGCATCGTGGGCAAAGCCCTGATGATGCGCGTGGAGCGGCACGTTATCCGCTGAGCGGTTAGCGCCACAATGGCGAAGAATCGCTGCGTGCCAACGATGGCGCGGTCGGCCATGAGCCGAGGCATCCTGGGCCCAGCCCTAACGATGCGTGTGGAGTGGCACATAATCCACTGGGTGGGGACTGCGAGCTATGCAGCTCCTCGCCGGATGTCGAGTTTGACGTCGACGCTTCGATGAAGCAACAAGAGGTGGAAACAGCTGATGACACCTTTGGTGTGAATATGCAGGCCTCCCCGAGGCGTATGGTCTCCGCGAGGAGACGGCAGCGACGCCGTGTGGCAGCTGCGAGACGCAAAGCGTCTGTTATGACACAGCAAGTGTCGGGGGTGGTGGATAGCGAACAGCTATATACACTCGTTAATGGAGTGACCGGCGACGTCGCTGGCGACGTCAGCCTTGAGGCTGTTCCCGCCGCAGATGCTCTGCTAGAGCTGGACGAAATGTCAATTACCGAGTTCGGCGAGACCTTAAAGGCGGGCGAATTAGCCGAGGTCGCTATTATACGACCTGAAGATGAGTTAAACTCGTCGTCCCTTATGGACGAAACAGTCCTGGAGGACACGAAGCAGGCGCTTAGTGCGCGTAGTGGATCGGCGATCCTGAAGGATCCTTCAGATCCGCACTATCCCTTGGTTAAGGAATACCAAGATGTCGTTTCCAACGATCCGCCTTCTGGCCTACCTCCAGATCGAGGCGTGCGTCATGAGATTGACCTGGTCCCTGGAACCAAATACAGCGTAACAAGGCAGTGGCCCTTGCCAAGGGAGCAGTGTGACGTCATTGACGCGTTCTTCCGTGCGAAACACGAGGCGGGCATGGTGCGCGAGAGCAAGTCTCCGCACTCGACGCCGACATTCTGTGTCAGAAAGTCAAACGGCAAGTGGCGCATTGTCCACGCTTTCAATAAGCTCAATGCCGCCACCATCCCGGCGCAGACGCCTATTCCTAGGAAGGATGTTCTCCAGAACAACATGGTTGGATGCACAGCATACAGTGCGCTCGACTTAGTCGATGGTTATTACCAGTTGCTCATGCGTGCGAGCGACATTCCGCTAACAGCGGTCAGCACCCCGAGCGGCATGCTCTGGGAGTGGTTGGTGATGCCCCAGGGGCTGTCGAACGCGCCCGCGACGTTCAATCGTCTAGTGACGCAGATTTTCCGGCCCCATCGGGCGTATACACAGACATACTTCGACGACATTTTCGTCCACAGTCGTGCCGAGCACGGGAAGTCAGATGTGGACAACCACATAGATCATTTGCGAGCGGTGCTCGAGTGCATGCGCACTAATAAGCTGTACGCTAACGCATCCAAATGCATCTTCGGTGCTGAAGAGATCCCCTTCTTAGGGTGCTTCATCGGGAAGCGCGGCCTTCGAGCGGATCCCTCTAAGGTCAAAGCCATTGTTGACTGGCCGGTTCCCAAGAACCAAAAAGACTTACGCAAGTGGCTTGGCCTCGCCAACTATTTGCATAAGTACAGCGAGAACTACGCTGATATGGCTCGGCCATTGTCCAATCTCCTTAAGAAGGATGTGGAGTGGGCCTGGGACACCGAGCATCAAGTTGCCTTCGAGGCGGTTAAGGAGAGTCTCCTACACGCGCCGATCCTGGCGTTGCCAGACCCCGATCGTCCGTTTAGTGTCGTCTGTGACGCATCGGACTTTGCCATCGGTTGTGCACTGCTGCAAGCAGACACCGAAGGGCGTGAACGCGTAATTGCGTTTGAGTCCCGCCAGCTTAAAGCTGCAGAGAAGAACTATCCAGTTCATGACAAGGAGCTACTTGCTATGAAGTATGCTCTAGTCAAATTCAGGGTTCACCTGCTAGGCTCTAAGCCATTTGTCATCTTTACTGATCATGCGTCACTACGCACTGCGACTCAGTCGCCTCACCTCTCGCAGAGGATGGCCCGCTGGCTCTCCTTCTTTGCGGAGTACAACTTCGAGGTGAAGTACAAGCCTGGCAGGCAGAACGGGTTAGCGGACGCGCTGTCCCGCAGACCCGACTATGAGTTATCTCATGTCACGACTGTGACGTCGTCCGTGACGGACTTGATCCGCGCTGCGTATGCGCGTGACGACATGTGTGTCGCTCTGCTACGTGCTCTTGGGAGCAAGGAGTTTGAAGACTCGGACTGTAAGCTGTCGGCGCGCTTACGCGCGAGGCTGCATCGATATTCGCTCGATGATGGCCTGCTGTATTACAGCACCGATCCGGAGGATAGTCCACGTATTGTGGTCCCTCACGATGAGGATCTGAAATATCGTATCCTCTATGAGGCACACGATACTGCGCTTAGTGGCCACCTTGGTGGTGAAAAGACCTATGGCTCTGTGAGCCTCTCCTATTGGTGGCCCAAGCTTTACAAGTGAACGAGCACGTATGTGCGCACGTGTGAGATGTGTCAGCGGGTGAAGCCCTCACCGCATGCGGCCGCGCCGCTGGCAAGCTTGCCTATACCCTCTGGGTGTTGGGAGTCCATGAGTATGGACTTTGTGTTCAGCCTTCCGAAGAACTCGGATGGCAACACGGGCATCGTGGTCTTTGTCGACCGTTTGAGCAAGATGGCTCATCTAGCGGCGGTGCCGGACACCATTGATGGTAAAGGTACAGCCAAGCTGTTTATCGACCGGGTTTTCCGCCAGCACGGGCTGCCCGAGTCGATCGTCTCGGATAGAGACCCCCGTTTCACGGGTAAGTTCTGGTCGTCCGTCTTCAAGATGCCGGTCACCCAATTGGACATGTCCACAACGGATCATCCACAGACCGATGGTCAGACCGATGCGCGTTAATCGCGTCGTGGAGGGCGTCCTTCGCAGCGTTTGCGCTGAACGCCCAAGCGTTGGAGCACCATGCTTCCACTCGTGGAGTTCGCATTGAATAATGCTGTTCATACCTCCACAGGCTTTACCCCTTTCAACGTGAATGGCCTCACCCACCTTCGCGTCCCGTTGACGCTACCACTCCGTGGTTTCGGGCTTGGTGGGGGAGAGATAGCCGGTCGGCTTGCTGATGTCAGCCCTCTCACTGTTCGTAAACAGGTTGACGAGTTTCTTTCAACGCGTCTGAGTGTCCTTCGACACGTACGTGACGCTATGGCTGAGAGCCAAGACCAACAAAAGGAAAACGCAGATTCCAGGGGCAGAGGTAACATTGAAAGTTACGCAGTCGGAGACTTGGTTTTATTAAACGCAAAAAACCTACCTACACATGCAGTTTCTGCGGTCTTCAAGACGAAGCTGCGCCCACGCTTCACCGGACCTTTCAAAGTCGTGGCCAAGAAGGGCCTAGCGTATACGCTCAACCTTCCGAAGAAGATGCGCACCCATCCGGTGTTTTATGTAGGCTTGCTCAAGCCGTACCGGGACCCGGCGCGGTTGAGCGCGGAGGCGCTGGCACCGGGACGTGCACAGGTGGCGCAGCCACACAACCCTGCTGAAGTCGCAGCAGAAGGTCGACTTGACCCTCCAGCCTCGCAAGACCTCGCTCAAGGTCGGAGACCCGGTTCGCCAGCGCAGCTGGGGCCTCGAACCAGTCGACGCGCTCCCGGAGCTGATCAATCTCATACCATGAGCGATCATAGGCGTTCTCGGCCTGATGGAGAGTCTCACGGAGACGTACGACCTCCCGGCGCAGCGATCCCATCGCGTTCCAAGCGTCCTCAAGCTCCGAACGATGCACCCAGTGCAACTCAGCGTCCGCCACCAGCGGTGCTCGATGAGCAGGGCAATCGCCACTTCCATGTGGAACGGATTGTGGCTCGGCGTCGCCGCCAAAATCAATACCAGTATCTGGTGAAGTGGCGAGGGTACCCCCACTCGCAGAACTCATGGGAGTTTGAGGTACCCCTCCAGCAAGACTGCCCTGACGTCGTGGACGCTTTTGATCGAAACGATCGACGGCGCCCTGGGGGCTCGCGACCGGCGCGTCGGTCGCCACCCGCTTCCCGGCAGTAGGTCGGGAAGCGAGGGGGTCAACAGCTGAGCTCAACCTTTGACCCTGGGCTGCTGCAGCCGACGATCCACCTTGTGGAAGGTCTGCAGAGCTCGGAGGAGCATGTTGAGGAGCCCGCGAAGGGCGGGACTGGAAGCCCGAAGGAAGTTGGCGTTTCGCCTTTAACTTCGCGAACGCGAACCGGAGCCGACGCTCTAACAGGACGTCGTCCTTCTTGAAGCTAGCTGGCAGCGCGACAATGGAAGAGAGCATACGGGCCCCTTCCACCCAGAGCTCGAATTGAGCGACATCCTGCTCCTGGCGTTCGCTAGCCAGTAGGACCACTGGATACGTCCGCATTTGCGGCACGGACGCCCCCCGGGCTTGGAGCTGCAGGCGTTCACGGTACTCGCGTTGAGTGGTAAGCTGAGGCGTCAGCAACCTCTGGCGGAGGTCTTCTCGCTGAGCGGCCTCTTCGTTGGAATGGGCCGCGGGTCCGATGACATAGTCATTCAACAGTTGCGACGCCGCTAGGCGAGCCACTTCGTTGGGGTCGCGTGGCTCAAAGCCGTAGTCACGGCGGCTCGGGTGGAGCAGAGGCCGTGCTATCGGACGCTGGGCGCGAGGCGCCTCTTCCATCGCGGCCAGTTGCTGGCTTTGGACTTCGTCGAGGTTGTTGGAGACAACGTTGGCCTCCATAGGCTCGTCCTCGTCTCGCGACGGGAGTGACGACGTTGTCCGCAACGCGGTCAGAGCTGACACAGCGTCGCTACGTTCTACGAACGGATTGGGCGTGCGTAGGTCACGCTTATCGGTCGTGCGACCCCGTGGAGGCTCCTCCTCCTCTTCCCGTAGGCAGGTATCACTGCCGTAGTCGACCTCCTCTCCCTCTTCGAGGCCTTCAAAGAGGGTTTCATTCGCGCGGCGAATACGCGGCTTCGGCGCGTCTGCCGAGCTTTTCGGGGCCGACATAGCGACGCGAGCTTGTTTAAGCTGCTGCTTGGAGTAATACTCCGCCACAGAGAGTGTGGTTCTCGCCACAGGCGCCGATGCGTTGTGGCCAGCGGCCGAGGAAGCACTACGTGCGGACGAGTTAGGCGGGCTGTGCCCGGGTGGCGACGACGCGGAGCGTGGGCTGCGGTTGGCACTCAGTGCTGCTGCTTGTCGTGGGCTGTGCCCCAGAGATAAAGACGCGGAGCGTGGAGTATGTTCAACAGACCAAGAAGCTTTCTGGTTGCCAGCCATCGATGAGCCACGGGCGTGGTGCGCTTGTTGAACTTGGAAAGTTCTTGAGCGAGGTCCGAAGATCAAGCATCGATACCTCTGATGAGGGAAAGTGACAAGTGTCGACACGTGGTGTCAACAGTCTGGTGAGGGAGGGTGTAACGGGGTTACACGTACCCGTTAGTGTATCGTACACGAATAGTGTGTTTCACACAAATGGTGTGCACAACCAAGTTGGTGTGTGTACACGAGACTTAGGTTGGTGGCCTCACAGCCACCCGTCATGCATATTACTAGGCTCCACTATGGTAGAAAGTGAGTGTTATACATTTACCCCACTGGCGGCCTTGCCGCGAATAACAACAATAAAAATCAGTTCACGTTTTGAAGTCTAGTGTCTATTGGCCTTATTTAAGGTATTAATAACTCTAGGAGTCTGTAGATCGCATATCTACAGACTGTACTTGGTTCTGGTATAGAACCTAGGTTTACAACCGAACTAAGACTCTGAGAGTCTACGTCTTCCTCTGACGCAAGCTACGGCAGCCCCGCTGCAGGACTGATGGCATGAGATCGCGTTTGGAGGAATCGCGATGGAAAGATTGCGGATGTGTCCAGTTATGTCCGGTTGTGTTCAGAAGACATCCATCTCCGGATTGAAGTGGATACATGTCGACCTGATGAGTATGGCGTAATCATTTATGCCGACCTGATCAAGATCGATATTGAGCAATCATTTCGATACGCAATCTGATCCAGATCGACATGCGACAAACATTTCGATACGCGATCTGTACTCACGATTATTGTGGGTACAATGGACCAATCTTTTCGACACGGTACCGCGATCTTGGTACATCAGACCAAGTTCAAGCTACGGTGTGCAATCAAGGGATGCGCAAGCGGGATAGGGAGAGAGCAGGATAGGGAGAGATCTTTAGGACCTTTACTTTTGGTTAAGAGATTCCGATTTGCCTTGCAAGACACAAGTGGCGTCCATACTTTCCGGGGAAGGAATTACATTGGCCTACCCGACGAAGGACCCACCCAGTCGACCAAGGACACGACGCAGACCTGGATAGCTTGGCCAGGGTGCGATCGTCTACTCTCATCTCAACTCAAGACCCCGCCAGACGAGGCGGCAAGCAACGGAAAGGGCTACAACAGCACACACCCAAGGACACCCCCCACGTGATCGACTTGTCCCAAGACCCGATCATCAACCACCGACGACCGCGTGAAGGATACCCGCGTGGCCGTCACCCACCCATTCCCCGGAAGGAGCAGTCCAGCTCCAACCTCCGCCTTGGTCACCCACTGACATCTTCAGTGAACACCGGAAGAGCGTAATCCGCCCCGCCGTCGGGTACACAAGGTGACTACAAGGTTTTCTGATCACGCCTGATCAACGGAGTACCCCCTCCGATAGTCGGCAGTCTCGGATCGCGTCATCGTTTTCGCGATCCCGCTCCACCACAGGTCCTTCGTCGGGTAGGCCAATGTAATTCCTTCCCCGGAAAGTATGGACGCCACTTGTGTCTTGCAAGGCAAATCGGAATCTCTTAACCAAAAGTAAAGGTCCTAAAGATCTCTCCCTATCCTGCTCTCTCCCTATCCCGCTTGCGCATCCCTTGATTGCACACCGTAGCTTGAACTTGGTCTGATGTACCAAGATCGCGGTACCGTGTCGAAAAGATTGGTCCATTGTACCCACAATAATCGTGAGTACAGATCGCGTATCGAAATGTTTGTCGCATGTCGATCTGGATCAGATTGCGTATCGAAATGATTGCTCAATATCGATCTTGATCAGGTCGGCATAAATGATTACGCCATACTCATCAGGTCGACATGTATCCACTTCAATCCGGAGATGGATGTCTTCTGAACACAACCGGACATAACTGGACACCACTGTACACAACTGGCCATAACTGGACACATCCGCAATCTTTCCATCGCGATTCCTCCAAACGCGATCTCATGCCATCAGTCCCTTCCGAATCGCTCAATCTCTCCAACTGGCAAGTCGCTTCACCTCAATCGCCCCCTGTGCTGGGTACGGCCGTACAGCGGTCGGGTCCAGCACACACAACTCCATTCGCCGCCTCGCACTCCCTCGTTGCAGCTTCCCGGATCCGACATGGTTTCTCCGACGCGCCCCAGCACTCCGGGAACCTCCGGTTCCAGCACTCCGACGCGTCTTAGTACTTCGGGCGCTCCCAATACAGCTTCTCTGGATCGTGCAGTGGCGGCTGAGCCTCGCTCTCCGGTGGTGCCGACTCTCTCAATCGCTCTGCCGCACGTCGATCGAGGGGCGGCCCGCAATCTCTTGGATACCTTCGCGGACCTATTAGATCGCGCCGACGCTCAGTCAAGTCTGGAGGAAGACCACGCAAACCTCCAACGCGCGTATGTCGCTCAACGGGAGCGGGCTGATCGCCTGGAGCGCGAAATCGATGCGGCGTATGCCAACGCGTCCCCTTACGTCTTGTTCTGCCAACGCCAATACGACATCCTCTACCGCCGCTGTCAAGACGCGCAGCGACTGGCTGCAAACTTCGAGTGTGTGGTGCGAGAGCGCCTTGACAATTCGCGCGAGATTGCTGCTATCCGTGACCGGCTGCGCCTCGAGCAGGACGTACACACCTAGCCCGCCTCCGGACGTCGCAACACGACAACTCCGTCCTGAGGTGTGACTTGGCTGCGGCTCGAACTGCCTCCAACACGTTCGAAGCTGAGCGCGACCAAGCAATACATGATCGCGACACCATCCGTGATCGTGTGGCTGGATTGATCCCCCTGGTGCAGCCCGGGTCCACTTCGGCACTAGCGCCGAGCTCGCCCGGCGCTCAAGGCAGTTCCAAAAGGCCCCGTAGTCCACGATCTTCGGCCAGTCCATCCCCTCCTCGTCGTTGTCGTCGATCGCGTCCGTTGGGCTCCAATTCGCCCCGTGGGCGTTCGCCTTCAGGGTCCAGCTCGGGGCATGTTAGCGGCGACAGTCCGTCCCATTCAAACGGGGATGGTCGATCTCAGTCCGGTTCGTCATCGGAAAGTGATGACGATTCACTGAGGGCAGCGCTTACTGGTTCTCGATCTTCCCTCCGGCGCCGCTCTGCCGACACATCCACTGGTGGATCGCCCAATCGCCCAATTGATGTCGGGTCGTCCGACTCCTCTGAGGCTTCGAACGGGAACCATGGTCGCTCTGGAGATGCCGGTGGTGGTGACAGTCCCAGGGATAGCAGTGACGATGATCATCGATCCAGCCACGGTGACAACAGTGAGCGCAGCGACCGGTCGAGTGACAACAACAGCCAGGACGGCGATGGTGATCAAACTGCTCATACCCCTGGGGCGGCAACCGATCGTGACGCAGCTCAAGGGGTTTCGGGTGTGGTCAACCAGACTGACAGTGATGACAGCGTGATCAGCGAACCACGATCTCATCGCAATCAACTTCTCAACCCCGGGCAGTTGGCACAGCTTGCGTCAACCACCATTCCTCGCGACGAGTGGATTCCCGGCTATCAAAATCGTGTTCGCCGTACTGCGGTTGACGTCGATCCGTGGCCGGCCAGATACGTCGGTCGCGTCAGCGTGCTGGAGATGGACGTCAACTTGCTTTTCCATCATTTCGCCAAACCGAAGAATTGGTTATTTCCTCCAAGTGACCAGACTCCTCCTCCCAATCGGTGGTCCGAAGGGCTGATCACTGAGCTCCAGATCCTGGCCCTGTACGCGACTTCTCCTTGGGAGAATCTGAACGTCGTCGTGACGCCAGTGTCGTTCGAGATGACGGGTTGGTTCACGCCGATCTCGACCAAGTATTTACAGTTGGAGGACGAACATCGGCAGGCCCTGTGGGAATCGGCCCACGCATTCCCCATAAGTTCTGCACTTCGAAACTCATATCCGTTCTTGACCGCCTTCTGGGAAGAGCGACGTCAGCGATCTCGTCTTGGCGCCCGCTGGAAATCGTTCTTCCGACACATTCTCCGCGGGATGATCGACGGCCATTGCGATCTAGATCTGCTCCTTGACCCCTTTTTCCTGCATTTTCCCCGGCTCGGCGAGAAAAGAGTGTGGTATCCCGGCTTGGGATGTACCCCACGACCCTCGACCTTGATCGACGCTCTTCGCGCGATTGACTTGGGGGAGCCGTGGCGTAACCAGTACCGCGACAACCTTCCAGACCACCCTGGTTCTCGCCTTCCGCGTCTTGCCGCCAAATTTTGTCGTCCAGCGACCGGGAATTAGGAAATCGCGCTTAGCTATCCCGAAACCCTTTAACGAGATCACATGATCTCATTCACCTCGGTTTCTGCGTTATTTCTTCATCGATCTTCCTTGCTTATGAAGCTCTGGGTGCCACCTTGAAACAGGGTTGCTTCGCCCCAGGCCATACGTCACTCCACAAATATCCCTTCCTCCTCCTCGATGTGCGGTCTCCCCACACATCGTTCTTCACATCTTCCGCCCGCAACAGCCAACCTGCTACGAGCCCTCCTCCTCCGCCTCATGCGACTGCATGACTCCGAATCGGTTGCGGTTAGTTCCCTCACGTTCATACTCACGCAACAATGCTCCGCAGTTGAGGTCGGCCTCGTCGACCCATGATGGATCCTCGTAGCCCTTCCAGTACACTTGGAACTCTCGATGAACTCGCCCATAGCGCGTACGCCGCCCTGATCACACGTCCACAATCCTGTCAACCTCGTATTCGTCTTCGCCAAGGCTGCGTTCCCAACTATCTTCTGGCAGGATTGCTTCGTCAAAATCGAAACGATCGCCTTCAGCCACGGTGAGCGCCAACGTAGGGCGATCGGGAAAGCTTCGCACCAGCTTGAGCTTGGACACGTGGACGATCGGGAATAAGCGGTACTCCGTGCCGGCAGTCTCCAGTCTCGCTGCGTGATTACCTACCATCTCGACTACCCGGAACGGGCCGTGCCGCATACGCGCCAGTTTTCTCGCGTAGCCTTCCTTCACCCGGTCGAGATACAGCCAGACTTGTGCACCAGCCTCAATCTCCTGATATCGGACGTTCTGGTTGTGTTCGTTGGCCCGCGACTGGATCGCTTCCAGGAGCCGCTCATTTACCTGCTCCCTAGCGCGCCGATATTGACTTTGCATGTGGAATCGCCATCGTCGTGGCTCGCGATTACGTCGGCGAGTGCTCCCGATGGGTAGCGCCGCTTCCAGCGTGGATCGTGGGTCCCATCTGTGGATCAGATAGAACGGCGTGTCTCCACGCACACGATTTTGGGCCGTGTTGATCGCGAATGTGAGGCGTTCTGCGTACTCGTCCCAGTCTTGTTGGTTAACGTCTGCGACGTGCATCTTCAACGCTCGAATCAACGTCTGCACCATACGCTCAGCTGTTCCGTTTGCTTGTGGCCGGTACGCCATCGTGGCCCTCTGTTTTTGTCCCACGATCCCGCTGAATGCACGAAAGAAATCAGACATAAAACCGGGTTCTCTGTCGTGCCGAATGGCTTCACTGGCTCCAAAACGGCGGAATACACACTCTTCATAATTCTCCGCGATCGTCTGGGCCGTCCTTGACGCGCTTGCTTTCGCGATCACATATCCCGAGAACAGGACTACCCAGATCAGTAGCTCCGTGTTGCCCTTGAAGGACTTGGGCAACGACGGAATGTGATCCATCGCGACAATCTGGAACGGGTACGTCGCTTGCAAGTTTCCAGGGGACTCTCCTCTCACGAAGGGTCGCCCTTTCCCTGTCTCACAGTCTGTGCACTCTCCCACGTAGCGTTGGACACTTCGGTACAGACCTCTCCAGTGAAAATGCGATCGGATTCGTCGATACGTTCTTCCGATCCCCTGATGCCCTCCTTCCAGACTCGCATGATAGTGATGTAAGAAATCTTGCTGCAGAGTCTACGGGACCACCAACTTTGCGATCTCATCCCGACCCTCGTCCTGCTTCATGGATGATGGACAATAGAGCAACAAGTCGCTCTCATCCAGCTCGTACTCGTCCACGATCTAAGCACACGACTTGGCTTCCTACGCGGTCAAGCTACCGACGTCTACGCCTTTAGGTCGGTGATCCATTTTTCCTCATTCTGGGCTTGGACAACTGGCTCACTTCGCATGCACTGAATGATCGTTTCCTGCAGAGCCTCGGGAGGCGATCGCCGACGCCGCGTTGATCTAGTCACCACGAACACACGGACAATACCGTCGTCATCCTTCGGCTTGAGAAGCTCATCCAGACGGTTAAGCGTGACCAAGTCCTGCCGATCATCCTCTGAGGTAAGCACAGTTCCTGCTTCTCGTTGGAGAGCGGCGGTCGCTAACTTGTCTGCACTCTGATTCCAGTCTCGCTTCATGTGCAGGAACTCGTGTTTCGGCCACGATCTGAGCCGTTCCATTGCCTTTTGGCGCAACAGCAACAGGCCTGGCGCGTTACACGTGATCTCACCACGCATCTGGCGGATCACCAGGTTGGAATCACCGCAGATCACGATCCACCCCCGGTCCAAAGTCGACAGCAGATCAAAACACAGCAACAACCCGCGGTACTCAGCTTCGTTCACGGTCAGATCGGGTATGTACTCCGACGCGGCTGACAAAATCGTCCACTCGGGGAGCTTCCATATGATCGCGCTGTAAGCCCCACTGCTACGTTTAACACGTGCTGATCCATCGAAGCTCGCGACTAACAAATTCTCGTCCGCTTCAACCGTAGGGGGTGGCATGAGGATCGTTTGTCGAGGCTGTTTCACCGGCGCAATCGCGATCAGCGCTTCGTCTACTTCAGCGCGAGGTGTGATGCTTGGTGCAATCGCGCCCAGGATTTCATCTTCCCCTTTCGTGCATTTCCGGATCTCTAACGTCCACTCTGAGAGCAGCGCAGCCCAGTTGCCGAGTCTTCCCTGGAAACCGGCTGAGTTGACTAGCCAAGTCAACGTCGAGTGCCTGGACAACACCAAGATCGATCTCGTCGTCAGCAAGGTGTAATTCACGTCCAGCATCCGTAAAAGCGCCAAGACTTCCTTGTCGACGATTCCGTAGTTGAGCTCGTTGGACTTCAAAGTACGACTGGTGAAAGTTACTGGCCAGTACACGCCATCATGCTCTTGCACAAGTGCCGCAGATATCGCCCACTGACTCGCGTAGACCACGATCACTGGAGTGCGATCGGGATCTAAATGCTTTAAGATCGGTGTGGACACGAATTTGGCCTTAAACATTGTGAATGCAATCTTCGCTCGGGTCCAGCGATCAGCGTCCGGAATCTGTGGTTCGTCGCCCCCAGTCATTTGTTGGTCAGGGTTGACCCTCTCTAGGCGGCTGATCTCATGAAAGTCCGCTTCGCGCAGCTCGTACAAGACGGCGGCATAGATCGCGAAGTCTTCAATGAAGCGACTGTAGTAGTTCAAACTTCCGAAGAAAGACTACATCGATTGCAGCGTCAGCGGGAAAGGGAGATTACTGAGCACGTCAAGGTCCTTCGGGTGAGCTTCCAAATCATCAGCAGACACCTGATGGCCCAAGTAGCCCACCTTGTGCTGGCCCCAGAAGCTCTTGACATCGCTGATCGACAGATTCCACCGTTCGCAAGCGTCCAACAACCTCTCAACCTTTTCACATAAAGTATCCCAAGTGGTCGCCGTAACGAGAATGTCGTCGATGTACGACCGTCTTCCCAGCACGGACGGCTTCAGTTCCGGCTCTGGCTCCCCTGCCTCGAACACGTCGATCGGCTTCGACGGGTCGTGACCGGCCCGGATTCGGAGATGTCCATACAGCGCATTGTCGATCAGTCTCTGATAAATCTGTGGGTCGTTCTTCAGCCCAAAAGGCATGCGCGTCCACTCGAAAAGTCCGAATGGCGTGACAAAGGCAGAGATCGTCCGAGCTCGCTCTGTCATAGACACCACCCAGAAACCACTGGGCATATCGAGGGAGCAGTACCAGAGCACCTTGTCCAAATCTTCCAAGAGATCGTTGATCATCGGCATGGGATATACCATCAGTCGTGTCAATCCGTTCACCAGCCTGTAATCGATACAGAGTCGGATGTCAACACCGTTCTTCTTGAAGACGACCACGATCGGGGATGCCCACGGCGAGGTTGACGGAACGATCATCTCCGCAGACATCAAACTCTTGATCAGGTCCGACAGCTTCTCGCGAAACTGTGGGGCAACCCGGCGAACGCGTTGGGCGACAGGAGTTGCTCCCCCAACGTCGATGTCGCACACCGCGCCTACAGCCGCCGGGGGTAACGCGTTTCCCTTTCCGATCAGTAGGTGACGCCGGCGCCAGATGATTTGTCGTAGATGATCGACCTCCTCAGGGGTGTTGAAATCAGGGTCTCCCACCTGAATGTCTTCGATCATGACTTCGTCGGTAGTGGTTGCTACCTCAGGCAAGACAGCCATATGCTTTTCCACGCCTTCCGCGAACAAGTCGCCTCCTTCATGGTAACAGACTTCGTCGTAATCTGGTATCTCCGACTCGATGATCGGCGGCGTCTTCGGCTCGATCATGGGCGCTCTTCCGATAGGCATCCCGTCGCTTCGTTTTTCCATTCTGTTTGACGACATCTCCGTCGCAATCGGATTACCCTCTTCGTGCGCCTCATTGATCCTGTAGCGGGGCTACACATTCGGTTCACCTCCCACCTTAGTGCAACATGCACTAAGGCATACATTCAGGTGACCACCACAGGGTGGTCCACATTCATAGCAAAAGGCATATGACTGGTAGAAAGTAACACCTTTCTACCAATGAGAGTCATTCAATAGATAGGGGTTCTGCCAGCCATCCAATGGCAGAACCTCTCATTAGAAATATCAGTTTTAGGAGGAAACCCCATTTACAATCAATACAGTTCTCATTTACCACCAAAGCTTCCGTTTGGTTCTTTTATCTAGGTTTAAGTATACTTGTGGATACAAGTATACTGAGCTTAAGTAAATTACTCCTACGCTTCCTCCTACACGTGCGCACACGTGTAAGCTTAAGTAGTGGGTCTAAGCAGACCCATTACACTTGGTAGCACTTTGTAGTCCGTCCAACGACCGACTAACACGTTCGTATGGAATACGAACGCGGGGCTGAGAACCTGCACTCGGACAGTAACATGTCCGTGGGTAGCCCAAACACGTCTGCAACGCATGTTGCGCGTGCAGACTGCCCCCACCTGTCGGAACCAGAGTGGGAGGCCCTCCAACGACTGTCAAAAGTCATTGGGGAAGCGGCGGTAGCAACGATGTTGCGAACGCTATCACCGACGGAGCAACACGGTGTTGCTCTGGGTTTCATCGTGAAGGAACAGCGTGAAACCGCTCCTCAAACCTCGGTGTCGCCATCGGCCACACCGCGCGTGGAGTCATTGAAACTCCACGTAATCAGCTACGTTGGAAGAGAGGGCGAGCCTCTCCTCCGTTGGCTTGTCGAGGTCGACACTGCCATTACGGCTCAACGTATCGTCGACCCGTTGTCGAAGGTTGCGTTCGCCATGTCATGTCTTGGCGGACGAGCGAGGAGTTGGGCGTACGGACGCCGACTCACAGATCCTACGTGCTTTAGCACGTACGAAGAGTTCAAGAAGGAGCTCAAACTAGCGTTTGAGCCCCCGCAAAACGAGTTCCGATCGAGGGCGGAGTTCCTCGATCTGCAACAGGGCAAGCATGACGTGCATGCTTACGCCCAAAGAGCACGGTACTTGGTCTCGAACATCGTGACCAACCCGATTGACGAGGCGACAAAGGTCGTCACGTTCATGAAGGGCCTTAGAGATGGGTCTGTGAAGACCTATCTCTTCCGAGAGTATCCAAATACTCTCGAGGCTGCCATTGCGCTTGCAATGCAAGAAGAGTTTAGCCTGCGGCAGGCTAAACTGCATGTGAACGCCCCACGGCTGATGCCACGACCGGTGGCAAGGCCGACGGGAGGTCCCGAACCAATGGACCTCTCGAGTGCGACCGCTGCTGGGAACCAGCAGCGTCGTGGATCAACGAATGTGCGTTGTTTCCGCTGCGGAAACATCGGTCCCTATGCCCGCGAGTGCACAGCACCTGTGCACGCGGCGAGGAGCCGTCGTGGCGATAATGGGTATCGTCACGGGCAATCAAAAAACTAAAGGGACCAGCAGGCGCGGGGCGCCCTGCTGGTGATGCGATCGAGCGTGTCGACATCGGACACGCTGCAATGAAGATCGCTGCCCCCAGTGAGAGTCAATCTCACTGCAAGAAGCAAGATGACAAGCCGAACCTTGTCATCCTGAAGGTAAGCTCGAAGAGAGAGAGGTCTCTTCGTGCTCTAGTGGACTGTGGAGCGTCGAACAACTTTGTTCGACTGCAGAGCCTTCCAAGGCTTGACTTCGAGGAGGTGGAAACACCTCGAAGTCTATTGGAAGTGAGGCTAGCAACGGGCGTCGTTGTTAGAACCGAGAAGCGTATCGTACGCGTACGCTTCTCTTACCAAGAGAAGGAGTTCGTCGACGAGCTTATCGTCCTCGAACTGGACGATAAGTTCGATATGGTGTTGGGCATGCCGTGGCTTGCACGGCATGATCCGGTGATCGACTGGATGAAGCGCACGATCGTGCGCTTCGGGAGCAGCAGCAGCGCGACAGAGAGCGATGGCCCTGTCGGCGCAGCACATGCACCGCGTGGTGCATGCGGCCCTCCACTAGAGACAGCGCGGAACGCGGCTGTCTCCGGTCACCCCAAGCGAACACCAACGACTGCGAGAGTCGTTGGGAGAAGATGTGAACCGAATCAGCAGGGCCTGGTTCAATCCGATTCGAGAGGGTCTCGAAGCGTCCGGGGCGACGCGGTAGTGTCGACAGGTAATGTCGACACACAATTGGTCAAAAGACACTCCGCCGTTAGGCGTAGAGGTAAAGAAGGCGCGTCGGCTCTGGGAGCCGACGCTGCAAGCAGTGCGGACGGTTGCAAACGTCCTGCACCGGAGATGCTTGCAAGCTCACGTGCAGCCGGGCTGCACGACGAAGCGGTGCGCGATCAAGCCGGGCTTGAACGCGTGCGCCCGCGGGTAGAACCCGCCGGCGAATTCAAAGAACAACTGTCCACGGCCGGGCCTGGACAGGAAGAAACTCGCGGAGCCGGGCTCCGCACGAGAAGTGAACGGCGCAAGCGAGCAAAGCTGCGCAAGTCTCGGTCAGGGACCGAGACGCTACAAGCAGTGTCTGCCGGGCAGACACAGGAGTTGGAGACGACCGTCGAGACATTGAATGTCTTGACGCGTACGAGTATTGGTCTCCAATACAAGAAGATGAGGCTGAATAATCCTCCGACGTTAGCGTCGGAGTTGATGTCGCTCCCAGTCACAAGCTGGAAGCGTTTCGCTCGCGAACTGCACGATGGACGCATCGAGCAGATCTGCATCCTCTCGGACGTCGAGAGGATGACGTGTGAAGCAGAAGAGCTGAATCAGCTCATCTCTGAGGGCGCTGACGCCCTCAGCGCGAAGTCGAAGAAGGAACGCTTCGACGAGCAAGGCTGGGACTCGCTCAAGGCGAGCCCCTTTTACAAGGTCTTGCGTGAGTACAAGGATGTACTCCCGGACGACATTCCTGCGGAGTTACCGCAGGACAAGGGTGTTCAGCACGAGATTGATCTCGTGCCGGGAACGAAGTACTGCGTCACGCGACAGTGGCCCCTGCCGCGTGAGCAAGTCAAGGCAATCGACGACTTCTTTGAAAGTCGTCGCAATGCAGGACAAGTGCGGGAATCGAAGTCCCCGCACAGCGCGCCTACGTTCTGTGTGAAGAAACCACAGGGCGGGTGGCGCATCGTTCATGCGTACAACAAGCTGAACGATGCGACGGTACCGGCGCAGACGCCGATACCACGAAAAGATGTGATCATCGATTCGATGACCTCGAGTACTATCTTCAGTACTCTGGATCTGAGAGACGGGTTCTATCAGATCCTCATGCGTGAGAGTGATATCCCTCTCACGGCGGTAAGCACTCCGAGCGGCATGCTCTGGGAGTGGCTCGTGATGCCGCAGGGGCTAAAGAACGCCCCAGCGACGTTCAACAGGTGCGTCACGCACTTGTTGCGCTCGGTGCGCGACTTCGCACCGAGCTATTTCGACGACGTGTTCATTCACAGCCGGGCTGTGAATGGGAAATCGGACGTGGAGATGCATACAGAGCATCTCCGCAAGCTGCTTGAGCTCATGCGAAAGCACAAGCTCTACGCGAACCTGAAGAAGTGTATCTTCGGGGCGACCGAGATACCCGTACTTGGGTGTCTCGTTGGGAAGAACGGCGTACGCCCTGACCCAGGAAAGGTCAGAGTGATCAATGAATGGCCTACGCCTTCAAATGTAAAGGAACTGCGGCAGTTCCTTGGACTCGCCACGTACTTGTGCAAGTACGTGAGCAACTACGCGGGCAAGATTCGCCCGCTGTCGCAGCTCTTAAAGAAAGAGGCTGCATGGGAATGGACTGCTGATTGTCAGCAGGCCTTTGAAGCAGTCAAGCAGGGCTTGACTGAGGCGCCGATCTTGGCGGTGGCCGACCAAGATCACCCATTCCACGTGGTGTGCGATGCATCCGATTTCGCGATCGGATGCGCACTGATGCAAATCGATCACGAAGGTCGTGATCGCGTGGTTTACTACCAATCGCGTCAGCTGAAGCCAGCTGAGCGCAATTACCCGGTACATGACAAGGAACTCCTTGCCATGAAGTATGCACTCGCAAAGTTTCGAGTGTATCTACTTGGGAGTAGACCATTCGTGGTCTACACCGACCACGCATCGTTGCGTACGGCGATCAAGTCGCCGCACATATCACAAAGAATGGCACGGTGGCTGTCATTCTTTGCGGAATACAACTTCCAGGTTGAGTACAAACCTGGAAGGTGGAATGTCGTGGCCGACGCGCTTTCGCGTCGACCAGATTATGCGGTGCAGGAGGCCGACGCCAACGCAGTTGGCGTCGTCAGGACGACTACACCCTCGTCGTCCTTGTTGGATGACATGAAGAGCGCATACGCACATGATGCGGATGCGAAGCAATTGTTGGAGTACTTCTCCACACCTTCTGACAAGTCTCATCAGAATCTGGCCAAACACCTTCGTGCCCGTGTACACCGTTATCGTGTACACAATGGTCTGCTGCTTTACAGCGCAGTCGACGACAACGCAGATCGCATTGTCGTGCCGGATGATCATGAGCTGAAGCTCAAGATCACGTATGAGTATCACGATGCCCCAACATCGGGACATCCTGGCCGTGAGAAGACATACTTGCTTCTCACGCGTGACTTCTACTGGAGTCACCAGTACAAATGGGTACGCAAGTACGTTCGTGCTTGCGAGGTATGCCAGCGCGTGAAGCCTGCGCCCAACTCGCAGGCTCCGCTTCAATCACTACCGACTCCGTCGGAGTGCTGGCAGTCCATTTCAATGGACTTTGTTTTTGGTCTTCCGCAAGACAACAAGCGGAGGACTGGTATTGTGGTCTTTGTTGACCGCTTCAGCAAGATGGTACATCTTGCTGCAGTACCAGCCGAGGTGACAGCCAAACAGACGGCATGTCTGTTTGTCGACATGGTGTTTAGACACCATGGGATGCCACTCGACATCGTGTCGGATCGGGATCCGCGCTTTACAGCGCGATTCTGGCAAGAAGTGTTTACACTTCTTGGGACGCAGTTGTCCATGTCGACTGCGGATCACCCGCAGACCGATGGACAAACAGAGCGTGTCAACCGCGTGCTGGTTGACACCATGAAGAGCTACGCGCACTCGTTCCATCAATGGAGCGACTGCTTGCCGATGGCGGAATTCGCCATCAACAACTCGGTGCATGTCTCGACAGGACACACACCGTTCTACGTGAATGCCATGAGGCACCCACGCGTACCGAGCGTACTCGGTGCGGTAGCTCCTTCCTTAAGTGGGGGAGGGTATCCGGTTAATTCGAAACAACCGGATAAGCACGCTGATACAAGCAATGTATCAGCTGTGACGACTCGCGCACGTACTGCGCGCAGTCATAGCGACGACAAGACAGTGTCTACGACGGGCGTAGACACTTCAAGCAACAAAGAACATCACGCACAGGCCGGGCCTGCTGCGAACAAGGAGCACGAACTGAACCAGGGGTTCAGCTCGGATGCAATGGACTTTGTCCAGCGTCGACAAGCCGTAATTCGGTTTGTCCAAGATGCAATAGCAGCTTCTGTCGATCGACAGAAGCTGAATGCCGATAACACCGGCAGAGGAAACACAAATGAATTTAAAATTGGTTCATTAGTTCTGTTAGCTACGCAGAACCTAGCTAAACATGCAGTTTCCGATTTCGGAGCAAGCAAGCTTGCTCCGCGCTTCATTGGGCCATTCACCGTGTTGGCGAAGCATGGCAACGCGTACACACTGGACATACCGTCCAGCATGCGCTTGCACCCAACGTTTTACGTTGGGCGACTGAAGCCGTACGTGCAGCACGAGTCACCTACGTCTGATGACTCGCCGAAGCGATCTCGAGCGCGGCGACGCGCTTCGAGACGACAGAGAGCCTCGTCCCGACCTCGACCTTCACGTTCGAGGTCGTCTGCGCAACTTCCGCGAGCTGAGCCTTTAACAAGCTCAGCTCCTGACGCAGAGCAGCGAACTGCGACGCTTGGAGACGCTCAACAGCCTCCAAGCGAGACTCAAGGTTTGGTTGACCAAACCCGGGGCGTCTACCCGCCCCCCCCCCCCCACCCCCGTTGCGAGACGCACGCGGGGTAACTCGCTGGATCGTCCAGCGAATTGTTGGTCATCGGAACCAGACCCGAGGTCCGGTTCATTTTCGTATTCGTTGGAGAGGATTTCCTCCCCAACACGATACGTGGGAATCACGGAATGTCCTGATGGAGGACATTCCGGAAATGGTGACGGCGTACGAAGGCCGCCACCTCCGCCGAAGGGCGTAAAACTTGGGCGAGCGCTGTAGTCGCCTACAGCACTCGGATAAGTGCTGCGATTATCCGCAGCACTAGAAGACGCCTGCGCCTGAAAACTGGCGCGCAGGGGGTCTTGAGGTCGTCAGGTACACCCATGGACGTGTACCCGTTGACGTCCCGTTCAGTGATGCGTACTGCTCCGGGGTAGCAGTACTCACAAGCAGTGTCGTAAGGCACTGCGCAAGGAAGTCCAATCCCGACTGCACCATGGTGCAGTCGTTCAAGTTTACCACGCTTCGAGAATTTCTCGTAGCGCTCCCGCGCCTGGCTAATCCGGTCGCGATAGCCAGCGGGGTTCTTGTTGAAGTTTTCAACAAAGGCACTCCAACTTTGACAAAGTGCCTGCCACTCGGGCACTTTGCTTCTGCGAGAAGTCTTCTTGCTCGCAAACCATCGGAGCTCATGGAAGAGCCCGATGTAGTAGTCGCGCCTTTGATTCGTCAGCGGATCAAAGTGCAAACGCTTCGCGACGTCATCGTCAACGATGACGTTGCACGAATACAGCGCGTACAGATTCGGTGGCACGGTCGCACCGAATCGGCTGCCGATCTCAGATTGAGACGGCATCCACGGCTCGCACACTGGCTCAGTGTGCGAGGCCGCATAAACAGCGGATGGAGCAGAGTCGTCTCCATCCCGCGGAGTCGTTAAGGCTCCAGCGGCAGCGAGCGGTGTTCCACTGCCGCTGCGCGAACGCTTCGAGCTCGAAGCGTTCGGGTCGTCCTCGCGTGGACGACGCAGACCCACATTGGGGTCAGTGTGGCCCGGAGACAAGATGTCCTTGTCTCCTTCGAGTTCCCCCTCCTCGACTTCGCTTCCGTAGTCGAGGGGAACTCCCTCTCCACCCGGAGAGTAGATGACCACTCCGGTTTCGACAGCAATGATCTTGCCTGTCTTGTTTCGGATGGCATGTTTCTCATGCCATCTCGAGTGGTATCCAGCAACAGAGAGGCGACTCTCTGTTGTCGCGCTTGTCGGCATCGCCGTCGAGGCGATGCCAGTAGCGGTCGTGGCTGAGGCAGCGGCCGTCGTCGCCTTGGAGGCGACGACAGCACTTGCTGTTGCCGAAGCGGCCGGCGTCTTAGACGAAGACGTCGTTGGCGTGCTCATTGGGAATGAGCACGTGTTCTCCCGAAGAAAATACGGATTGACGTGTCGAGACCGGCACGTCAAATCCTAACGGGGGGATGGTGTGGCGGGGCTACACATTCGGTTCACCTCCCACCTTAGTGCAACATGCACTAAGGCATACATTCAGGTGACCACCACAGGGTGGTCCACATTCATAGCAAAAGGCATATGACTGGTAGAAAGTAACACCTTTCTACCAATGAGAGTCATTCAATAGATAGGGGTTCTGCCAGCCATCCAATGGCAGAACCTCTCATTAGAAATATCAGTTTTAGGAGGAAACCCCATTTACAATCAATACAGTTCTCATTTACCACCAAAGCTTCCGTTTGGTTCTTTTATCTAGGTTTAAGTATACTTGTGGATACAAGTATACTGAACTTAAGTAAATTACTCCTACGCTTCCTCCTACACGTGCGCACACGTGTAAGCTTAAGTAGTGGGTCTAAGCAGACCCATTACAGATCCCGGGGGTATTTGTCCTCGATTTCATCTCAACATGGCGGGACTCGGTGATTTGAGCGACAGCTACCTTCGGCGCCCCGGCGTCTCGACTCCAGATCTTCGTCGGTGTGACGTACTGGGGTCGGTCCACCATCGGTCCAACGGGCCTCGTGTCTGGTTCGTCCTCGGGTTGCTGATCTGTGGTGGCTTGAGACGCTAGGTTTGCCACTCAGCATTCCGGCGTGACCCGATCAGTACGAAACCAGGAGCGCGAGGTACGCGTCCTCCTTCGAGCCACATGCCTATGTGGGCATCATCTTGCAACACTACCTTCCGATCGCTGATGTTCGTGATTTTCAGGTAGCATGTCTTCCCTAGTCCAGCAACCAAACTCGGCACCCATCGTTCTCCTCGGGTAACCCACAGCTTTCGGTGGCTCGACGGAATGAAACCATTCCGGACTTCGACCGACGCTCCGACTTCCAACTGACAGTGCTCGCCGAGCCTGACTTGCGACACCTTCTCCCCGTAGAGCTGACGTCGACCGGCTATCTGAATCCGCACCTCGTCCGGAAGATTTATCTAACCGTCAGCCAGATCGAGGCGAATGCCAGCTGGCACCATGAAGTCCATCCCCAGGATCAGGTCTTGGCCACCGGTGGGTGGACCGACCCATGCGTCGAAGTAGTACACCAGTGATCCAGCGAGCGTGATCTTGATTCTGGTACGTCCATCCGCCACGTAGGGATTCTTACCAACTCCTTCACATTCCAACTCTTGACTGTTATCTATGTAGCACCCAACCTTACGAGCAAAGGCGGCATCCAGAATGGATACCTCGGCGCCACTGTCAAACAGCAATGTGGCTCTTTCGTTGTTGATCTTCCCCACGGCTTTCGCCTGCCGAAACTTCTTGTCCGGCACATGGTACTTCCAATATCCTTGTGACTCTCGGTGCAGGAGATCCAAAGCCATCGTCACCTCCGACCGCGAGTATTCGTCGACTTGATGGAGGCTGGAGATCGCCATGGTACGTTTGTCATGAAGCTCACATGTATTGTCGGTCGGCCGAATCAGCTTACTCACCTCTGACTTCGACTGTTTTTCGACATATGCATAGATGCAGAATTGAGAACGCTCGTCTCGTACCGGATTCAAACCCGGCGAGCGATCTAGTTTAACATTTTTTCGGCCGCTTGCGGGAGCATTCCACCGTGCTTGTTCGGGTTATACCATTGACGGATCAAGTTGTAAAACTCTTCCATCGGGCACTCTCCAGCTCCGTGGATCTCGCCGCAGGCCTTGCAGACGAAGAGGCAGCGGTCAGTAGGGTGACCCTTCTTGCCGCACTTCTCGCACGTCAGACGCTTCCAGCAACCAAGATCGGTGTGCTTCGACGATCCACAGTGGGAACATGGTTTCCGCGGGATGTCTCCTTCGGGTAGTCCGGTGGGACGATCGAGGCGACGGTCGTTGGAGTCTCGACTAAGCCGACGTTGATCTTGATCCGATCGCGATCGAGTCGGCTGGTCAGGCGTTGCCGCGAAGTACACCTTGCGCAGATCTCCTTCCGATCCGCTGGTTTCCGGTTCGGACTCACTCGAGTTGGCCATTGTACGGACTGTACGAACCGCGTGAGCGTTGGCGGATGGGGTGATCCCAGTTGGCGTCTTCTGCTTGGGTTTGATGGATCCATACACCGTTTTTCCCTGCCTCGCCTTCGCGCGTAGTCGGGATCGCAGTGTTTCTTCGAGAGTGTCTGCATCCGGGATTCTGAGCAGTGCCAGTTGGCTGGCCAGATCGCGGTCGTCGAGCGTTTCGATGAAGTGGTCGACATGCTCACGGCGAACCTCGATCGATCCATCCTTAATTGAGAGCTGAGCTCGCAGTCCAGCGACGTTCAAACGGTGCAGGTATTCCAACGGCAATTCATCCGTTCTCTTCCGCGCATGGTAGTATTGTCTCGCGACCGACACACCACGCCCGCAGCACTGAGTCTGGAAGTTCCTGGACAGGCTCTTCCAGTCGCCACGCGTCGTTCGACTTAGCTGTCGGTACCAGTTGCGCGCTGGACCAGTGGGCAAATCTCCAAACACCAGACACTTGTCGCCATCTGGAGCTTGATCGCGAATAAAAGCAGACTTCAGTTTGCCGAACCAGCTTCTGGCACGATCTTCGTCGTTGTCCTTCCCGGAGAATTCCTTCAGTTCCGAGATCGCGGACACTCGGATTCGCGTGGCAGAGAGTGTTCCGCCGCCGGTGGCTCCAGCAGAAGCAACTGCGGCACGGGGAGCAACTCCGACGTTCAAGTCGTCCGGATCGTACTCACTTGTATGCGAATGATTTAGGCGGTTTGATCCCACGGACTCCATGTTCACGTCTTGAGCTCCGGTTGGACTGTTCCGAACGGCAGCTGGCGGCGTCACGGTCGCTTGCTGTTCCTTCAGGAAACGCTCCATCGCTGCATTAAAAAAAGATTGCATGCGTTCGGGCGGCGCTTGGTGTAACGGGGTTACACGTACCCGTTAGTGTATCGTACACGAATAGTGTGTTTCACACAAATGGTGTGCACACCCAAGTTGGTGTGTGCACACGAGACTTAGGTTGGTGGCCTCACAGCCACCCGTCATGCATATTACTAGGCTCCACTATGGTAGATAGTGAGTGCTATACATTTACCCCACGGGCGGCCCTGCCGCGAATAACAACAATAAAAATCAGTTCACGTTTTGAAGTCTAGTGTCTATTAGCCTTATTTAAGGTATTAATAACTCTAGGAGTCTGTAGATCGCATATCTACAGACTGTACTTGGTTCTGGTATAGAACCTAGGTTTACAACCGAACTAAGACTCTGAGAGTCTACGTCTTCCTCTGACGCAAGCTACGGCAGCCCCGCTGCACTTGGTAGCACTTGTAGTCAATCCTACACCTGAGTCTTACGACTGTCCCTCTGTGAGGATGGAGCAATTTGCCCACTTACCCCCGAACCAACAGGACGGGCTTAAAAAGCTGATGTCCTTGTTGGGCCCGGAAGGTGTGGCTCATCTTGCTTCGCAAGGCCCCGACGCGATTAATGCGCGTCTGGAGGCGTTCTCGAGTTATGAGAATGCTCTGTTGGAACATCTACAACAGAAGATGACGGCTGTGACAGCGTCTACGACGCCCAATCCGGCATCCGATGGAGCTCCACGAGCTAAGCCGCTCATGGTGAGCGTGAAGACCTTTGAGGGCAAGGAAGGAGAGAATCTCCTGCTCTGGATTAGAGAGGTCGAGATGGCCATGGCGTCCGCCATACTCCAGACGGAGCAACAGCGCGTGGCGCTGGCCGTGTCCAAGCTGGGTGGCCGGGCCCGGGAGTGGGCCCTAACGTGTGGCACGTCGGTGGACAGCGCGTTCCCATCCTGGGAGCAGCTGAAGCTTCAGCTGACGCGAGTGTTCTCGCCGCCTAACCAGGCCTATCGCGTGCGATCACGCTTCCTGGCTACCCGCCAAGGAAAGAAGGAGCTGGTGGACTTCGTCCAAGAGTTACGAACTCTTATTGCCGGTATGGCTGCGGACCCTCTTCCGGAGGCGGTCACGGTGACCATTTTCATGGAAGGCCTCCGCACTGGCGTGGCCAGAACGGAAGTATTCCGAGTTCACCCCACCTCTTTTGAAGAGGCAGTGAGCGTGGCGTTGAACGCCGAGTTCAACTTTAAGTCGGCCCGAGCCGGGTGGGGAACGTCGCAGACGAACTCATCCGGAGCCGCCGGCTCCTCGGGTGGACCCGAGCCGATGGATCTCAGCCATGCTGAAGACGAAGAAGCTGAGCTTCTTGCTGCCGAGCAGCGCATCGGCATCCGCCGGTGCTTTGTGTGTGGGAGCACCCAGCACCTGCGACCAGGTTGCCCGCTGCGTAGGCAGCGCCAGGGTCCGGCGAGCCGAAGCCCTGCTTCTTACCAGAAACCTGGTTCGTGGCGGGGAAACGTCAACGCTCAGTAGGCGCGGGGCGGCCTACTGGGGAAGAACTAAGTTCTGTTGAGCCTCAGCAAGGAGGTCAGCAGGGCTTAGCCCCGAAGAGCACCGTGCTCTTTAACACGGAACGTGTATGCAAGCCGGGCTTGCTGGCCGTTGAAGCGACCGTGAAGGGCTTTGATAAGCCATGGATGATATTGATCGATTCGGGAGCGTCGGGCAATTATGCTCGACACTCCACGATGGAAGGAAGTCGGCAGTATGCCGAGGCGCTGGTAGCGCGTACGAGTGATATTATCACTGTCCGTCTCGCGACGGGAACCCGTGTTACGGTGCCCAAGGTTCCTGTGAACCTTGGCGTGAAGTTTCTGGACTTCGATAGCGTTGAACGCTGTCTGGTCCTTGACCTGGATTCGAGATATGATCTCATCCTGGGCATGGCATGGCTGGAACGCCATGAGCCATGGATTGATTGGAGGTCTAAGACCTTAGGCGCTACGTGGTTGCCTCCTGGTGAAGCTTTGGCGAGTCATGAACCCACCTCTGCTAGGAAGCAAAAGCGCTATAGGCGCGAGCACTGGACCGAGACGGTCAACGTGCTGGACATCGGCGTGTCGGAGTTGATTGACACTCATGATGTCGTAGACAAGAGTCCCGAAGGGGCTGTACGTGGAGCGGCACGTAATCCGCTGAGCGGGACTCGTAGTGATAACGAGTCATCGCTGCAGGCCGCTGATGGCATGGTCGGCAGTAAGCCGAGGCATCGTGGGCAAAGCCCTGATGATGCGCGTGGAGCGGCACGTTATCCGCTGAGCGGTTAGCGCCACAATGGCGAAGAATCGCTGCGTGCCAACGATGGCGCGGTCGGCCATGAGCCGAGGCATCCTGGGCCCAGCCCTAACGATGCGTGTGGAGTGGCACATAACCCACTGGGTGGGGACTGCGAGCTATGCAGCTCCTCGCCGGATGTCGAGTTTGACGTCGACGCTCCGATGAAGCAACAAGAGGTGGAAACACCTGAGGACACCTTTGGTGTGAATATGCAGGCCTCCCCGAGGCGTATGGTCTCCGCGCGGAGACGGCAGCGACGCCGTGTGGCAGCTGCGAGACGCAAAGCGTCTGTTATGACACAGCAAGTGTCGGGAGTGGTGGATAGCGAACAGCTATATACACTCGTTAATGGAGTGACCGGCGAGGTCGCTGGCGACGTCAGCCTTGAGGCTGTTCCCGCCGCAGATGCTCTGCTAGAGCTGGACGAAATGTCAATTGCCGAGTTCGGCGAGGCCTTAAAGGCGGGCGAATTAGCCGAGGTCGCTATTATACGACCTGAAGATGAGTTAAACTCGTCGTCCCTTATGGACGAAACAGTCCTGGAGGACACGAAGCAGGCGCTTAGTGCGCGTAGTGGATCGGCGATCCTGAAGGATCCTTCAGATCCGCACTATCCCTTGGTTAAGGAATACCAAGATGTCGTTTCCAACGATCCGCCTTCTGGCCTACCTCCAGATCGAGGCGTGCGTCATGAGATTGACCTGGTCCCTGGAACCAAATACAGCGTAACAAGGCAGTGGCCCTTGCCAAGGGAGCAGTGTGACGTCATTGACGCGTTCTTCCGTGCGAAACACGAGGCGGGCATGGTGCGCGAGAGCAAGTCTCCGCACTCGACGCCGACATTCTGTGTCAGAAAGTCAAACGGCAAGTGGCGCATTGTCCACGCTTTCAATAAGCTCAATGCCGCCACCATCCCGGCGCAGACGCCTATTCCTAGGAAGGATGTTCTCCAGAACAACATGGTTGGATGCACAGCATACAGTGCGCTCGACTTAGTCGATGGTTATTACCAGTTGCTCATGCGTGTGAGCGACATTCCGCTGACAGCGGTCAGCACCCCGAGCGGGATGCTCTGGGAGTGGTTGGTGATGCCCCAGGGGCTGTCGAACGCGCCCGCGACGTTCAATCGTCTAGTGACGCAGCTTTTCCGGCCCCATCGGGCGTATGCACAGACATACTTCGACGACATTTTCGTCCACAGTCGTGCCGAGCACGGGAAGTCAGATGTGGACAACCACATAGACCATTTGCGAGCGGTGCTCGAGTGCATGCGCACTAATAAGCTGTACGCTAACGCATCCAAATGCATCTTCGGTGCTGAAGAGATCCCCTTCTTAGGGTGCTTCATCGGGAAGCGCGGCCTTCGAGCGGATCCCTCTAAGGTCAAAGCCATTGTTGACTGGCCGGTTCCCAAGAACCAAAAAGACTTACGCAAGTGGCTTGGCCTCGCCAACTATTTGCATAAGTACAGCGAGAACTACGCTGATATGGCTCGGCCATTGTCCAATCTCCTTAAGAAGGATGTGGAGTGGGCCTGGGACACCGAGCATCAAGTTGCCTTCGAGGCGGTTAAGGAGAGTCTCCTACACGCGCCGATCCTGGCGTTGCCAGACCCCGATCGTCCGTTTAGTGTCGTCTGTGACGCATCGGACTTTGCCATCGGTTGTGCACTGCTGCAAGCAGACACCGAAGGGCGTGAACGCGTAATTGCGTTTGAGTCCCGCCAGCTTAAAGCTGCAGAGAAGAACTATCCAGTTCATGACAAGGAGCTACTTGCTATGAAGTATGCTCTAGTCAAATTCAGGGTTCACCTGCTAGGCTCTAAGCCATTTGTCATCTTTACTGATCATGCGTCACTACGCACTGCGACTCAGTCGCCTCACCTCTCGCAGAGGATGGCCCGCTGGCTCTCCTTCTTTGCGGAGTACAACTTCGAGGTGAAGTACAAGCCTGGCAGGCAGAACGGGTTAGCGGACGCGCTGTCCCGCAGACCCGACTATGAGTTATCTCATGTCACGACTGTGACGTCGTCCGTGACGGACTTGATCCGCGCTGCGTATGCGCGTGACGACATGTGTGTCGCTCTGCTACGTGCTCTTGGGAGCAAGGAGTTTGAAGACTCGGACTGTAAGCTGTCGGCGCGCTTACGCGCGAGGCTGCATCGATATTCGCTCGATGATGGCCTGCTGTATTACAGCACCGATTCGGAGGATACTCCACGTATTGTGGTCCCTCACGAGGAGGATCTGAAATATCGTATCCTCTATGAGGCACACGATACTGCGCTTAGTGGCCACCTTGGTCGTGAAAAGACCTATGGCTCTGTGAGCCTCTCCTATTGGTGGCCCAAGCTTTACAAGTGGACGAGCACGTATGTGCGCACGTGTGAGACGTGTCAGCGGGTGAAGCCCTCACCGCATGCGGCCGCGCCGCTGGCAAGCTTGCCTGTACCCTCTGGGTGTTGGGAGTCCATGAGTATGGACTTTGTGTTCGGCCTTCCGAAGGACTCGGATGGCAACACGGGCATCGTGGTCTTTGTCGACCGTTTGAGCAAGATGGCTCATCTAGCGGCGGTGCCGGACACCATTGATGGTAAAGGTACAGCCAAGCTGTTTATCGACCGGGTTTTCCGCCAGCACGGGCTGCCCGAGTCGATCGTCTCGGATAGAGACCCCCGTTTCACGGGTAAGTTCTGGTCGTCCGTCTTCAAGGTGCTGGGCACCCGATTGGACATGTCCACAACGGATCATCCACAGACCGATGGTCAGACCGAGCGCGTTAATCGCGTCGTGGAGGACGTCCTCCGCAGCGTTTGCGCCGAAACGCCCAAGCGTTGGAGCACCATGCTTCCACTCGTGGAGTTCGCATTGAATAATGCTGTTCATGCCTCCACAGGCTTTACCCCGTTCTACGTGAATGGCCTCACCCACCCTCGCGTCCCGTTGACGCTACCACTCCGTGGTTCCGGGCTTGGTGGGGGAGAGATAGCCGGTCGGCTTGCTGATGTCAGCCCTCTCACTGTTCGTAAACAGGTTGACGAGTTTCTGTCAACGCGTCTGAATGTCCTTCGACACGTACGTGACGCTATGGCTGAGAGCCAAGACCAACAAAAGGAAAACGCAGATGCCAGGGGCAGAGGTAACATTGAAAGTTACGCAGTCGGAGACTTGGTTTTATTAAACGCAAAAAACCTACCTACACATGCAGTTTCTGCGGTCTTCAAGACGAAGCTGCGCCCACGCTTCATCGGACCTTTCAAAGTCGTGGCCAAGAAGGGCCTAGCGTATACGCTCAACCTTCCGAAGAAGATGCGCACCCATCCGGTGTTTTATGTGGGCTTGCTCAAGCCGTACCGGGACCCGGCGCGGGTGAGCGCGGAGGCGCTGGCACCGGGACGTGCACAGGTGGCACAGCCACAGAACCCTGCTGAAGTCGCAGCAGAAGGTCAACTTGACCCTCCAGCCTCGCCAGACCTCGCTCAAGGTCGGAGACCCGGTTCGCCAGCGCAGCTGGGGCCTCGAACCAGTCGACGCGCTCCCGGAGCTGATCAATCTCGTGCCATGAGCGATCATAGGCGTTCTCGGCCTGATGGAGAGTCTCACGGAGACGCACGACCTCCCGGCGCAGCGATCCCATCGCATTCCAAGCGTCATCAAGCTCCGAACGATGCACCCAGTGCAACTCAGCGTCCGCCACCGGCGTTGCTCGATGAGCAGGGCAATCGCCACTTCCATGTGGAACGGATTGTGGCTCGGCGTCGCCGCCAAAATCAATACCAGTATCTGGTGAAGTGGCGAGGGTACCCCCACTCGCAGAACTCATGGGAGTTTGAGGTACCCCTCCGGCAAGACTGCCCTGACGTCGTGGACGCTTTTGATCGAAACGATCGACGGCGCCCTGGGGGATCGCGACCGGCGCGTCGGTCGCCACCCGCTTCCCGGCAGTAGGTCGGGGAGCGAGGGGGTCAACAGCTGAGCTCAACCTTTGACCCTGGGCTGCTGCAGCCGACGATCCACCTTGTGGAAGGTCTGCAGAGCTCGGAGGAGCATGTTGAGGAGCCCGCGAAGGGCGGGACTGGAAGCCCGAAGGAAGTTGGCGTTTCGCCTTTAACTTCGCGAACGCGAACCGGAGCCGACGCTCTAACAGGACGTCGTCCTTCTTGAAGCTAGCTTGCAGCGCGACAATGGAAGAGAGCTTACGAGCCCCTTCCACCCAGAGCTCGAATTGAGCGACATCCTGCTCCTGGCGTTCGCCAGCCAGAAGGACCACTGGATACGTCCGCATTTGCGGCACGGACGCCCCCCGGGCTTGGAGCTGCAGGCGCTCACGGTACTCGCGTTGAGTGGTAAGCTGAGGCGTCAGCAACCTCTGGCGGAGGTCTTCTCGCTGAGCGACCTCTTCGTTGGAATGGGCCGCGGGTCCGATGACATAGTCATTCAACAGTTGCGACGCCGCTAGGCGAGCCACTTCGTTGGGGTCGCGTGGCTCAAAGCCGTAGTCACGGCGGCTCGGGTGGAGCAGAGGCCGTGCTATCGGACGCTGGGCGCGAGGCGCCTCTTCCATCGCGGCCAGTTGCTGGCTTTGGACTTCGTCGAGGTTGTTGGAGACAACGTTGGCCTCCATAGGCTCGTCCTCGTCTCGCGACGGGAGTGACGACGTTGTCCGCAACGCGGTCAGAGCTGACACAGCGTCGCTACGTTCTACGAACGGATTGGGCGTGCGTAGGTCACGCTTATCGGTCGTGCGACCCCGTGGAGGCTCCTCCTCCTCTTCCCGTAGGCAGGTATCACTGCCGTAGTCGACCTCCTCTCCCTCTTCGAGGCCTTCAAAGAGGGTTTCATTCGCGCGGCGAATACGCGGCTTCGGCGCGTCTGCCGAGCTTTTCGGGGCCGACATAGCGACGCGAGCTTGTTTAAGCTGCTGCTTGGAGTAATACTCCGCCACAGAGAGTGTGGTTCTCGCCACAGGCGCCGATGCGTTGTGGCCAGCGGCCTAGGAAGCACTACGTGCGGACGGGTTAGGCGGGCTGTGCCCGGGCGGCGACGACGCGGAGCGTGGGCTGCGGTTGGCACTCAGTGCTGCTGCTTGTCGTGGGCTGTGCCCCGGAGATAAGGGCGCGGAGCGTGGAGTACGGTCAACAGACCAAGAATCTTTCTGGCTGCCAGCCATCGATGAGCCACGGGCGTGGTGCGCTTGTTGAACTTGGAAAGTTCTTGAGCGAGGTCCGAAGACCAAGCAGCGATACCTCTGATGAGGGAAAGTGACGAGTGTCGACACGTGGTGTCAACAGTCTGGTGAGGGAGGGTGTAACGGGGTTACACGTACCCGTTAGTGTATCGTACACGAATAGTGTGTTTCACACAAATGGTGTGCACACCCAAGTTGGTGTGTGTACACGAGACTTAGGTTGGTGGCCTCACAGCCACCCGTCATGCATATTACTAGGCTCCACTATGGTAGATAGTGAGTGCTATACATTTACCCCACGGGCGGCCCTGCCGCGAATAACAACAATAAAAATCAGTTCACGTTTTGAAGTCTAGTGTCTATTAGCCTTATTTAAGGTATTAATAACTCTAGGAGTCTGTAGATCGCATATCTACAGACTGTACTTGGTTCTGGTATAGAACCTAGGTTTACAACCGAACTAAGACTCTGAGAGTCTACGTCTTCCTCTGACGCAAGCTACGGCAGCCCCGCTGCACTTGGACTGGGTCGCTCGACGCGACCTCCGTCGGCTTGGCTTCTGATCGCTCTTTTCGCGATTGTAGCATGGTTGCTCCAGCCGGTCCAAGCGTCATCCGCTGCAGCTCGATCGAGCTGTCCGATCCTGCTTCAGATGTGGCTGAGGCATATTGCGACGATCCGGTTTGGCTGCGAGTCGGGGTTGGTCTTGTACGTTGAACCGGGACGACGCTACCGACAAGGGGCGTCAGTTTCGCAAACAGGTTCAGCGTTGATTCCCTGATGACTGGCAACTCCACGTCGAACAACTCGTTCGCGTCGAAAGAGCCAAGCACAATTCCCGCATCTTTCAGCATACGCATCAGAAGAGTCACCGCCTCAAGTTGGCTGGTAACTTCCTTCGGTGCATTCACTGGGCCTTGAAGTTCCCCAATCGGCTTCGGACGCACGATCTTCATTACAGGATCTTCGTGCAGGAACTTGTACAGGTCCTTGTAAATGAAGGCAGACTCCAGTTGCTCGTCCGTCCACGTGTTGCGATCCTCCTGGTCTTCGGCTTCAGACTCCGGTGCCTTCAGCTTCTTGCGTGAGGTCTTCGACTTCTTCTTCGAGGTTGCGTGCGAGGCTGGAGGAGTGGTTTTGGATGAAGGTCCTTCGGTTTTCACCGTCAAACTTTCGTCCGGCGGATCACGATTCGCATCGTGATCCGCGGGGTCCCCGAAGGGACCTGGGGAGGGGGGTGAGGCTTTTCTTCTAGGTCCATCGCTGAACATTTCTCCATCACATCGTCAGAGCTCCTCCCAGCACTCTCACGATCAGATGATACTGGCGCTTTCAGCGCCGTCGGCGGCGATCCATCTTCCGTCGACGACTCGTTCCCTGGTTCCGTCTTGATCTTGACATCTTCTTCAATGGACTCACGGTGAAATCCCTGTGAATCACCAAACGATCCGGGCACGCGCACCATTGTGGCGGAGCGGGATCGCGAAAATCGATGACGCGATCCGAGCTTGCCAGCGGTAGGCCCAGACTGCCGACTATCGGAGGGGGTACTCCGTTGATCAGGCGTGATCAGAAAACCTTGTAGTCACCTTGTGTACCCGACGGCGGGGCGGATTACGCTCTTCCGGTGTTCACTGAAGATGTCAGTGGGTGACCAAGGCGGAGGTTGGAGCTGGACTGCTCCTTCCGGGGAATGGGTGGGTGACGGCCACGCGGGTATCCTTCACGCGGTCGTCGGTGGTTGATGATCGGGTCTTGGGACAAGTCGATCACGTGGGGGGTGTCCTTGGGTGTGTGCTGTTGTAGCCCTTTCCGTTGCTTGCCGCCTCGTCTGGCGGGGTCTTGAGTTGAGATGAGAGTAGACGATCGCACCCTGGCCAAGCTATCCAGGTCTGCGTCGTGTCCTTGGTTAACTGGGCGGGTCTGTATGAAGCGACTTGCCAGTTGGAGAGATTGAGCGATTCGGAAGGGACTGACGGCATGAGATCGCGTTTGGAGGAATCGCGATGGAAAGATTGCGGATGTGTCCAGTTATGGCCAGTTGTGTACAGTGGTGTCCAGTTATGTCCGGTTGTGTTCAGAAGACATCCACCTCCGGATTGAAGTGGATACATGTCGACCTGATGAGTATGGCGTAATCATTTATGCCGACCTGATCAAGATCGATATTGAGCAATCATTTCGATACGCAATCTGATCCAGATCGACATGCGACAAACATTTCGATACGCGATCTGTACTCACGATTATTGTGGGTACAATGGACCAATCTTTTCGACACGGTACCGCGATCTTGGTACATCAGACCAAGTTCAAGCTACGGTGTGCAATCAAGGGATGCGCAAGCGGGATAGGGAGAGAGCAGGATAGGGAGAGATCTTTAGGACCTTTACTTTTGGTTAAGAGATTCCGATTTGCCTTGCAAGACACAAGTGGCGTCCATACTTTCCGGGGAAGGAATTACATTGGCCTACCCGACGAAGGACCCACCCAGTCGACCAAGGACACGACGCAGACCTGGATAGCTTGGCCAGGGTGCGATCGTCTACTCTCATCTCAACTCAAGACCCCGCCAGACGAGGCGGCAAGCAACGGAAAGGGCTACAACAGCACACACCCAAGGACACCCCCCACGTGATCGACTTGTCCCAAGACCCGATCATCAACCACCGACGACCGCGTGAAGGATACCCGCGTGGCCGTCACCCACCCATTCCCCGGAAGGAGCAGTCCAGCTCCAACCTCCGCCTTGGTCACCCACTGACATCTTCAGTGAACACCGGAAGAGCGTAATCCGCCCCGCCGTCGGGTACACAAGGTGACTACAAGGTTTTCTGATCACGCCTGATCAACGGAGTACCCCCTCCGATAGTCGGCAGTCTGGGCCTACCGCTGGCAAGCTCGGATCGCGTCATCGATTTTCGCGATCCCGCTCCGCCACAGATATCCAGTTCTCGCAACTGGAGAGAATTTAGTCGCCGAGTGATGTCTCTGTGTTATCACAGGTGGGCCCAAATGTGTCTGACGGCTGCAAGACGTGGACAATGGGTGCAGCTCTGTATGTCTCGGAAAGGCAACAAGTGCCGGACCGAGCTGTATAAGGATTTAATATGGTCAACTACATGTCGTACATTCTCAGGGATGTGTCATGAGCAGGTGGCTTCTGCTCGCGCCAGTCCGAACCTCTGGGAGCACGTCTTGGTGTGAACGATCTGGTGACCACCAGACGCATGATCTCACCACGTCTCTCACTTTCTATTTGGCCAAGTGACCAACACATCAATACACTTGACCCTATTTCCGTGCGGGCTAGTCCCCGCATCGACTGTTTTAAAGTTTTCGGACTTCAGACCCGGGAAACACTACAGCCAGTAAACATTTCAGAATATGTATCCTTTCAGCGGCCATGCTGAATGTTTCGTATGATCGACGCCACAAAATGTTAACGTCTTCAATCCGCATTCGTTTAGTACCATAGCCATATGCAGTGCTTCCTATAATACTATTTATACATGTATGTAGGGCGTCATAACAGGAAAATAAATAATGGTATGAAGAAGGAATATATCGGAAAATACAAAATGGTGTTGTTCATGATATGAAAATACATCATGTGTTCCTCATCTGGTACTCAGTAGGCTCGTCATTTTGGTCCAGGATCGGCTTGAAAAAGACAGCGCATGTAACGGGGTACACCGACGTGTACCCATGTTACATAAAGAGTGACGGGATGTCTCTCTTTTGTGCCCATGGTACGTGGTACCGGTTGGCGGTGAGCCAACCATTGGGCACTTGTTTAGCTTTTACTATAGTTGACTTAGAGTTTGTAAGGATCAAGCTTGACTCACCTATAAAATATATTCAGTCTTTAAACCTACCGTCTAAGTCGTAGTCGGTTCCCTTAGACCGGGAACCGTGAACTTGTTGTTCACCGAGAGCTTACGCTCTCTAGCACTTCCTCTGTGCAAGGTGCTGTGTGCCCCGTCACACTTGGTAGCACTTGTAGTCAATCCACGCCTACGCGGGTAGGATTGGACTACCTGGATCCTCTGTGGTCTCAAAGCCTGAGCCACTATGGAACGAAGTGAGTTTCCTCACTTGAACGACTCGCAGTTCGAGTCCGTTCGAAAGATGGGAGGCATCTTTGGGAGGGATGTCCTCCGAGGCTTGGTGTCGGTGACGCCAGCCGAGCAAGTCGAACGCGTGAACGCGTTCGACACGTATGAACGTGAGCTCATTGCTCACGTGAAGTGAAACCTGCAGGCCTCTGTGGCCGAGCCGAAGCCGGTCCAGCCGAAGCCTTTGCGGCTGGCTGTGCCTGCGTTCGAAGGGAAGGAAGGTGAAAACCTTCACTTCTGGATCCGAGAAGTTGAGATCGCCATGAGGGCGGGTCTCATCTCGGATCAGGGACTTCGCGTTGCGTTCGCGTTGTCCAACCTAAGCGGTCGTGCCAAGAATTGGGCGTACACGCTGGAGACGACGTCTCCTGGATGCTTTGCATCCTGGGAACAGTTGTGCGAGCGGCTTCGCGCTGCGTTTCTCCCGGCGAACGATGCGTTCCGCCAGCGCTCACGCTTCCTCGCCTGTAAGCAAGGGAAGCGCGAGCTGTACGAGTACGTACAAGAGATGCGCACGTTGGCATCATCTTTGGTGGGGAACCCCCTGCCCGAAGACGTCAAGACGACGGTCTTCATGGACGGCCTGAAGATCGGTCCCGCACGCACGCAGTTATTCCGCGTGCATGCATCCACTATGGAGGAGGCGATTAAGATCGCCCTCCAGGAGGAGTACAGCCATAAGCAGGCTGGTACTCCGGTTGTTGCGCAACTTGTCGTTGCGAACAACGAGCCAGAGCCTATGGACTTGAGCTCTGCTGAGCTTGGCTCGGTCCGCTGCTATAAATGCGGCGGACTAGGACACTACCAACGTGTGTGTCCTTCGACTGGGGTGGGGAAGAGCCCATCCCTCAAACCCCGAGGGCCTAACGGTCGCTGGCGCAAGCCGCGGCCAGGTGGCCGAGGGAACTCCGGCCACCAGTAATGGCGGGTTCCCCAGAGGGGGGAGAGTTGAGTCTCCGTGACGGGTGTGCGGGTGGCGCACACCATGGAGGCTTAGCCTACGAGAGACATTATGTCTCGAATCGGTGATGGCAACGCTGGGTTGCCGTTAGTACACGTGAGTGTACGGGGATGTTAATATCCCTAGGAACGTTTAGTTCCAGGGGCGTCGAATGCTTTCGTACGCCGCCGGAGCGATTGCCAACTCTCTGTGAGAGAGCATCGGCAATGGTCTGCATAGACCTTGCTGTCAGGTTCACATACCTGAACAGCTGCGACCCGTACTTGGTCGTGGACACGTACGGCGTCCGCTTGGGTGCGCCGTGCCATGGACGCACGCACCCTGAAGCAATTGGTGTCGGAAAGCCATCTAGGCTAACCGGCACCCAGCTTCTGGCAGAGCATTGGTGAGTCATGATCCCACCTCTGCCAGAACACACGGTATTCGAAAGGATTACCAGGACGCAATGGCGTCCACCGACGTACGGAAGTCGTCGGAGTAGTTGCAGCTGCAACAGGTGTTGAGACACCATCCACTGCGGGCAATGGACCGCCACAGGCAATGCCGGTGGACAGGACTAATAGTCCAGCGAGGGGAGCTGCAACGCCAGCAACACCCACCGCTCCTGATCGTGGCGCCATACAGGCCTCGACTGTATCAGCGCCAGGGGATGTCAGCTCCCCAGTAGAACAAGTCCACGTGAGGCCAAGACGGTCGAGACCGTGGCCAGGGCTGAGGTTGCCGAGAGCACCTCCTGTGTGGGTAACAATGGGCCACACGGAGTCGATGAGATTCCCGACTCTGCCCTTGAGTCACCACCGGCCGTGGGTAACGAAGAACCACGCCGGGGTAGGCATTGACGACGTCGTCGCCGCCGTAAGCCGAGTCTGTTGAAACAGACTGGAGTCGCCACGAGCGACTCGGAGTAATCAACGCTCCTCAGGCACGGCCGGCCGAAGATGCTATCACATCTTCGACGGCGAGACCTGTCAAGTCAAGGCGGCGGTCATAAGTTTGACCGCCCTGCCGGAGGTGTCAGAGTTTCTGAACCTCGAGGGAATGTCGCTGCACGACTTCCAGGCCAGCATGAAGGCTGGGGAGATAGCACTCCTGTAACCGGAGACCTCTCCTGAAGAGTTGAACTCTTCTTCTGTTCTGGACAGGAACGTCCTGGAAGAGTTCTGTTGACGTAGTTATGCGTAACTACGTCCACAGGTCGCAAGACCATGTCCATCGCGGGTAACCCTCGCGGACCGCCAAAGGCTTAGCCGATGGACAGGGCGTCTTGCCCGGCATGTGTGGCTGCGCTGTACCACAGCGACCATCGCCGAGAAGTCGTCGCGCCGTACGGGCTTCGACTTCAGTAGTGCCGAGTGGCACTACCGGACCGGTGGTTTAAGTCCACGGCCGAGATCGTGGCCAGCTGGAGGTTGCTATAAGCACCTCCTGTGTGGGTAACCAAGTTCCACACGGAGTCGATAAGACTCCTGGCACCGCCACCAAGACGTGGGTAACTTAGTTCCACGTCCTGATGACCGCCGACGACACCGTCGCCGCCGAAAGTCGGGTCTGCGCACGTACCAGACCGGAGTCGCAATGAACGACTCGGAGCTATGCTCCTCAGACACATGGTCGGCTCGATGGTGCAGCCGGTTATCAGCTGCTACCAAAGGCCGAGGTGTCAGCATTGCTGACCCTTGTATGCCAAAGCGCAAGCTGCGCTTGGGTTCCGAAGAACCCAGTGTTTCAATTCACGGCACGAGTCACATGGTTGACGTCGTGCCTGGCGCAATGTATATCGCCCGGTCGCCCAGACCTTAACTGAAGAGGAAGACGCGGGTTGCGCTTCCTCTGTGGGTAACATAGTTCCACACACTAGGTGAGCCCATGGTGGCTTCACCCGACGTGGGTAATATCGTTCCCACGTCAAGTCGCACAGACTCAAACTGTTCCCGGGCTGGATGAATTCCAGCCGCGGTCGACTCGGTCACCCCGGAGGGGGATCAATCGTAAGAGGGGGAGGGGTTCGGAAATACCTCTCCTCCCAGGTCTCTAGAGAGACTAGCTTCCTCACGGAAGCTGTTGTTGGCATGAGCCAACAACTGTACAGCATTAGTGCTGCACGCATGCGGCACTTGAGGCAGCCGTCGTACATTGAGCACGCTGCGTACCTCTGGCGTACGGGAGCACAGCCCCGTACGCCGACGCGGTCACATGTGGTGATGAGTGCCGTGCATGCTTGCACGCACTCGGAACATCTCAATGTTCCCGTAGTACACGGCGAACCACTGACGTATGGGCTCACAGGCCCGTACGCCATCGTGGTCTTGAAAAAGACCGAGTGTCGTGCAGGCTTGCACACACTCCGACCGTGCCCTGGTCTTGGCGATGCACGAAGCAATCGCCGGCACCAGAGTGAAGGTGGTAGAGAGTGCATGTAACTCTCCACCATGCTTCAAGTACCGATGGGTACCTCGGTGTCGATGTCCGACACCGAAGCGTCTATGGTACGACGACCTAGACGCGGGGTGGAGCTTGCTGCTCTACCCGAAATGCTCTTAGTGATGAGCAGGCTGCTAATGGCAGCCGTCGTATCACTACGACGAAGCACGATGCTTAGTGCTTTGGTCAACGAATGACCTGAGCGCGTGTACGGTGCCGATGCTTCACGCGCTCAGCCATGACTAGCGTGACCCATGCGGGTCCGCTATCATGGCAGGAGGTGAGCTGCGAGCTCCCTCCACTCTTGGGCTATGTGATGCCTGGGATGGTGTCGACCCACACGGGAGACACAAGACACACGAAGTGTCAGGGAGGGCCCACGGCTCCTCCCAAGTGAACTGCAGGTGGTTAAGGAGAATCACCGCAAGTTTGGATGCAGTAGCATCCCGTGCCGAAGCACTGTGCGCTTGCTAGCGCTGCAACACGAGTTGCTAAGGACGTCGGCTTCGCGGCCGACATCGTCCTTTGTGCAAGGAAGCACCTCGCAGTGTCCGCCACGGACACAAGTCACTGCGTGACTGTCGAGAGGGCGCGCCAGCCGTGCTGTGGCTGCGCCCGGGAATTCCCAATTTGGGAGTTCCAATTCTCTCCCTTCTGATTGGAGAATAAGGTGTGATTCTCAGATAAGTGGGGGAGGATGTAACGGGGTACACCGACGTGTACCCATGTTACATAAAGAGTGACGGGATGTCTCTCTTTTGTGCCCATGGTACGTGGTACCGGTTGGCGGTGAGCCAACCATTGGGCTTTTACTATAGTTGACTTAGAGTTTGTAAGGATCAAGCTTGACTCACCTATAAAATATATTCAGTCTTTAAACCTACCGTCTAAGTCGTAGTCGGTTCCCTTAGACCGGGAACCGTGAACTTGTTGTTCACCGAGAGCTTACGCTCTCTAGCACTTCCTCTGTGCAAGGTGCTGTGTGCCCCGTCACAGCGCACGCCTGCTTCGTGGTCAACCGGGATGTCTTAGTCTTTTTTGGAGAAAGGAGGCAGTCCATGATAGCGTTGCTATTGCGAAATGGGAGCTTGCCAGTGCGGATTATGGCTGCTAGCGGAGACCTCAAACGTGCCAGTGATACTACTAGTCAATATATAAACAAATACAAATGTGATTGGGTAAAATTTATTCCGCGTATCGCGAAAATAAATTATTGTAGATGGCTTGTCAAAGCTGGAAAATAAATATTGCGTTGCCCCATTATGCATATATGGAAATTACCATATATTTTTAGGAAGCACTGGTCGTATGTCTCCTTACACCCTGTTAGGATCGAACCATGTAAAGCAGCGACATCATAAATTGTTGACTTACGGCAACGATTGGAGTTTCGAGCTGTGCTTGTCCGTGCGAATTGGTGAGAGCTCATGTCCAGACATTTCGTATTTCACTTCTCCCCGCTCCATGCCCAGTTCCCGTTTGTTTTGGAATCGTGAATCCCGCTCGTCTTGCAAATTTTGAGGCCATCTAACGGCGCACAGCAGAACCTTCATCGAGATTCTTACGATTGCAAAGGTAATCACCACAACTGTAGCAATGATCCCGAAAACCACTCGAAAAAGTATCACACGCTGTGGAAACCGACGATGCGGGTGCAGAGCGGCCCAGACCACTAGTTTGCAGAAGAAAGAGTTGATCCGGTGGGGCAACATCACAGCGACGCGGACGACCCTAACGATAGACAACAAGCGGCGAAGCAACCAGCCGGCAAAAACTTCTCTCAGCATCTTGTTGGGTTGGGACAAGACGCAAAAGAAAACCTCGGTTTTTGTGGCTAGCGTGAAAGCAGCGGTTGTAGTTGCCAATTTGATTTTGGGTGCGCCACTGGGAACTGACGTAGTACATTTCAACCCCCCCCCCCCCATGTCTGATGCATCGTAGAGACCAGAAGTTAACCTGTCTTTCTTTCGAGGTACGCCCTGGATACTTCTCCTCGAGCCAATCCTTCACCAGGATATCACTAGCCCGGTAGTACTCGTCAGATAGATCACTCTTGGTGCCTTGGCCAAATTCCAGAGTGAACGTGTTCGAGCAATTCACTTTGAGAAACAGCAGCGTATCAAACAGGTTCTTGGGGAACATCCACAGTCGGTTCTGTTTCGAAACAAGCTGAGGGGGTGTTGACATCAACCACGCTGCAAGGCGCAAGTTTCCACCACCGACAGCGTTATCCAAGGTCTTTACAGTGCAATTCCCCAAACCGTTCGCGTGCAACCACTTCACCACTTGCACATGACCGCGTGATGCACATCATCCATCGCCTTTACTGTGCAACCTGCTGTGGTAATTGCATGGAGCCATGTAAGCACCTTCAAGTGACCATTGCGCGCAGCTTGGTCCATCGCTTTTGTCGTGCAACCTTCGGAGCGGTTGGCATAAAGCCACTGCACCACTTTCAGGTGTCCGTTTGCCGCGGCTTCGTCCAGAGCCTCTCGTGACCGACTCCACCAAGCACCCGTGTCCTCGATTTTCCTTCTTTTAGAAGACATTTCCTCAGTTGCATACTGAGGTGTGTGCAAAAACTTCAGAATATCCAAATAACCCAGCTTTGCAGGTTCCAGCACCATGCGGTTGCTCAGCCCTGCGGATGAAAGTTGTACGTGTGCTCGAGAAGTCATTCAATGCCGTTCAAGTAACCCTTTCGAGCAGCGTTCAGAATAGCTTGAGCGTACATCCTTGATCGACAAGGTACTCCATCGTTCAAACATGCCCTCCTGTGGCTGCATGATTGAGGAGTGCGTTAAATCTGTCCATGATGACGTCTTCCTTCATTTGCTTGCGCAGCAACTGCCCCGTCGGATGATCTAATACCCATTTCAGGACAGCGATGTCGCCACCCTCGGACGCAGCATACAAAGCGTATTCCCAGCACTGGAGCAATTTACTGTTCTTTCCTCTTGGAGGCTTCGGATGCTGCGCCGCGATGTGGTTCATGCAGTCAAGATTTCCGCTTCGAGCTGAAATCCAAATCGCAGCGGCTGCTGCTGCCTTGTTCTCCCGAACATATCCACGTATCAGCATATCCTCAATCGCTTGAGCTCCCATCAAAAAGTCTACGTACTGCGAGACCTTGCGGCCTAGGGGAAGCAGAAGTCAAAATCTCCGTTCGCAACAGCGCGTTCAATGATGCTGTGAATGTCATCTTTAGCCGTTTGATGCGGCGTGCTGTCGTATAACCAGCGAGCGATTTCAGGGTGGTTGCCAGCAACAGCGGACGAAATGCTGTTCCCTCCCCACCTGACCACATTGCCTAGAACCACTCCAGCTCTTTGGCATCACAGGCACAGTCGTTCTCCTCCAGATGCACCTCCTTCCGTTTGTGACTGTGTCCACGGCCTGCGTCATTCTCCAACAGAAGCTTCAATATATCCAAATGTCCACCTCGCGCAGCAGAGACAACGGCCTCGGACAGCACCTCGCACCTTGAAAAAAAAGGTGGTCGACGCACCATTTGACCGTCTCCACGTCGCCTTTATCTGCGGCAACTAGAAGTGACTCGTGGAACTGGTACCGGTTATAGTATATCTCGGAACGAAGGAAATTGCACAGGGACCATCCTGGTGGTCGAGTGTCTTCCGAGACGTAGCTGGCGCCCCACAGTCAGTTCAGTAACTCGATGGACCCAAACTTGCAGGCGTTGCGTAGTGGCAGATTCGGATCTGGACCGAGGAAAGTTGTGACGAGTGAACCGATGCGTGGAAGGCCATTGAGCGCTGGCTGGTGCTGCAGGACACACGCCACGTCCTGGAGCGTGATTTGAATTTGTAGCTGTATTGCGCCCCTGTGATAAACCATTTATAACGTTATAAATGGTTAAAAAGGCTATCGATAAAAGGCGTTATGCTCGCCTAGGATTCAAGCAGGCATCTATTTCGACCACCATGCAGCTTCCGAGCGTCGCGTTGGTGCTGCACCGTCAGCTCCAAGGCATCGACACAGTGCAGATCGGGGAAATCGTTTCCAGTTATCTGGGCCCTTGCCCTAAATTGTCGCTGCATCATGCGTGCAGCTTTGGGTCTATTGAGTTGCTAGATTGGGTCTGGGGGGTCGAGGATACGACGGCGCAGTGTTCACTGAATAAGCATCTTCGGTCGAATCCACATTATTGTCAGTGGGAATTCGCGGAGGCTGTGAATGTTGCAGTTGAAATGGGAAATATGGAGATTTTGCGCTGGCTTTTTGAGCATTTCTCGGACTGCGCAGTGGAGAACGAGACGGTTCGCAGGGCTTGCAAGCATGGACGGCTGAATATGCTGCAGTGGTTGCTGGATAATGAGTCTGACGCACCGGGTAATTGGGTCCAGTGGAACGGTGCTTTTGATATCGTTGTGGCTGTGAGAAATGAGCAGCTTGAGGCTGCTCGATGGTTGGTTGACCATATTCCTATCGAAAGTGCTTATCGCATCTTTGCCGTTAGGTGGGTTCTGGAAAGTGATGCTATCGACATCGCGAGGTTAATTCTGCCGGAAGGGCGCCACATTTTGGAGTTTGCTGGTTGTTACCTGCAGCCTAATGTGGTGGCATTGAGATTGGATTCCGATCATGCCATTCCTTTTACGGAAGACGACGACGGCCTGGCGAGCATTTGGCTGAAACATTTCGTTTGTGATGAGCAGTTGGACCTTCTGCAGCGTGTTGTGCAAGTTGGAGATCAACCCGACTTCAAGCTCTGCTGGGATTGCGTGCTGCACGCGGCATGCAACCTCGGCAAAGTGACCACCCTGCAATGGCTATTGGAACAGCCATGCTGTCAGAAAGAAGTGGAAAAACTAAAATCTTCTGGGCGATTGTATGAACTGGTGTGCGAGGCTGCTGAAGTAGGTGGCATTGAGATGATGCAGTACCTCTACGACCAAGATCTCATCGATAAGTACGGGAATGCTCTCCTTGCTGCTATCCGAAAAGACCAGATGAGCTCCATGAAATGGATTCTGCGCCGATTTCCGAAGTCTGAGCGAGTTCCAGACTACTGTGTCCTCGATGAGGCAGCGAAATTTGGGCGTTTGGACACGCTGCAGTATTGCGAGAGCATTGCTGCATACGGTGCTTTTACCAACCAAACTGCCAATATGGTAGTTGCAAAAGCAGACCACTATTTGAACGTCAGTGATGGCCTAACAGTGTACCGCTCTAGGTGGTGTTCGACGGATGCCATGGATGATGCGGCAGCAAACGGTCATTTAAAGGTGGTAAAATGGCTACATTTTCGCCGGCGAGAGGGTTGCTCAAGTGTTGCCATGGACTGTGCCGCTGCAAACGGACATTTGGAGGTGGTGAAATGGCTTTACGCCAACAGTCCCGAAGGTTGCACAGTTAAAGCGATGGATGGAGCTGCAGCGCATGGGCACTTGGAAGTTATGCAATGGCTTCATGTCAACACAAGTGCGAAGAGTTCGAAGGAGGCAATGGATCTCGCAGCAGCTGGGGGTCATTTAAACGTGCTGAAGTGGCTATACATGAACCGATCGGAAGGTTGTTCTGCGATGGCGATTAGGAATGCTGTCAGCAATGGACACTTCTATGTTGTATGCTGGCTACACAAGGTGTTCCCGGACCTCACCCCAGGTCCAGGGCCCTTTTACCGTTGCCGACGGTTTGACATTATGCTGTTTATACGCGAATCCTTCCCCAAGATGAACATTCGGACTTCAGCCAGGATTCCACTGTCCTATGTTGGTAAGAATCGGCACATTGTTGACTGGCTAATGGATGGAGATTCACAACCTGCTAGCCGAGCTGTTTGAGGATGGCATGAAAGGTTTCGGCACGGACGTGAATACGAAAAGTTCGGCTGTGATGCGCTATCACATCGTGCTGCGTGGCAAGGAAGGAGCTGCGCGCATCGAGGTGAGCAGGCTGTTGCTACTGCGCTCGTAGTCGTGCGTCGTTGAGCATACTGAAGCAGTAGTTGCAGCTGTGGGGCAAGTTGCTAGGGTTCGTTTCGAATCCTCTCTACTGACTTGGAGAGTTGGTGTTTGCCTCGTCACGGCGTCTGTACTTGATGGGAAATGATAAATGGCGAACTTCGGTGCCTAAGAGAGGACGGGTGCAAGTGGTGTTGGTCAGACTACAACGCGGGCTGCAGCTAACGGTTTTACTACAGCACGCAATATTAGTATCCCAGTTGAAGTTGCAGGGATAATAAATAGCTAGTTACTCTCACAAGGACATCGATAACTACAGAGGTGGTGTGGGCATCCTATACTCTTATCAACAAGATACCGGACACGCAGTGCATTTTCGTTTTTCGTTGATGTCACTTAGTTGTGCTGACGACTTCCAAAGCCTGTTCATGCTACCGTCCGTACGACGACTGCTAGCTTTACTAAGGCGTCGCGAAGGCTGAGATTGATTGAAGTTAGCGTCCCATTCTTAAAAAAAATAGGACACCACATCACTTTTCGTAGCTTGCTTGGTTTGTGTACCAACCGCTGCCTCCACTACTGTGTTGACAAGGCACGGACCGAGTGATACTGGAGTGGGCTGGACACAGAATATGAAAACAATACCGACGGAGGCTCAACTTTCAATCGATATGCTCAGACGCCGAGCACATTTTGGCTTTGATGAAGACGTTGAAGTTGCGCTTACCATACCTACGGGTCTCTTTTTATAAAAGGAGGCCACAATCTTGTCAGCGAAGACTGGGGAGTCGCCGTATCTTGCAGTCTTGTCAGCGAAGACTGAGGAGCCAAGCCAGCCTTGCAACCATACAACAGCCAAAGCACTCCGCTCTCAGGCCAGTCTTGGGCCATCCCACGTTGAAGTGTCCTCTTTTCACAGGAAAAGGCCCTCCCATCCCCGTCCAATCTAAACACGTTGGTAGTGCGTCACTTCATCTTGCCATGCGATGGAAGCTCATTCCGCAATTTGCGTCGCCAGACTCAAGCGTCTCCACCCGCCAAGACTACGCACCCAAGTGCAATGCTGCCCACACTCGGCAGTGTCGCGGCTGTCGTGCAGCAGCATTCAAGCGCCGGGGCTCTGCAGCAAGTCGGGCCTCTGGTCTCGAGCTTCATGGGGCCCTCGCCCACCCTCTCGCTCAGCGAGGCGTGCAAGCTGCAGTCCCTCGCGCTGCTGGACTGGATATGGGCCTCCAGTTGCACTTCTGACGGGACCAGGAGCCCCCACTGGTCACTCAGCAACTTTCTACGCTCCGACAAGTTCTATCACCGCTGGCAATTCGCCGCCGCGTTGAAAGTTGCCGTGGAGAAAGAGGACGTGGCCCTGTTGAAGTGGGTCTTCAGCCACTTCCAGAGCTGCGTCGTTACGCCCGACCTGGTCGACCTAGTCGCGGAGCAAGGCAACATTTCCGTGTTGCAGTTCTTATTGGCCAACGCGTCCCAGGAGAGTGAAGGCAACAAGGTGGAATGGGGAGGCGATAGCATCCAACAAGCACTGGCCAAGGGCAAACTGGACGCTGCCCATTGGTTGTATAGCAACATCCCTCTCGAAGGGATGAATAGGCAGCAGCGCACGTGGACTATCAAGGCAGCTATGGATGCTGGAGACTTGGACTTCTGCAAGGTTATGATGCCAATAGGCAGATGTCTCTTGGACTACTCGGAGTACTGCTCGACCCCCGAAGTGGTCGAGTGGAAGCTTGACTGTGGCTATTTGAAGCGAGACGTATTTGATGCCGTCGTCTCGATACGCGACTTGGTCCCTACGGGCCGCGTAGACCTCATGCAGAGGATTTCGGACGAACATCACGAACTACCGGGGGATTCCGAGTGGCCTGGAGAGTGGCAGGATGCGTTGAATGACGCGTGTCATGCTGGAAAGCTTCCAGTTGTGAAATGGTTGGTGGAACATCCGGTTGGGCATCAAACTATTGACGAAATGAGGTTCGCGAGGAATCTGTTCAAGTTGCTGTCACACTCAGCGGCTAAGGGCTTCGTCGACGTGATGCAGTATCTTTACGAGCAGAACGCGGCCGACCAGTTTGCAGACGCTCTGGCTAAAGCGATCGAAATGGATCAAATGGAAGCTGTCAAATGGATAGTGGAGCACTTTCCGTCGACGGAGACAATCCCCGATTATTGCGTGCTGGATGAAGCTGCTAGACGTGGACGTGTGGACATGCTGGAGCTGTTTCAGAGTCTGGGTCCGTCCGGTGTTCCTGGTTTCTTCCCAGCCCCTGCGCCGACATCTGATGGTGAAGGGGGTGAGCAGGATGAACCCGTTCACGTGATCGTAGCAAAGGCAGATCGCCACCGTAAGGTGCTCAACGATATGTATTGGCATTGCCTATCTTGGGCTTCAACGGACCCCATGGACGATGCAGCAGCTAATGGCAAGCTGGAAGCAGTGCAATGGTTGCATGAAAGCCGCAGGGAAGGGTGTACGGTCGCTGCAATGAATGAAGCCGCGGCCAATGGATACCTGGACGTCGTAAAATGGCTGCATACCCATCGATCGGAAGGGTGCTCAACCGAGGCAATGGACTTTGCTGCATCTCACGGAAATCTTGAGGTAGTGCGATGGCTGCATGAAAATACGACGACGGGATGCACGAGCGCTGCGATGGACCTCGCGGCTGATGGAGGTCACTTGGAGACGTTGAAGTGGCTCACGTCGAACCGATCAGAAGGTTGTACCGTCGAGGCGATCCAAAACGCACTGAATAGCAGCCACCTGAGCGTCGCCTGTTGGTTGGTGGATGAGTTTCCTGATAACATCCCTGTGAAGATTAAAGTGCCGGGTTCGAGCAAGAGGTTTGATGTGCTGTTGTTCTTGCACGCGCGATTCCCCGACCTCTTCACATCTGATTTCATTCGTAGCGTTCGCTCCCTCGTGACCGGAAGACGCGCTAACCGATCTGATGTCGAAATCTTGGACTGGTTGACTGCAAACTACCCAGTGCCAGATATGCCCCAAGGTCAAGATGAACGGTTTGAAGGACTTGCCGGTCAGATCTTGGGAAACATCGCGCAACAGATCGCGGATCAGCTTGATGTGCAGCCAGCGGTTGAGCAGCAGCAAATTGAGCTCCAAAACAACGCCGTGGCAATGGTGATGAATAACATTATGGCGGTGGTTCACCAGGGTGACGAAGATGATGAGGACCTTGCTGACAACGCGTAACACTGGTGGTGGTCGTGAGGGATTTGGTTTCAAACGGAGAACGATATCTTGGTGGCGATGACGAACTCGACTGCGTCGTTCGAAGGCAAAATGGAGATGGCGAAGCTGGTAGTTCGTGGCGAAGCTGTTACAAATGGTGAAGCTACCTGGAGGTCTGGAGCTGGAAAAGCTGCTCCAGTTTCGTGGTCGAACCTAAGGAACCTCTTGCGTCGAATGAATGCAGGATTGTGGAAATCAACGGCGAAACCCAGATCGAGCTGCAAACCACTAAGAATTTGGCCTGATTAAGCAAGGCTTCCACATCTACATGAGGCCACCGGTGGTGAAGAATGTTGTTGGAAAGATCGCTATTAACAATAGCAAAGCCGCGACTTCGCACGGAACAGCTCTGGATATAGTTTTGTGCACATATTTTGATACCGGTGTATTCCAGACTGGGTTTGATATTATAGCAGTGGGGAATTCTTGGGTTTAGTACTGATACTAATATTTGCGCGGTCTCTAAATAACATAAGTCTTAGTTCTACTAAACGGCGAATTCTGCAAAGGTGTTACGACTACTAGATTCACCCTACGAGACCCACTTGATTCCATCAGTAGGAGAATCAAGATGGACAAGTTACAGAGACTTAAGCCTATTAGCACTACTAAACGGCTGACCGGGAAGAATATGTTTAGTCTTAGTACTAAGCATATATTATTGTACGTTTCACATATTGTGAACCCTCTCTTCGTCGAACGAATCGTTCATGTATTTTCGAGAGTCGCTTTGAATAAAAATGCATCTCGTTTTCGAAAGGGCCAATCCGTCTTGAGTTATTGTAGATACACTCGGGGTTAGCGAATAGTCAGAACGAATGGCACTGCGCGCGTGTGCCATTCGTTCTCACATTTCTTAATTCGTTTCTCGAATTCGTCAAGCTATTCAAATGCGTTACTTGTTCGACGTTAATTCGGCATGCTTGGTGTCATGAAATGGCTAGGCTGTGCCAAAATGCCTGAAACTCACAATAGTACTAGCGTCTACCAATTAGAATGTTCGGAATGGTATGCTTTATAATAATAGTCCGGTAGTAGTACTAAAGTATTAGTACTAGCAGATAGTAATTGGCACCTATTATCAAAGACTCCCATAAAACCAAACTACGTTTCAAAGTTAGCGGATGCGTAAATGTAAATATTGAGCTATACTCTCGGGGGGCTCAACCGTTTGGTGATGATACGGAATTTCCATGAAGTTTGGTCTGGTCAAGACTGATCGGCATCGTCATGGTGGTCTACATGTAAATCTAGGGATTGCCGGCGAGTAGCGATTTAGATGTTGATCCAAGGCCTTGAATGATACTGGGCATATCTGACTGTGGCTGCGTGAAAGCCTTTCCGAAAATGGCACTAACGATGCCGAGCCGAAACATCTCACTCGCTCAACAGTAAAATGAGGCACATCTCCTTGGAGTAAGGAACAAATATCCCTCACCAAAGTCGTCGCTTACTGTGGGTTGAGTTCAACGTAAAAAAAAAAGAGGCTTGCCATTCTATACGCCACAAATTAGGCAGTACCCGTTCAATGTCGGATTGACAAGAAACTATCCATGGGTGCATGGCAGACTTGATAAGGAAGGTAGCAAAACTTCACACTCATCCATACAATTCTTGAAGCTTTGGTGTCTGTCGTGGAAGAAAACAGTAGTCCAATATATTATACATGAATTACTGGACGCCTTCCAAAACCACCACAGTGAGGTGCAGCAATAATGCTTGGCATACATGTGTGGCAGCTAATTCAGAAAACCCTGAACAAGTTTTAATACCATCGGTGGACGCACTTTCTATCAAATACAACAGGATAATTAGATAGAAAAGGGAGTACCACAACTACCCACTCACCTCAGTGCTGCATTTTGCGTTGTTCGAGTACTCGAACAATGCTGCAGCGGTCAAAGCAACCGGGCAACGTAATGTACGAGCAGAAACAACACATTTGCGAATGACACACAAGGACTCGTCTCCCTCTCAGCGACAGTTAGCAGAGAAAGCCAAGCGCGAGTCTACACTGTTTCAGGTTACATCACAAGGCACAGATCTCTAACATCTTGCGCAAGCGAGACAAGTTCTTAAGGGCGAGGGACGAGGGCCCCCAGTGCAAACGTGCACGTGTCTTGGCGCATCCTACTGTGGGTGACGCGCTTGTGAATTGGATGCTGCAGTATCAAGCCAAACAATTAGTCTTACCGGGGTTCTAGTTAAGGAGAAAGCTCGTCGGCTATAGGAAGGTGTTGTCTGGCCTTCGGATACTGCAGGAGTGACTGCGGAGCCAGCAACGTGAATAGAAGGAAACAGCGTGGACGCAGACATCGATCCGAGTATGTGATCTGTGGTGTTGAACAAGTATGAAAGTACATACTTTTCATATAGCAAATGTAAAAGCAAAATGTTAAGCTTGACTGCCGAGTCGGTGGATCGAGAAGTGATTAAGTTCACGAAGATATATCAGGTACTAAGTTGGCCAGGTTTGTATTGCGGTGTAGGAGACGAGGTTTACAATACCAATCAATGGTAGCTGGCGGGAAAATGCTGCGGGAATCGGTCCATTATTTATCGATCCGAGATTAGAACGCACAGCGAGGCAAAGCTAACGTACACGTTTGATGGATGCAGTTTCACCGGCGTTTAGTTATTGCTAGCACAGGACGCCTTTGTGAACGGCAAAGCTGGTGTATTGGCGTCACATTGTGGCCGTAGCGATTTTACAGTTGCGTCTGCCAGCCCGATGCGCTTGATCATGATCGATCAGCCAGCAAAACCGTATTGAAGCCTCCTGGCGGATACCGTCTCATATAAATGCGAATATAGGTTCGTTAGCTTGGGGGGTAATCTAGAGCCTGGGCCCCAGGGCTTAAATTATCCTCACGGCGTTTACCAACACCACAACTCTACGAATGACGTATCTTGATGCACTTCACTGCGAGTCGCATTGAAGTCGGCGACAGAGTAAATAATACGATGCATGTACCTTGCGCATCAACGTTCCTTCAACTCCCTCGAGTTCTCGGCGAGAAGATAAGACAGTGTTCGATTTCGCTGTCTGAAAGCGTTCAAACAGAAAAAAAGGTGTATCAGTGACGGCTAAAGCCTCTGAAGTCTCGACACGTTTGTAAAGAAGCGTAAAAGCGCGTCCCCACCGGAAAGTCTGGTGGTATTCGTGATCGAGTCCTATGCTCCACCTGACAATCGAGAATGCCACAGCGCATCGTCGGAACGTCATTGACTTTTGTTTGGCACAGAACCTCCGTCAGAAGCTCATTATCCACCATCTGGTTTTCGGTGCCGCCGAGATTTTACACTTTTTGATCTCAAGATGTGAGCTTGCCATTACGTACGGGCTACCCTCCATCAAGTCTCCAGTGATAGTGAACGTAAGCTTAATACCCTTAAGGGTATCGTATACGCCTCGTGTGTATCACGCTTTGCGTTAATTTGTACTCACTCTCTAATTTGCCTTCCAGCCGGCTAGAACTCTTCCTATCGGATACACACAGGAACAATGCTGACTGCTGCAGCTTTCGCGACGGCCGCCGCTCTTCTGGCGACCTCGATCCCTAGCGCCGATGCCCACGGTTACATGTTGATCCCCGAGTCTCAGTTCAAGGACTCGGCCAATTCAGCCTGGGTCGTGCAGATCGACCCCGTGTGGGATAGCGCGGACTGGGATGGCAACAACGCTGGTAGTGTGGACGCGTTCAAGGCCCTTAAGACGGCCAACAACTTCGTGGACTTGAAGACGCTCATGGACGACACCGCCACCTTCGGCGCCGACTGCGGTTTCACGGACCCGAGCGGCACACCGCAGCCCATTCCTTCGGACGGCAAGGCCACCTTCTCTCGTGCTATTGTGCACGTCGGCCCGTGCGAGATCTGGCTTGACGACAAGAAGGTGTTTTACGAGGACGACTGCTTCAGCACGTACGGTAACGAAAACCAGGACATCAAGTCGGTCTTCCCCGTGGACTACTCACCGTGCGACGGCGGTGGTTGCAAGGAGATGCGCTTTTACTGGTTGGCATTCCAGGGTGTGGACGGCAAGACCGTGTGGCAATCCTACAGTAAGTTTCGTGCTGGGATGATCGTATTTTCAAGTTACTAACGGGAGGCTGTGTGGTGTTATTTCAGAGAACTGCATTCCCCTTGAGGGCTCTGGTGGCGGTACCGCACAGACGTCGACCTCGCAAACTTCCTCGTCAACGGGTCAGACCCCCTCTACTGGAGACTCGGGCTCTCCTTCTGGTGACTCGGGTAGCCCGTCGAGCGGACAGTCGGACAGCCCCTCGAGCGGCAATTCCGACAGCCCCTCGAGCGGCAATTCTGACACCCCGTCGACCGGTGACTCTGCTACTCCGGCTCCTGGGAATAATGAAAGCCAGGAGATCACTCCGGCCCCCGAAACACCGGAGATGACTCCGGCTCCGTCGTCCAAGTGCAACGGCCGCAAGCGTCGCGCTTAAGCATCGTCGTGCTTTGCCAGTGTTGAGTGAAGATATTGGTTGTGAAGCTTCGTTGGTCCGTCCCTATCGGTCCTTACATGTAGTTGGTCATGGTATATGATACGAATTCAATGGAAAGTGTGTATGCGTATGCCGCCGGCCTGAGTGTGTTTCTCGTACGTGACGTCGTGTGCTAATCTTTATCACTACAAGTAGTTGATGGGTGGTGGCTGTAGTGACAAGATTTTAATACGTGAGGTGTTAGTCTAGCATTATTAATCTTCGCCCCATTCGGACGGCAAGAATTTCCAGTGGTGTACACTGTACAGTACAGCATGCGGAGAAAGCAAATCGTACGAGCACCAACGGATAGGTGAGGCACAAGAACGACTTCCTCGAGATTGATTCAGGCGAGGCCACTGCTCGGTTCTTATTGCTTTCATCTTTCTAAGCTCGAACCGGCAGATAAAGGTAGTGTCGATTGAGGCGCCCTGTCACGGCCTTTGATGGACGGACAAGGCTCTCTTCGCCATATTCACGAAAAACGCTACCGTAAAACCTGTGTAGTATCCGACACACTTCTGACTTTTGGGTTCGGACTCCCCTTAGAACGGACAATTCACGATCTATGTGGAAAACAGACGCATTGCTAAAACCCACCGAATTGGCACTCGAGAATGCTGCCATAAGATTCAAAGGGGTGGGGGTGGGGGGGGGGGGGGGGGTACCCAGAGAATCCTCCCAGCGCGGCGAATTCGAACAAAGTCCAACACTTGCATTAGACGCTTACTTCTGGCACTTTCTGCAGGTCTGAGCTTGCGCAGCACGGTGGACGAGCTGCTCTTCCCGGCCTTCTCGATGGTATCGCGGCGTTTCCGACACAGGTAGATGTTCTTGCGCTTGGTCTTGAGCGAGGAACCGGTGGCCTCACGGTAGAACTTGGCGAGTGCAGAGGGCACAGTCAGAATGGTGAATGACATGGATTGGCTAACATGGCGTGTCGGATATAACATTCTGTCGGAAACTTGAAGTACTACACATATTATACGGTACTATAATACCTAGTATAAAACATGTACCGTATATGGCGACATCACGTCAAAAATGGAAACGTCATATGGGATTACATCCAATCCGTATCACAAAAATATCCGGATGAGCTGTATACAAAGTTTACATAACTTCACGATCGGAGATTGACAGTACTTTGGCTGATAGTAATATTACTAATTAATAAGAGTCTAATATTATAAAGCCATAGTAGATAGTAGCTTCAGACCGACTCAAATATATACTACAATAGTAGCTAGTAGAACAAATTATGAGTAATATTGGTACTATCTGAGTACTAGGGGAGGTATTTTCCTATTAGACAATGCGAGCGTTCGATGAAATCGATGTGGCTCGAGAGAGGCAACAAGCGTGAGCGTTGTTGCCGCTGGTGCTGGTGGGAAGCACTCCGCACAGGACTGCTGGAACAGGATTTCTCGCCGTAAAGCTGCGCGGCTCGGCTAACTTGTGTGCTCATTTTGCGATTTTCCATCAACAATGAACTCCTCCGTACTCTTTCAGCTCAGTCACGCCTTTCATGAAGTGTCACCCTCGACTGCTCGTAAGCCGAGCTAACCACGATGGACGCATGTGTGGTTTGTGGCCTTGGTGTCATCACGTATGCAGCCACGAGCAGTACGACGCCCGGATCCTGTCCGAGCGTTTTTGCTGTCCTTCGTGCGTTATTTATTTTCAAGTGGAGGACTATATTTACAAGAGTGTTGAAGCTGCCTACGAGCATGTGGATATCCTTCACTGGTTTCGCGAATCTGTCAGCGTCCGGTTCCCGTCCCGTTCCTGGTTGGCCAGAGCTTCGTCCAACGTGTTTCAAGAGCGCGTCTTCGTGACTGGGGGCATTGCCAAGAGCAACCTACGCAAGAGCGGACAACGAGCACGCAGACATGCAAGTGCTATTGAAGTACAATTGAAAAGAGATGCGTCGTATGGAACTCGACGGGCAGGATTTGATCGTTTCTCTGGTCGACGATAGTACTATCTATATTATATCACTAGTACTATATTTTTCAAGAGGATCCAATGTTACTGTTTAATAGTAACTTTGTAGGCGCTACTAGGGAGGTACTCTAGTAATTTGGAAGAAAAATCGTTCTAATGTCAATCCCTGGTGACGATGCGTCGAGCGCTCCTGGCCGTAGCGCTCGTACAGCGCCAGTACCATGCTGTCGAAGCGCTGCCTCACATCGGAGAACTCAGCACCAGTTTCCTGGGGCCCTCGCCCACTCTCTCGCTCTATGGCGCGTGGCAACTCAATTCGACGGGTCTCATAGATTGGATCTGGGCGTCCAGCTCGGGTTTTCTGAAAAATCCACGATCGGGTGGTCCCTTTGCAACTTTCTGTGCTTGGACAGTCTCTACTACCAGTGGCAGTTCTCAAAAAGCGTGGAATACGCAGCAGATCAAGGGAATTTGCAGCTTTTAACTTGGTTGTTCGCCCATTTCACGGACTGTACAGTGCCCGACATAGTCATTTTTCATGCAGCTGAGGAGGGCTAACTATTATCGTTGCAATTTCTGTCAAATCATGATTTTGGGTATCACAGCACCATTGAGGGGGAAACGGCTGCTTTCGATGTTCGCTCTCGCAGTAGGGGGGGGGGGGGGGGGGGGGGGGGGCGCAATGTGGAAAATTCGCTTCTTAATGGCCACTCCAAAGTCGCCCAGTGGCAGCGTCAGCCTAAAAGCAGGTTCGATGTTGGCGGCGACGTGATCAAGGGTATTGTCAGGGAAGCTCTCAATGTGGGAGATATGGAGTTCGTCGCGACGGTTGTGCCGGAAGGCAGACATGTATGCTTGGGACTGTGAGTCTCCAGAAGTTCTTGAGCGTCTGGTAGAGGGTGGATATTTCTGTGGATGAATGTCAGTGTGTCCGGGACCACTGCGGAATTAGCGAAAACAGATCGTTTGGACCCCATAAGGCGCATTTCGGCTCAACAGAATCTCTGTCACGTGACCATCCGAAGTTTTGGGAAATGGATTGGCACCAGGGCATCTCAGCCGTTTGCGAGACTGGAAATATGCGCGTGCTGCGATGGCTGGTTGAGCACCCGATGGGGCTGGACAGGATTGAGGAAATGTAGTTTGATGGACCTGTCTATGGGTTGCTGTGTACAATGGTCATGTGCAGGTGATCGAATACTTGTACGACGAAGGCATACTCGGCAGGTTCGGAGCTGCATTGTTTTTGCTATTTAATTAAGATCCGTGATGTGGCTCGTTGAGCATTTCCCAAAGTTAAAGCCGCTGTCTTCGTATAGTGTCATGGATGAAGCCGCAAAACTTGGTCGCTTGGAACTTTTGCAACTTCTTCAAAATATGGATGAGTCGGTGGTCCCTGGGTGGACTTTCGATGCTTCGGATAACTCGGAGGCTCCGGGTCATTTTCGTTGTCGGCGCTCATCATAGCGTTGATGGTCGACATCAACTTAAAAGTTCAGAGAGGAGCATTCAGCAACATTTTGAAGCCACGTCCTACCGACCCCATGGATCATGCTGCTGCTAATGGACATCTGGATGTGGTGAAATAGTTTCATGTCCATCGTCTTGAGGGCTGTAGTGCAGCTGCAATTAACTCTGCCGCTACTAATGGATATTTGGATGTCGTGGAATGGCTTGGAGCAATACGATCTGAAGTATGCACTGGAAAAGCAATGAGTGGTGCAGCGTCTAGAGGCAATGTGGAGATGTTAGAATGGCTTCAGACCAACATGACGACGGCTTGCGCAACTGATGCGATGGATTTTGCGGCTGGGCGCGGTCATTTGAATGCGTTGGAGTGGCTGCCCACAAATCGCCGAGAGGGTTGAACTGCCGAAGCCATCGAAAATACAGTCACAAATGGCCAAGTGAAAGTTGCGAGTTGGCTGCAATCGCATTATCCCCAATTTTCGCCAGCGAAACTAAGTAAGAATTTACACACGTTCGACGTCCTGCTTTTTGCTCGCGCCAACTACGCATACTTTTTAACGTGGGAGTTCATACGCTGCATCCTGTAGTGCTCGGAGCCATCATTGGGAAGACAGCTCTCGTAGAGAGCGTGACAGTGTCGACCGTGGCGGCCGGTTAGTGGCTGAGATCATGGCGAGCGCTGGGACGATGTGCTGCCAAGGCAGCAGGCATCGACGTGGTGTTTGGCTACTGGTGTGAGCTTCGATGACACCTGCACGATGGCAGTGCAGGCATGAATGTGGAGACGTGGAGACTGCTGAGAGGAGGATTCACAGCGGTGAGAGGCTTCAGATGGTGAGTAGCACGAAAACCGATCTGAAGCAGGAGTAAGAGGATCATAGAGAGCAGCCAAGGGTAGCAGCTTTAGGAAACATGCCGGCAAGGCACTCTAACTCCAATATCACTTCGCAATTTACTTTCAAGCGCTTAACCAGCTACACATCCTACAGTACTGCCGACGTAGCAGTAACGACGAGATTGCTGCATGACTGCGTGAAAACTATCCTGATGAATGTGTGATGGAGGTGAACAACGGGAGGGGATACTAGAACAATGGACATCAACTCTGGGTGGTCCTGATTCTGCTGCGACGAAGTCTTGTCACAATGCTTCTCGAAGTGGCGATAACCTGAATACTCTTTTTCTTGATGTACTCGGCGGTTCAGTTGCTTGTTTTTGTTCAAGCTGGGCTGGTGTATTATTTGATTCGGCACATGAGTTGTGGAGCTATCGCGATCCAGAGAATACATTGTTTGGGCCCGTCATTTGGGGAATACTTACCCAATTGGACAAGAAATAATACCGTGGCTGCGCAGTGGACTGCTATACACCGTTTTGCACACCTGTTTTCGTGGAGGCAACAACATCCAATCTGTGAGCAGGAGAGCGTATAAAATCCGTTCTCGCAATGCTGCCAATATTACTAAATCCTGGCCCTTCGTTTGCCGACCAGGCGAGAAACGATGGTGCTTCTGCTGGACCGAGGGTGTAGCGCACGTTTTGCGAAAATCGATGACCGAATGACAAGTGGCCGACTTGGAGGAGGAAGAAGTCATCGACGATGGCGGTCCAGAACGAGCATTCTGCAGTTGCTCGATGGCTGAACGAACACGTTCAGAACTTTTGCTTAGATCAGCAGACTGAGGAAAATTGTTGAAAACTTCATGGTCCTGCAATCAGCTTGTTTCGTTGGATTTTACGCGGGGAAATCGCATGGTGACCAGGACCATCATCGAAGCGGCTCTACAGAATGGAGATATCGAAGTTGCTGGCTCTTGGATCTTGTACAGCGCGTTACAGAGCTCCATAATCCAACGCCCAAAACCTCTAGCAAACCCTGGGTAGTAAATTGGCGTATCGCAGTGGACCAAGCGGCAATATTTCTATGGTCCAGTGGCTTACGGACCATCCCATTTGGCGTGAAGCTTCCAAGAGCAAATAGTACGAGTTCGATCTCATTCCTGTAGCGGCACAATATGGGTACGTTGTAATTGCGGACTATCTTTTGGAGCAAAGGTTCACTGATCGTCGCGGACGCGGATTAAGGAATGCTGTACGCGCTGACCATTTGGCCTGCGTGACGTGGCTGTATGGGCATTTTTTATATGCTCGGCATAGCTCTGCTGACACTGTGGCGCGGGAGGCTGCGCTTCATGGGCATTTGAAAATCTTGCAGTTTCTAAATGACGCATGGGAGGAAATACGTCGCAAGGACGTATCTGAAGACAAACTCAACCAAAGACGAGCTCTGCACCTATGGTGGTCTCAATCAAGCGACGCGGTTGATGTAGCTGCTGAAAAAGATTGCCTGGAAATAGTGAAGTGGTTGGCTGCTGCCGGGTCTATTGACCGCTGTACGGACTATGAGTGCGTGACAAAGATGCGATGGATCTAACAGCAGCTAAAGGCCATTTAGATGTGGTCCGATGGCTTCATGACAAAGGATTCGAGTGTACAAAGAGTGCGGTGGTCCCAGCTGCATTTAGAATTGGTTCAATTCTCGTAGAGGCAATTATCCACGCGACTGACGGTTTGACACAGCCAATAATCGACAGTATTCAAAGTCTAACAACACTTTGTTGGTGAACGCCCGTTGTTATTCTCACCATGCTTGTATGACTGAGCAGCGTGTACCAAGCTCAACCAAGTACCTCTTTTTCAGCGTCCAGTTATGAGGTCGATTGTGTGCTGCCATACTATTCGTATGCGCGATGGATTGTGCACTGAGTAAATCGCTTCATGACTTTAGTGCGTCTACGCCGAAGCTCGCACGTTGTTGTTGTTGTTGTTGTTTTTTGTTTGTTTGTTTGTTTGTTTGTTTGTTTTTTGGGGGGGGGGGTAACCAGATAATGTAAGACAATTATACACCTAACAGCCCTCTTGTTGCCAAAAGCATATCTATTTCCCATTTTGCCGGGGGGGCCACTGGAAGGTCGCCCATGCCTCCTACAGAGCTGCACGTCGTGAGCTTCGTATTGCGGCACCAGCCGTATGTTGCTGCTCCAGACAATTTAGGCGGAACAATTTCCAGTTTCCTTGGACCGTCCTCGAATCTCTCATTGAGCAACGCGTGCAAGTTCGGTTCGCTCAAGTTGCTCGACTGGATCTGGGACTCTAGCTGCACTCCCGCCCGTGAAAATATTTCTGGATGGTCACTCTCGAATTTCCTACGATCTGAGCCTAATTATTATCGCTGGCAGTGCTCCAAGGCGTTGGAAGTTGCTACTCATTGCGGTGATTTGGAGATCGTTAAGTGGCTTTTTCAACATTTTTCGGGCTGCGTGGTGCCTGTGAAGGCGGTCGAAGCCGCCGCTGCAAATGGGCACCTCATAGTATTAAAGTTCCTTCTTGATCAAGACGCTGGACGGCACACCTGTGCACAGCTGGATCGCGACGACGTGTCAAAAGACTGCAAAGGTTCTGGAAACGCCGTCTTGTGGGGTCGTAAGAGCATGGTGAAAGCCATCATAAATGGCCATAGCGACGTTGCTCAATGGCTGCACCAGAATGTTCCTCATCATGACTTTGAGCGTGCTATCTGTGCTGCTCTTCACGTTGGAGATCTGGAACTTGCTCAGCTGTTAGTACCTCCAAACAGAACCATTTTTGACTATGCGGTCAACTGTCCGGATGCTGCTGTTATCCAGATGGTGTTCCACGCTGGACATCTACAGCAGAATCGGAATGATGTGGTTGCTACTATACGAAACCAAGTTGAACAGGGACATATGCAGCGCTCTGCGCCGATCTTTATAAATCCCAATTTGTGGTGGGGGTATTGGGAGCAAATCATTCGTGCAGCTATTTGGCGCGGCGATATACCCATGTTTCAATGGCTGGTGAAACACCCAACTGGGCAAGAACTCATCGAACAGGCGAATGAGCCGAACGCGTGTCTAGGATTCTTAATTGTCGCAGCTGCCGCCGGTCATGTTGGAGTCATGCAGCACTTGTACGAAGAAGACATGACAGACGGATACGAAACCGCCCTTGCAGACGCGGTTCGCAATGGTCATCTAGATGCTGTCAAGTGGTTGATGATCCACATTACGGAGTATGATGCGCAGCTTTTGGATCGTAGATTCATGGATAAGGCTGCCAAACACGGACATTTGGACATTCTGAAGTTTTTGCACGGGAAGGAGGCGGCAATGTTACAACCAAAATGCCCAAATCAAAGTCAAACTGAACGGTACACCGTGGGTACTTCTCTCTCCTTAGACAGGACGGAGTGCCATGTTTATGAGGGATTGGCCGCGATGAAAACTATCCGTTCAAACAGTTGCTCCGACAGGGCTATGGATGACGCGGCTGCACACGGATATCTGGAAGTAGTGCAATGGCTGCATGCTAACCGAGGTGAAGGATGCACGACATACGCAATGGATAAAGCAGCGGCGAACGGCCATCTCGATGTTGTGAAGTGGTTGCATCATAACCGGTTGGAAGGATGCACTACCCAAGCCATGGACGACGCAGCAAAGAAAGGCAACTTGGAGAGTATGCAGTGGCTTCGAGACAACCGACACGAGGGTTGTACATTCAAGGCTATCGAAGACGCTATTGCCAACGGACATCTGCAAGTGGCAAGCTGGCTACAGAAGAACTATCCTCAACACGCCCCCGCGCTTGTGGGCAAGTCAATTTGTGAGGACAGTATCTTCGATGTCTTGCTCTTTCTACATGTGCATCACCCGCACGTCTTCACAGTTTGGTTTTGCTCGAGAATTCAGGGCGACAATGTTGGGGAATGGCTGGAGAAGCACTACCCGGATCATGCAACCTCAGATGAAAGTCCGAACTAACCCTGAATATAATCCCCCCATTGCTTCTACCATGTTGACTGCTAGCGGCAGTTCATATCGATGTCCAGTCCCTTCATAATTGTTGATGTTAGGCTTGCACCACTTACACGCAACCTAGCCAAGCCTCTTCGACAGGGTTACAGGAGAGACCGATTCCTCGAATGATCTCTTGCCGTCTACCATTTATGGCGAGCTCATCGAAAGTGAGGCAGGATATCACTTGGAAATAGTTGTTGATGCATATACCCACGACTTCAATTCCAGGTCTTTGGAAGCGAGGATCCCGACACGCACGATACATCACACCACCACACATGTCGATTTGATCCTTGGCGATTGGCGCTGGAGGAGGGAAATACATCGCGTCTTTGAAACACACTGATGGCTGGGAGGCAAAAATGTTTCGACTTGCATCGCTGCAGTTTTCGGCTTGTGACAAGCAGCGAATTCCAGGCACCGTGCTGCAGACAGGATTCAAAAGGTTGCAGGCACTAAGAAAGCCATTACAGCACACGGGTGTGTTCACAATGACAACGTTTTTCAGGTGCTTGTTGGACGAAATGTCGGGAAGGCCTTGCAGCGTGGTCAACGCTACCAGCTCAAGTCGCTGAAGTTTGACGAGAGGCTTGATCTCGGGTAGTTTGGGAACAGTGAAGAGTAGCGCCAACGAGATACTCTTTAAATTGTGTAGCCCGTCAAACCTCGGCAGATCAGGGAGATTTTGGAGGTATCCCAGGTGGAAAAATGTTAACACCTTGACTCCGAACGTCGTATCTTACGACATCTTGAAAATCGGATGTCGTAAGTTATGACATTGCGATCAGAACAATAGGAAATGGCTCAGAATTGAATTTTCAATACTGGAAACAAGTGACTTGCAAGCGCCAACAAGATATAAGTTTCGAGAGATATTTGATGAGCAAAACAAAGCCAGGACAGGGGAAGGGGATCAGCTAGGTGGCTGCTAGTTGACCACTCATTCGAGATTTTGCTGGATGGTGCGTATCCGATCCTCATCACGCCAGAAACCCGCCGCAGCCCCTGCCGCCGCTGCAGCACACGATGTCGACTTCGTTCATTTGTGGCGGCAGCTTACTGCGGCGGGGTGGAAGTCGAAGCGTCCAAGTGGGATCGAAAGAGAATGGCGCTACTCAAGTCCTGACAAAACCCACGTGTTCGTTGGAGAGAGAGCGGTCGTAAACTTCGCGTTCGAGTCTGGTTTGCTGAAAGTTGGCGAGGAGGAAGGCGTACAAGTGGAGGATGCAGTACAAGAGGGGGATAGCGTACAAGAGGAGGATAGCGTACAAGAGGAGGATGAAGTACTAGAGGAGGAGCTTGTCCGACCCTCCCAGATTGATACCGGTGTTGTTCTCTCGCAGAACACAATTGGTGAGCTTTTCGGCCCTTCCAGTGACAATGACGTCGAGCTGTCCCAGGCTGCAGTGACGAGGGCTTTCGGCCTCTCCTCAGGCGACCTACATAATCACGGTGATGGAATAGACGCAGCAGACGCAGCAGCGGGCTTGCATATGCTCTCAGAGGCCTCTGGACTAGAAAGCGGAGGTGAACTTGACGACGAAGAAGCTGTCATCGTCGACGAACAAGCTGCGGGACCTCCTTTCCGACGACGACCTCGAGAAGTCAAGGACGACGCCAACATTTTGCAAGATAGCGAGGATAGCGGTGACTACGTGAACTACAGCTCGGGCGTGAGCGATGACGATGGAATGTGTGATGATGACGTCGATCCGGGTCGTGGCCGGCTGAGCGACGACGAGGACGTGCTGTCGGACAGCGACGCGGTCGAGATGGACACTGCCTTTCTTGCATCGCTGCAGGTTGGCAACAGCGCACTCAGTCGAGCAGCTGTCAAGGATCGAGAGGAGACCTTACGCGGTATGAAGTGGACCCCAGTTTCGTCAGAATACGAGACTGATACTCCGGCTTATCCTGGGCTAGGATCGGAGGAGGCCAGGCCTCTTGGCGAGCTGCTTGACGTTTGGCGGTCGCCAATTCTCACGTTGTTCTACTTCATGCCCAAATCCCTATGGGTGATGATCGCCACCGAGACAAATCGTTACGGCCTTCAGCAAGTTCAAAAGCGTGCCGGCGATATGTATGCGGGTCAGAGTGGTAACCGTCGCGAGACTGTCAAGCAAATTGCGCGACGTTTGAAGGCACAACCGTCGTACGGCACACATGAGATCCTTCATGTCGTGGGTCTTCTTATCGCACGCATGTTGTGCCCCCAGAAGAGGTCTTTTTCCGCCCACTGGTCCATGGTGGAAGACGGCGCAGTACCGGCTGGAAGTTTCGGCCGGTACATGACCCGCGACAGGTGCCAGAACATTATGCGAGATCTGCACTTCGTGGACAACACCACGGCAGAGAACCATCGTGACAAATTGTGGAAGCTGCGCCCTGTTGTGGATCGAATCCAGCAGCGCTTTTTGGCAGGTTGGTCACTCCCTTCTATCTTCTCGTTCGATGAGGGCGTGCTGCCCGCCACCTCGAAACGCAACACAACCCGTATGTTCATGTCCGACAAGCCCCACCGCTATGGATCAAAACTTTTTATGACGTGCGATGCAAAGACTTCATATTGCCATAGGTAAAGTTGATTTGCGAAATATGTATGTCGTAACATTGGGCTTTGGTGGTGTCTAACGGTATTGAATGTCGTAACTTACTAGATTTGAAGTTTACGTGGGAAAGCGAGCCGATGGCGGCGGCACTGAGAATGCAGTTGACAACAAGACTGGTGCATCAGCAGTAGTGCGAAACTTGAATATTGTTCTCGCTCCTCATTCTCGGCACATGTGGCATGCAGTCGTTATCGACCGTTACTACTCGTCGGTGCTGCTTGCGGTGGAGCTCCTCAGCATGAACGTCTACGTCGTAGGCACGGTTATGACAAATCGCCTTGGGATTGACCAGAACATCAAGACGAAGTGCAAGACACGTCCAGCAAGCATACCCCGCGGCACGTTTTCGTTTTCGCGCTCCACCGCCATCCCGAGCCTGCTCACATACATTTGGTGGGACCGCAAGCCCGTCTACTACCTGTGCACGGGCTCGGTGATGACGGAGTCTTCCATTGAGAGAAAAATAAAGCGAGTCGGTCCGATCCGCGTGCCGTGTCCGGCTGCTGTCAACGACTATCAAAACTGGATGGGCGGAGTAGATCGGCACGACCAACTCCGCCTCCAGTCGCACTCTCTTCAGATGTCTACAAAATTCAACAAGTATTATAAAAGCTTGTTCCTCGGCTTCCTCGACCTCGTGATGGTAAACGCGTATCTTTCGCACAAAGAGGGTGCCAAGATCAAGAAGACAGTGGCAATGAAGCGCTCGGAGTGGTTTTCCGTCCTCCAGAACCAGCTCCTTCAACTTAAAGCCGAGGATTTTCTCGGGGTGGAGGCAACACCGCCTCCATCAAACCAAAAACGCAAGCGCACACCGGTCCGCCTCACCCACGCGCTGCAGCAATCGGAAGACTGGGTAACCGTGAGTGGGGTCCAGAAGCGGCGTCAAAGGTCCTGCAAAGTCTGTGCGCTCTTGCGTACGGAGAAGAAAAAATCATTCGCCACGACGTTCTTCTGTGAACGCTGCTCGATCGATAGCGCAAAGTGCTGGCTGTGCAACAAGATACGACGTGAGTACAAGGGTGTGGCCAAAACATGCTTTGAAATTTGGCATGACGAGTTTGACGCCGGTCAAGACATACCTGCTAACCTGGGGAAGCGCGTGGTGCTCCGACGACCAGGCAAGAAAGCTGGACGGAGAAAGAAGACACGGCGGGAACTCCGGCTTCACGACGGCGGCGAAGGCAGTGACGGCGGAAACGACAGTGGCGACGGAGATGACGAGAACGAAAGCAGTGTTGTGTAAACCTTGCCTGCGTGTCATTTGATGAGTGGTTAGAGTCGTGTTGTTGAAATGCATCATTTCTTGAATCAACGTACCTTCTTCGACGGATTTTCCGAACTGAGTGCGGTGACGGTGCACATCTGCTATCGGCATTGTCGTCAGTTACGACATTTATCAGCCGATGTGGTCGTGCAATGCCGACTATCTTACGACATTGGCCGGAAAACCTGCTGAGACTTTATATACCTATCCCCAAGTCGAAGACCAGATCAATACAAATACCAAGTACTGACGATATGTCGTAGCTTACGACATTCCCTTACGTGTTCGGCGCAAGTACAGTCCGGAGTCAAGGTGTTAAGGAACCCATATTTGAGAACGCATCCAGTGGCATACTCTCGGTATTCGTATCACCGAACTTGCCTTGCATATCGCTACATCGCAGCAACATATCATCAGAGAATTCAATAGGGTGGGAAGGATAAGTCGACCTTACACGTACAGAAATTCTAGCTTGTGAAAGCCCTTGAACCAGTCGGGAATGACTTTTACACCAGTGTAGTATAGGGACCTAAGCAAGATTCAGTCCCGAGAATTAGTACGCAGCTCATCATTCATGTGTAGCATTTTCATGCCACGTACAAATATTCTAGATTAACACAACGCTGCAGCTCCTCAGGCCAGATGACCATATTTCGGTTTGTGAGCTGGAAAACTTGCAAATCACCAGACAGGGCCAGTGCCCTGACCGTCTCCGTCACGTCCACAGGGTGAATCCATTCTTCGTACGTCTTGGGCGAACGATCGACATCAACAAGCGCAAGACACGGGCACACATCTTGGCGATCCCAGCGGTACGCAAATGCTACACACTGAGGGTATGCTTCACAAGCTTTCTGTGATTCCGAGATGCACTTTGCAGTGTAAGCAAGAGCAAAGATACTTGCTGTAGCAAACAGCGCCCCTACCCATCGTGGAACGGCATGTTGAGCCTTTAACTTGGACAATTTGCTGCTTGTCGTTCGAAGTTTCTTCCTTCGCTGGTAAATCACTTCCACGAGTCGTGAGAGCCGATAACTGAACGAAATGTTCATAGCTAGGCGAACGACAAGATTCGACCACGTTAGCGTTCGCAGCGAGTCAAAGCAAAAGCGAAAGAGCGTTGTGATGATCGGATCAGCTTGCATCCGGGCTTGCTGCTGAAAGGAACCTTTACTGTAGATTTCGAGGTTGAGTCGTGCGATTCCACGATCGAGATCGAAAACAGTATACGAGTATCCCAGTAAGAAAATAGGGCAGCCCACTGCGAATATCATGTCAAACCTGCGAGGAAAAGATGAGCATTAAGAAGAGGTATCAGCAAAAGTGTAGCTTGAACTTACACTGTGTCAACTAGGACCTCAGTGAACGCCGAGTGTGCGACCGGGTGCAAGATGAAGAAAGTTTGCGATAAACAGCCAAGCGTAATACAAGCGGCATAACCATAGCACAAGCTGACAGAGAACCCCGCCTCCAGCAAATGATGCAACTGGATTGACTCAATGATAAGGTCACCAACTTTGAAAAGCACATTCTAGAAAAGCAAACACCGTATCGTTAGAGAGCAATGAACGCAGAGCATAAGGAGGCTCGACGAACCCAGAACTTTCGATACTGTCCATAGTAGCCTGTCAGCTCGATCCAAAACGTCACAGCTTGTTGTAGATATTTGCCGATGTACGGTAGAGTAGCAGCCCAAATGGGGGAAACTTCGTCTTTCCTCGGGCCAATCGGGACAATTTTGAAACTGAAGTTCCTCAACACCGTCATCTTGAGCATGACGTGGACGTAGCTAGCTGCGAGTAGGAACAATGCAGTTGCATTGACGCTCATGATGTCAGGCGCAGGGTCGATAATAAGCCAGAAGTACCCGTCGTCAAACTCTCCAGTCTCCATCAAATAATTCGCAGTCTCGTTCGGTGCGATAGTCAAGACGATGAGCCACACGGTCCAGCATACAGAGACACCTGCAGCTAAGAAGAGCAGAATTCCTATAACGCCAAACGCCTCAAAAAAGCCGCCCGGTGTTGTTGCTGGAGCACTTTCAAGTGGGGCTGGACCTGAAATATGTCGAGGCTGGCTTGGTTTCTGCGGCAGAATACGAATTGTTCTTCCAATCGGAGCATTCTTTGCGTTCACTCGGCGTGCAAATACGCCTGGGAAGTGGAACCTGGTCATTGTTGCTTCGTCGTGGCAATGGCTGGTCAGTATTCTGTCCGACAATGAGGCAGATGACGTGCAGCTTTTTCTGTATATTAGGAGCTGAAACTCAAAGCCGAACGGTTCTGCTCGATGCCCTATGAACTTGCTCAGAATAGAGTAAGGTGCCCTCGGTATATTTCTACCAGTGCTAGCTACAACTCCAGGGTGATCCAACAACGAAAAGGATGGTTGCGCTAGCGAATGATAACCAACGTTATTAGTCTCGTGTTGCCGTACCGACATTATCAAAAACTGCAGAAAAATTAATGAAAGTCATGTCGGTGTGAATTGCTAATTGAGGGTTCAAAACGTCGGCATTCCTCGATTGCGACGCGGTCACTCGCTGACATTCCGCTGCCAACAGGCTGCGAAATGTTAGTTCCTAACAAACCCTTTACAGCACATCGGTGCTTGCCAAGCGACCAGGTGAGTGAGGTGCTGGTTAGCTGCAACCTCAGGAAATGTTTGGAGCGAGTCTAAAGCAATAAACTCTAGTCGCTACAGCTTGGCCGGCGGCGCTAACTCGGGTAGCGATGTGGGCGTGTACAGCATTGCTAATGACATGCTCTTGAAGTTATGAAGGCCTTGAAAATTTGGTAAAAGTTGGAAGTAACCCATGCGCATGAAAGTGAGCGATCCCATGTTCGTGAAGGCATGCTCATGATGTTTCCCGCCAATTTCCGCTGGAGGTCACTAAAACGATAGAAAATCGACCGTCAGCAAGTCCAGAACAGTTAGGACACCAGTGTAGTACAGCGATCTGGGTGGAAGCATAAATGAGTACGATCAGCGAACACATGCCGCTCACCCTCATCAACCTTTATTCATAGTAGATACATACTTACAGGTATTTCAGATAGCCGTGCTAGTATTTTCAGCGGGGAACTCGATGGTAAATGGTAGCAGGATTATTATAGACGTTTACTTGTGTGTGGCTGTGCCTTCAGGGGTAGTTGGGTCGTACACCATAGCTGGCTACTTTTAAAACATTATTTCTTATCACAAAAAATGGTTTTCGACATGAAACTATACACAACCAAGCCACGCTTCTTCAACGGGGTCGCACGGTGGTCCTAAGTGATATACAATTTCCTGCTTTCTCGCGTAGATAACTGTTATGGAAGTGGAACAGGCAATGACCTGGAAGTGATCGTTGTAGCAGATTCCGGTGATAGTGGTGCCACTGTGTAGAAATTGACACTGGCGGTACATTACGCCACTGCAAGCTTCGATCTGGGTTTGCGTTGGTCCTGCCGTCACGGGGACAACTGACTGGTTCACAGCGCACACATCGGAGTGAGTCGAGAATATTGCCAAGCTTTCTGCACCTGGTCTCTCCTTTTCCTGAAAGCACTGATCAGCAGTGATTCCGGGGCACAACGGGTTTGTGCCATTACAGATTCCTAGAAACCCGTTACAACAAACGGGGGCCCTTGTCACGACCATGTGAACAAGTTGTAAATTACTGGAAATATCGGGAAGTTCAGCGAGAGAGGACATGGCGACCAGCTCCAACCGGTCGAGATTGGTGAGTGGTTTCAACGACGGCAAAGAAGTCACTGAAGTCAACAGTGCAAACGACAAGCTTTCCAGATCGTCCAGTCCTTCCAAACTCGGGAGCTCCGATATGTGTTGATGCACACCCAGTCGAATGTAAGTCAGCGATGACATTTCTTTGAAAAGGTCTGGTGGCATACTCACGATATTTGTGTCGCCTTTTTTGCCCTGTAGAGCTCTACCCCAGTCAACAATTTACATCGTGTTAGTGACGATGAGGTAAAGTCTCTCAAATAAACAAAACATACGACGTACAAAATCTCCAAGCGTCTGAAATACATCGCCCAAGGAGGAATGACTTGAACTCCAGTGTAGTATAATGACCTACAAATACCAATTTCAGTGTTTCACGAACTTACCACCGTAGGTACTACTAATAAACGTAGGATGCGTACATATATTGCATGTTCGAGCACTGTCGAAGCTCTTGAGGCCAGATCTCAAGTTTACGATTCATTAGCTGCAGAACCTGTAGATCACCAGACACTGCGAGATGCTTCACGACATCCGTCACATCCACTGGGTTTAGCCATTCCTCGTACGTTTTTGGAGCGCGATCGACGTCGACAAGAGCAATACATGGGCAGACATCTCCTGGATTCCAGCGATACGCGAAGACAGCACATTGCGGATAGACTTCACAAGCGTTTTGAGAAGCAGCGATACTTCGAACACTGTAGGTCACAACAGCGACGGACAGTGCCATAAAAATTCCACCAACCCAGCGAGGCACGGGATGCTGAGTCTTCCGCCTGACCAATGTACTGCTCGTGACACGTTGGCTTCTTCTGCGTTGCGGGATCACGACTATCACGCGCAAAAGTCTGTAGCAGAATGAGATATTCATGACGACTCGAACGATCAGACTTGTCCACGAAATGGTTCGGAGAGCATCCAAACAGGAGCGAAAAAGTGTGGTCTCGATGGGATCCGCGTACAATCGAAACTGTAGCTGCATGCTACCCGGCGGGAAAATCTCCTGATAGAGTCGGGCACGAGCACGATCCATTGAGAAGCGAGTGTACGAATACTCCAACAGGAGCATCGGGTATCCCACGGCAAAGATCATATCAAACCTTCAACATTACGGGTATAAGTTAGCCTCCGCAGATATTCAGCGGCATTATAGCAAACATTTCAACTTACATGGTATCAAAAAGCACTTCTGTGAAAGCTGTGTGGGTAACTGGGCAAAAGATGAAGAAGGTGTGCGATAAGCTGTTCATGGCGAGTAAAGCGGCGTAACCATAGCACAGATCAGCTGAAAAACCCGCCTCCATCAAGCGATAAAGCTGGATGAGCTCGACAACAAAGTCTCCGGTCTTAAAAAATACATTCTAAGCACGAAGTGTTACTAACTTCCGGCGCATTGTGGCAAACGCAACAAAACTTCAGACGTACCCAATATTTGCGATATCCCCCATCGAATCCGGTCAGCTCGGACCACAATGCTTTGCCCTTTAGCCGTTGTAAGTGAAATAAAGATGATTTCGTCGGCCCTCTTAAGTCTTCCTCGACTTGTTGAGGACTAACTGGATTAATTTTGTGACGTACAATTCTCCACAGTGTCATTCGTAGTAGCGCATACAAGTAACCCAAGGCCAGAGCGCATAACGCAATTGAGTTCACGACCACGATCATTGTATCTGACTTTGCAATCAGCCAAAAGTTGCCTTCATCGAATTCGGATGTGCTCATAATATAGTTTGCCGAGTCATTTGGGTTTATACCCAGCAGGATGAGCCACACAGTCCAGCAGAATGAAATACTTGCAGCCAGGAACAGTGGGAATCCAAGCGCTCCAAACTCGTCAAAGAACGTCGGCGGCTTGTCGATAATGACGTATTTTAGCTCACCAAGTGTTTCCACACGAGTCGTATTGCCCGACCAGCTCCGATCTAATGGTAAGATGCAAGTGCTGGTGCCTGGGAATTGATTTTTCGATGGTGATACCTGCAAGAATGCTGGATGATCCGCCATTGACTACTTGTAGAGGATGTGGGGAGCTGTTGACGGCGATGGAAAGAGAGTTTTGACTAGTAATATAGTGTCAAGATCTAAAACTATTTTGGTTTGCTGACGTTGAACATCTTTCCGGACAGCTAGTTTCTCTGCGTTCGGAGCTGGTACTATTTACCTCGTACGACAGCTAAGATACTGCGTATTCTTGGTTTGGTATTTTGAGGTGTCGGCCGGAAACTATGCGACCAGCTAATCCTGTCGGTGTGTTCTCACTGATAGACATGAAGCGGCTCAAATGCTTCCATGTTGCACGGATTTTGCCAGGCCAGGTTGATGTTTCCACCTCCAAGGCACCACTAGGCAAACATGCTATCGAGGATACTGGTACTCGGACTTCTTCAAGCGGGAAAGCAGTATACGTCCCAACCGTCGACGATATCCGACGAGCGTCTCGTATTGAGAACACTTATCACAACTTTTTAACAATATTTGGCAAGTCGGGGGTAGCTATTATTCTCGTGGTGGTGATATCAATCGTCTGGACTGTGTGGCTCATCGTTTTGACCGTCTTACCGAATGATATCGCGAACTATCTTACAGAGACGACTGAGTTTGACAATGGTCAATTTTGGATGATCATTGACCCTGACCCGACCTTTTTGACCATCAGTGTTGTCAGCTTAGCAGCGCTCGTGTTCATATATATTGACGTGCTGCTGAAAATGACACTTCACAGACATTTTGTGCAGTCAGCAAGTCCGTTCAAGTGGCTGACTGCGATGATGTGCCCTGGACGACGAGTTCAATCGAGGTTTGAGCAAAACACTCTAAATTTCTGGTATGAACTGACAGCTTTCGACGGCAAAAGACGAAAATATTGGGTAAGGTATGTAGTGGGAATCCTACCATGGCGACGACTTCTAATCATTCGATGGTTGCTGGGCAGAATGCATTGCTGAAATTGCCCGATCTTCTCATCGAAATTGCTGCTCTTTATCGGCTACTTGAGGATGGAGTCCCAGCAAGTCTATGCTACGCGTACGCTGGTCTCATTGCAGCCAATTCGCTCTCCTGTGCGATGCTGATTATGCATCCGGAACACCGCTCAGCGTTTTCTGAAGTCTTCGTAGACTCATTGTACGTTTCTAGCTGTCCTTTCCTGTATACACTATGCTCCCTTGCTTGATATTGATTTATAATGGCGTGCCATGTAGTTTCGATATGGTGTTTGCTGTAGCATGGCCGATCCTCTGGCTGGTCTTCTCCGTCCGATATTTTGAATTTGATCGTGCGAAGGCACTTTTGTATTTGAAGGTGTATCCGACGGGGTGGTTTGAGCGAAAAGCGCGTCTCATGGCTGACGCCTCCAAGGTCACGCTATTCCAGATCAGCTTCGACGCGCTGCGTATGAAATCAGGTCCAGATCTGTGCCTACGAATGGCAATGAATTTATCGTTTTGCTACCGACTGAAACGAGCTGTCGAGTATTCGATACTTCGACGCCGGCGAGCGATTAACCGATCAGGCTCTGCAAAGGTTATAAAGGCCGTGAAGCAACTCAATCTGCCTCGCCCAGTCGCAATTGTTTTCGTGCTTGTGAGTACAGGAGTTTTAGTGGTCACACACATGAGTATTTTGACTTCTGGGGACGCTTGTGCAGCTTATTCGCAATGTGCTGCGTATGCGTATCGATGGAAAGAGCACGAATTTTGTCCTTGCCGGGCTCTAATCGATGTGGAGACAGGTCCTCGAACTTACGATCAGTGGACCCACCCTCCAGACGCAACAAGTCGTGTTAAAACTTTAGCCTCGACTGGAGATTTGCGAATTATTCAAATTATCAATCGACAACTTCCCGTTTGGCCGGAAGAACTACAACGATGCACTGATCTCCGAAGCATGTACGGTTGGACTTGCATCTTTTCAAAACTTATCCATTGCTTAATTTGCTTTGTCACTTTGTTGCTTAGAACCTTACTCTACACAAACATAGCGGTAGTCCCAAAGTGGGCAGCGTCATTCACAAAGCTGGAGATGCTGTACGTACTACTCCTACTTCGGATTTCTGCAAAGCAAACAGAACTCTCACTCTCTTCTCTGATAAACAGAAGCATCGAAGGACGCCCTATCGACAATAATTTGGTGTCTCTACCGGACAATCTCTTCGATGACATGTCCAAGTTGACTTACTTGCACTTTGCTGTTCACCAAAGTCTGACCGAGCTACCGCCAATGAATGGCTTGACAAACTTGAAATCGTTGACGCTGGCGGTGATGCTGTCACTCAAAAATCTACCACAACTTGATATGTTGACCAAACTTCAAATGGTGCAAGCGTTCGGAGATGTCCTCACAGACCGAATCCCAAATTTGTCCCCTCACGTCAGCGCGGTCAACCTGATCGTCATGGACAGCCAAGCCTGCTGCAACGGATACATCGTCTGCAACCCGACTCATTATCTCTGTGCGTCTCATCCCATTTGCCTGGATAAAACATCACGCGAGAACCGACCGAACGAGGTCACGCAGCGCCTGTTTGACTTGATTACGGTGCAATCGTGCCAAAGCCACGGGTTTAAGACCTCTGACTTCTTTGTGAGTCCGTCCAAACAGGACGTAGACAATTGCGGTGGCATTCTCTACGCTGCTTGTCAGAAGTTTAATGGCAGTGTCAATGTCCCCGGTATGTGCTACAATGAACGAATGCAAGTGGTAGCATGTCAGACAATGCCGCTACGTACGATCGCACGAAAGCAAGAAATCCAACTCGGTATCGGTACTCCTTGCGATCCAGCTCACGAAAAGTGGCTGGGCTGCGGAGTCTAGAATTTTTTTATTTGATGAGGCGACGCATTTAGACAAGCAAATGTAGAGCAACTTTCTTACCATGCATGGGTCCTTGTGAGCACAATCTTCACCATGGAGACCACCAAGGTAATCAGCAATATTCTTGTGATATCAACGTTTTGCCGGTATTCATTGAGAACTCGTTAGGCATTTTCAAACTATTTGTGCATTTTTTGCTGGATGTTGTCTCTGCAACAACACGTGGGGCTTATTGATACACAAAGTTGCCTTTTCCGCCTTGAAGCTCAATCTGGTTCTGGAACAATCGAAGTGACGCTAAGTGCGAAAACGATGTTACGCGAAGGTGACCTAATATCAGTATTTACAAACTGGCCACAAGATATCTCAACTATAACCACAATACTTCAATATATTTCCACATAGCTCGATCATCTGACAATACTCAGTCCAAGATATGAGGGAATGTCGCGCCAAGGTCGCTCCAACAGGCCACCGCACATCATCCCTCAACACTTCGAGTGGCAGCGGATCAATTCGCAATTCGCCCAATTCCACACGACATTATGGTGCGCAATCTTGTGCTGTCCTCACCTAAGACGCCCGCTCACTCGCTTCTGTACTTAACCTGTTTATTGCAGAGCTCCCTCCGCAAGTTGATCCCCTTCGGCAACCGCGTGCTGGTCCAGCGCTTCGAGGCCGTGGCCAAGACGGCCAGCGGCATCTACCTGCCGGACGCCGACACCAAGCAGCCGAACGAGGGCCAAGTGGTGGCCGTGGGCCCCGGCGCCCGCGCGCCCGATGGAACACTCATCCCGGCCCAGAGCGCCGTGGGCGACAAGGTGCTGCTGCCCGAGTACGGCGGCAGCTCCGTCAAGCTGGGCGACAAGGAGCTCTTCCTGTTCCGCGACGAGGACATCCTTGGCAAGCTCGAGTAGACTTTTCAAGTTGCATCTTTTTCGAGGGATTTTAGCCCCTACAGCAAGCAAGACAGGACCCGCGGCGGCGTTGTTTGAGTCGCTTTTGCAGGCTTGGATGATCCACCTTGCGCTCTTTGGAAGAGGGAGCGGGACAATAAAGTATGTTAGCCCGGTTTGACGTTGGGGTATGGAGCATGTGGCCTTTTGTGTTTGTGTTTTTGGAGGTGCAGGGGCCATGTTGTCAAGAAGCAGGAAAATATACTGCTGCGATGGAGCATTTGTGTCAACTGTTGCAAGGGTACGAGCACGACTCGTTTCGTGTTTTGCTTGCCGCAAGATTTAATACTGCAGGGCCAATGGCCGCAACACCCCGCTCGCTTATCTGTTGTGTACGCCAGCGCTGAATCGGGACGCGATCGCTAGCGTCACCAGCTCGTTCTACTTGACCTGGGTTTGCTGCACGACATTTCTCTTAAGATTTTAAGATCTGTCATGTTGCAGCTTTCCCTGCTTACGTTAGTGTAGAACATGGCTACATTCCATTGCCACGCACTTCGTCTTGTCCGTCAGGATGGGGATACACAGCCGTCATTTCCGAATCTTCACCATGAGTGGCAATTGGCGCTCGTGGGGGAATTTGATCGACTCCAAACTCGATGCTTCAAGTCGCTGGCACTCAAGTCGCACCAACTTGGTGCAAACTCCTGATCGGATCGGAGACTTCCTCATCTCAAAATTGCGAACTGCCAATCAAAGCTCAAACGACGAAGAAGTCGTGGCTGAATGGGGTCGGGACCTCCATGACCGACTTGCAGTCTACGAGCAAGAGAATCGACTGCTGATCAAATTGGCAAACACTGGAAATGCCCTTCAAGTGCTGGAACGAGCGATCAAGTCGACGTTGGACGTTCTGAATATTGTGGACACTCAAGTAGAGACGGAGTGGACTCAAGAGCTACGTAACGAGCGTGAAGAGAGGGTGGAACTGTACACGCATCTGCTGGGAAATGAAGACCAATTTGTCTTTGAAATAGGCGACGAAGATCAACAATTAGAGGTGTTGACTTTGATGAAGCACGGCGTGGAGAAGTACTTGGATGTTCTGACATCGCTGGAGTTGGATTTGATCTCAGCAGTGTACAACGCGATGGTCCGTCGGGGAAATATTGTGGTGGGGGCGATACCAGACTGGTTTGCTTCGAGTGAGCGGAACTGGTCTGGAGCTGTAAAATCCACTGTTGATGACGGGGAAGAAGCTTGTTTAAGGCAGGTGGATATCTGGGTGAAGCTCCACCACCCTCATGTACGAAAGCTTTATGGGGCGTGTCATGTTGGTGTCGCCTGTGTGATCCATGAATTGACTGTTTCGCGCTATGAAGGTATCTCGCCTTGGTGGTACATGTACGGCTGTGCTTTAGGTCTGCAGTATGTACACGAACGAGGACTTGCGCACAACAATTTGGCGTTTGCCAACTTGCATTCGACGTACGAGTTCAAGGGAATGCTGAGCGGCTCCGGCTTGGTTCGAGTCAATAACATGAACGGAACACGAGGTACTCCTTCGGTTGAGGCTGATGTGCTTGCCTTCGGGTTCGCTATGTTCGAGTATCTCGTGGATTGTTTCAGCGTCGACAACTCCGAGCTGGATGTGTTCGAAAGAGAGCAACGTCTTCCAGACCACCGACCCAGCTACTTTAGCGAAGCGCAATGGAATCTACTCGTAGGAATGTGTGCGGATATTCCTGCAGAGCGGACAAGTACAATTGAGGTCGTGCATGTGCTTGAATCGATACACCAGGAAGCTCACGATGATCTTTGGGGGGACGAAGACGAGATGTCAGTTACCCCGCAGTTCGTGGACAATGTGCAATCGTACGTGATTCCAGACGCCGGAGAAACTATCAGTGAAGTACTGCGAAGTGCTGGCGAATTGTGTGATGAGGTGGGAGATTTCGTTCATGTGAATCGCCCTGTCTATAATCGGCTGAACGATGTGCGCCAGCAGCTTGTAGCTACCATGGACTTCGTATCGACAGAGTTGGTAGAAGACTTCAGCACGATCCTGTGGCGGTTTTTTCTCCAGCTCGAAGAGCGTTCTCAAGATGATTTCAGCGGCGTCGCGACGCTCTGCGCAGCAACTTCCATTGCGAACCGCAACTACGGCCTGCACCACGATATCGATCGCCTCCTCTTAAGCACCCCCCTGCTACTGAGTAGCTCGCCTGTGCATCGTTGGCAGCCAACGTGGGAGCAAACTTCTGAATGGCAGCGCAAAGCTCTGAAAGCGTGTCTTGAAAACTCACTGGAGTTCATCAGTGGAATTGAAAGTGAGAGCGGCAAGGCAGAGGCGCTAGCCCTGCTCACGTTCGAGGCTGAAAACGGCGCTGAAGTACGTACTGCAGTCACTACGGGTGTAACAAAACTTCCAAGATGGCTGATCCCTCCGCATCAAGTGGAGCTCGGACGCCATTTATCCGACGGGTCCTTCGGTGCAGTGTATCTTGGCAAATGGTTCAACACGGACGTGGTGGTGAAGCAAGTCCTGACGAACCAATCCGACCGAGAGAACCGTGAACAGTTCTTTCACGAAGTAAACTTGTGGGCATCGTTGAACCATGACAATCTGATCAAACTGTACGGCGCTTGTCATGAAGGACAGCCCTTTTTCGTGTGCGAACGAGCGAATCAAAGCACGCTAATCAAGTACTTGGAGGGTCAAAGACACTTTCCTGCGTGGAGATCGATCTGGGAAGCAGCCAAAGGGCTGCAGTATCTCCATGAACGCGGCGTTGTGCACGGAGACTTGAAGGGGAACAACATCCTCGTTTGTGACGGAACAGCTAAGCTGGCAGATTTTGGGTTGAGCGTGTTTGCCAACACTATCAACCCTGCCGGTGGTGCAGGTGCGCTAGGTGCAATTCGGTGGAAAGCCCCCGAGTGCTTGGCTGGTTCAGGACCGACTTTCGCCTCTGATATTTACTCCTTCGCCATGTGCATCATCGAAGCGATCAGCGGAGACTTTCCATGGGAGAAGTCCATACCCGATTCGGCTGTGGAATTCAATGTACTTCAGAAGAGAATGCTGCCGCCGCGCCCGAAGGATTTCAGCGATGCGCAGTGGGATCTGATCACACGCATGAGCTCTTTTGAGCCGCGAAAGAGGCCCAGCGCACCCGCACTGGTGCACTTGCTGTGGAAATTCGCTTGATACTGCCCGCTCGCAGCATAAAGACTGAATGGCATTGAACAACAAATTTGTGATGAGAGTTGGATTGGTCACCACAATGAAATGACCAGCAGTTTACCCTACCTAGTCCAGCAGTCAGCTCTAAAATCCGAAGCGACGAGGGCGCGGTGGGCGTCTTGTTGTCTTGGAAGAGCTCGTGGGAGGATCTGCTCGTCCGGGTCCCGCCACCGTCATGCGCTGCTTCTTGTGCAAACGACTTGTCGCGAGTCGCTTTTCAGCATCATCTCTCGCCTCTTCCTCCTTGGCATGCTTTGAAGCTTCCATTTCATGCTCCATCTCTATTGCTTCCTCTTTTTCTTTCATACGCTTGAGAAGCCGCGACTGGAACGACTCCTTCACGCTGAAAAACATGGGACCCAGCTCTGCAAGCCACTCACCTTCCACAGCCGTAGCGCACTGCATATACTCTTTGCTTGTGTAGATGAGTTCGTGGTACACAACGAAATCCGGGGTGTAACCAAGCCCAAACAATGCAGCACTGGGGTGCAAGTTGCACGGCATGCCCGTCAACATGTTTACGTACTCTCCAATGCCTTTAATTTGCGCCGAGTTGTAGAAGTACGCAGAGCAAATTGCCTTACGAATAACATCCCAGCGCCCACCACATGATCGAAGGCGCACATGCTGCTGCTTCATAATGTCTACAAGCTGCTCGCGCACCTCACGAGCCTTGCGTAAGCCCTTCGCGTGAATGAAGTGATCGGAGCACCATTGGGCTGAGTGGCGGTTGGCTTCCCATTGCTGATACACATTCAACAGTGTAAGGTGATCGCTTTCAGGCACGAAGAACTTCTCGCGGGCAGCATCGCTCTCTTCTTCGCGATCCTTCGGGCGGAAGAACACACTTGGAACTGACAGCATGCTAACGACTACAAGCACCTCGGCAGAGCAGCCAAGCTGTTCGCTGAATAGCAACATCTTGGCTAAAGGTGGGTCCAGCGGGAATACCACCATCTTTTTGCCAATTTCTGTAAGCTCGCCAGTATTGTCCAGAGCCCCTAAGACCCAAAGCTGGTACATGGAGTTGATGATGTTATCCTGCGGCGGTGGATCCATGAAATCGAACTCCAGCAGGTTGGAGACTCCCAGCGACTTGAGCAACAACACCACATAACCCAAATTCGTTCGCTGAATCTCAGGAATCTGCGCTTCAAGTAGTTCGTTGACGAACTGTCGCTGCGTGTACAAACGGTAGGCCACTCCGGGGCCTGTACGACCAGCACGACCAGCACGTTGATTGGCGTTTTGCTGACTGATGGGACTAACCTGCAACGCGTCCATTCCAATCTTAGGGTTGTACACCTTCACCTTGCAAAATCCTGCATCGATAACGTACTTGATACCATCCACAGTAAGTGATGTCTCGGCAATATTCGTTGAGACAATACATTTCCTCACGTCGGAGGCGTCGAAAATCTTTGCCTGCAAGTCTGCGGGCAGCTGAGAGTACATGGGAAGAACCATGAGTGGGGGTGCACCGTCTAGCTTGCCCATTCGATCCGCTAGCACGTAACAGGTAGCTTCAATGTCCTCTTGACCTGTCATAAACACCAGGACATCACCCGGCGGGTGCGACAAATGAATTTGCATTACTTGCTTCACAGCAGCGTCCACGTAATCGTCATTGGGTGACTTGGCATACCGCGTATCTACGTGGAACGTTCGGCCAGGAATGGTAAACATGGGCACACCACCGAAGAAATCGGCAAACTTGTCAGCATCTAACGTAGCCGACGTCACAACAAGTTTGAAGTCGCTGCGACGTTGGACTACCTTGCGTAAGATACCGAAAAGCACATCCGTGTTGAGAGCTCGCTCGTGGGCCTCGTCCATGATCACGCACGAGTAGGAATCCAAGTCTGACTCACGCAGCGACTCACGCAACAGCACACCTTCCGTCATGTACTTGATAATAGTTTTGTCCGACGTAAGGTCCTCGAATCGAATAGCATAACCCACTTCGTCACCCAAAGTCACATCCATTTCCTCACTGACACGCTGGGCCACCGACATTGCTGCAACACGACGCGGTTGCGTGCATCCAATGGTGCCAAACTTAGAGTATCCTTCCTCGTGTAGGTATTGTGTTAACTGCGTGGTTTTACCCGACCCAGTTTCTCCAACAATCACCACAATCTGATTCTCTCGAATCACCTGCAGCAGTTCTTCACGACACTGGAAAATAGGCAGGAACTCGCGCTGCTGACGGAGCGTTCGCGTCTTGGCAAAAACACTGACAGCCTTCTGTTTCTTCAGATGCGTCGAGAACTGCGAGTCGTGCTTGTAGTTTCCGCTCTCCTCTTCCTGTTTCTCCTCCTCCTCTTCATCTGACCCGGCATCCTTCTTCACTCCAATAGCATCTCCCATCCGGGAGCCTCCCACCTCCCAGAATCGTTTCCTCATCTTGTTACGCTCTCGCTGTTCGCGCACCTCGCGTAGCAGCTCGCTGCCTTTCCTGGCACTCACGGCCATATCCGCCGTCGGGTCTTTCACCGTGGCGACCATCTCCACCTGCGTCGTAAAGGCCACTCGTCCGTCCAAGAACGGTGGCTTCGTGCTATGCACCATGATCTGCACTCGCGACTCCAGCTCGTCGTCAAAGTCCGTATCCACGCGGCCGCCGGCCACGACGCCACTGGTCAGTAGCCTGTTCTTCTCCCACGCCTCCTGGTCCGCCGAGAGCGCCGAAGCTCTGGCCGACATGCCCTTAAGCTTGTTATCTCCTCTGGCCCGTGTTTGCTCCAGCCGCTGCTCCAGGGCCTTGAACTTCTCTTCACTGCCCAGGAACACGTGTCCCTCGTGGGCCTCCACGCCTCCTGCGTCGTCGTTTAGGTAGAATTCCCTGTCGAAGTCCTCCTCCACCTCGTCATCGTACTGCTTCTTAGGGGCGTCCAGTCTCTCTCTCTGTCTATATCTCTGAACAACAACTTCATCTTCTGCCCCCTTTACTCTCAAAGTGCCGACTCCTTCCACCTGGAAACTATTAGTCCTGTCATCGTCGATAGTTTTGGGTGTATCTGACCCCTGCAACGACCCAGAGACGCTTTGCAGCCGTTCGGGGGCGTCCCAATCGCTGGAATTGAGCCCCGAACGTGACTTTTCGCGTTCTTCTCGGTATGGGGCCGTTTTGGGGCCCTCGGCACCGCGAATATCGCGTTCTTGGCGCTTCTCAGCTGCTAGTGCATCCAGACCCAGTAGAGACCCGCGCGGACGCTCGGAATTGCGATCAGAAGCACGAACAAAGAGGCGGGCAGGGCTCCGTCTGCGACTGACGCTCCTGGAGCTTCTGCTGGCGCTGCGACTGCGGCGACGACGTGAGTGTGAGCGAAAGCGACTGGGGCTACGACTGCGGTGCGCAGGAGGCGAGCGACGTCGCCCACGGGAACGAGAGCGACTGCGCCGCGAGACGTCTCCGCGAGCCATTGCCGACGAAATTGAAGATTATGAGCAGAATTTTGCAGTAGGGTTAGCAGACATTGTTTGTGGCAAAAACGGCAAAAACATATTTGTGGCCGTATTTGGATGTGGTCGTCGAACCTGGTTGTGCAGTTGTCAGGTTGACGTTAGTTTCACTTAAAAACTACGTTACGCGTCTACTGGTACTTTACGATCGAAACGTCATCGGCTTGAGAGTCCTACGCAGATAGCTGGCCCTGACAACAAGGTTCCTGACGTAGTATTTGGCGGACTTCAACAATCAGAAGACTGGCGATGCCCACAGTTGGGCACACACGTCCATCTTCGCCACAAACTTGATCAGCCTTTCGGGGAGTGCTTAACGAGCACAAATACGGGGGGGGGGGGGGGGGGGGGGGTCTTCGCCATCGCAACGTTGCAGAACCTATCTCGCATACTCGCGATCTTCTTTAGTTGCGTCGATATCCTTTTGGACGGGAGGATGTTTGCTTCGATCGCCGCTTTCACTTGATCGGTGGTATGGCATTCAAGTTCCGCGAGATACTTTCTCATGTGTGATCCAATGACTTTGACAGTGCTATCCATCACTTCCAGGACGTCCTGCTGACAGCAGCTCGAATATTGACTGCATCTTGTAATTCATATGAGTAGATTCATTCGTCGACAAAGAGCCTCCGCGAAAGACGACGACAGTAGAAGTAGCCGAAGTGCCTCGAAGCAGATGACGCGCTTCACGAAAGAGGTGCCGTTCCTGCCATTCGTGCATCAGTACAGCAATGGCAAGTGTTATTATGTGCGCGAGTGCTACGAGGAATACTACGCACTGGTGAAGAAGATGCTGGACGCAGAGGATCAGTGCGTGGCGGTGACAGGGACGCCAGGTGAGTGGGATAGCTGCTATAATATGACCGAGGTTGTGGATGATCTCATGCGACCTGCGACTAATTAGTCTACGTAGGTATCGGTAAATCCATCTTCTACTCCTACTGTTTCCAGCGCTTCCGAAAGGAGGTGGACAACATGTAGATCATTGGGGCGGCCTGCAGAAGACATAATCTGACAAGAGCCACTGTTTTCAATGGCAAAGGTAGCAACGAGGGTGAAAAACTTGGCCGTAAGGAAGAAGCAATCGACGAACGTCGTAAGTCTTTTTGTTGCTAGCAATTGACAACCAGTATTGCTGCTCCAGATCTAGTCAAGCTGGTATTCGTTGGTAAGTACAGAACGAAAACCAGACGAACAAATAGTTTTCTTTTAGCAGATTCTTGAGCATCCTGGACCTTCAAGACATTCGAGCTGTACGCATGTCAAGGTTTATGCGGTTGCTCATGATCTTGAAGAGCTGCTGTGTATAATGCGCTGTCTCCGATCCAGACCAACTGTCAAGTTGACAGTGTCAACTAACCATGCAACTCATGTACAAACCTGAGGCTCCTCAAACTAGGGGTGTAGAATAGTTCTGCGCTTCTGGTTAATTGTGCGATTGGTAAATGCACGTCAGCAGCAAAATCAACAATCAACACTGAGCCCATTGTCATGCTCTGGAGGCGCACTTTGTAAGTTTGAACTCTGCCAGTGCGGACGCGAAGGAGTTAAACCCTCTGGTGAGGCGAAATCGTACCTGGTGAGCGTAGCAAACGCGTCAATGTTGACTCGACTACCTCGGCGTTGTCGATGGTCGGCTTTGGATCCATCAAGAGGCGAAGATCCATCAAACGTCGTCGGAAAACTCGACCGTGTACGAAGTTGGCTCGACTGCACAGTCAGTTTCCCCACCGTGGCTGCCTTTCCAAAATCCCCAGTCCTTTTGTCTTTTTTGATGTTCTGTTGCAAATAAAGTTGGTCGGCGAGGGTAGGCTCCTTTGCCGTAGACCTGCTTCTCTGCAACCAACCTGGTCTGTGTATCATCGGTTTGAAAGGATTGAGTACTTCGGTTCTTGGTACGTCGGTTGGTTGATCCATTGGAAGCGATTCAATGACGCCAGTACTCAACATTAGCGGATTTGTGGATACAGAAACCGCTAGCCGGCTTGCTCGCATATTTTGCGTAGGCTTCAGTGCTTTATCAGGGAGCCATTCTCTGGATGGATGCATAACAGCAGCTTCCGTTTCGCGAGGACTGATACGCTCGGAAGCCAAGTTAGAAGACTCTGCGCGTCGCCTCATTTTCATCCTTCGTGGCGATGGCAAATTGGTGAGGTCTGCTCCCCGAGCCTCGCCCTCGTCATCTTCCTTCGGACGTACACTCGCGGTTCGAGACCCCAAATTTGCAGTAAGGCTGCACTGACAAGAAACTCGACTCTGATTTTGTACGAGATTTTCCAATCGCTCTATGCTAGCAACCATAGAATTCATCACGTTCATCATGACTCCGAGTGTTTCCTCCAAATTATCAATACGAGAACCAGCGATCGGCTGAGCGCTTGTTAAATTTTCGGTTGTTGAGGGCTGAAGTTCCTCATCATTTGTGTGGAGACTACGGTGTTCGCTACGGATTTTCGTCGTAACTTAGAATTAATGCTCACTCGAATGGGTGTTTCTTCAGTAGCTGCTCGAGATGAAGTATTCGCCAAATCGGAGTGGAAAGTCTGGAACCCGTACTTGATCGACTCATCTGGTCGATTGACGTCTATTCGATCAACCAGCGCCTGAGCTGCTTCAGTGGATGTCACTGTAGCTTCCACATTACATCGAGATGATCCTTGTGTACCATGATTTCGCCGTCGTTCAGCCACAGCATCAACAACGTCATCCCACGGGAATGGAATCGCTTTCTTTTCGATGCAGTTCTTCAGCATCACGGTTAACACGTGTCGACGGTCTTCCGGGTACCGCGAGATGATGCGTTGGAATGTAGCGCGAGAAAGAACGCAAATCTCGACGTACGTAGCGGCTCGAACGTTGGCTGTACGCTTGTAGTTCAGGAGTAAACTCATTTCGCCGAAAGCCTGGCCAGGATACAGAAACATCTCTTTCTTGGACTCTTTTTTCGGCTGCTTTTCATCCAGATTGAGGTCATAATTGCTCTTCTGAGGGAGAATTTGTTTGCGCTTCTCCTGTTGTGATCTCCGGCGAAAAACTAACTTGGCATCTGTTTTGGAAATCGAAGGTTGCTTAATTCCACCGGATTCGCCCTCGTCTTCTGAGCCTTCAGGTGACTTGTTCAGGTCGTCATCGGCCATTGACATCATTTTCGAGCCGATCGCACTCGCAGTGCTGGGTAGGATGGCCACATTTTTTGGTTCTTGGGATTTTTCTGCGTCCGACAGTTCGCAAATCCCTCGGTTGATCATGAACATCTCATCGCCTGTGTCTCCTTTTCGAACTACGTAGTCGTCCGGAAGGTAGACGCGAATAGCCAAGTTTAGGACGATCTGAGTCGTAAAATCGGGCGAGCAGCTCTCCCAGAACTGAATCTTGGTCACGAGATTCATGTACTTGTACAGTCCAACCTCGAGCCCAAGGGTGTGTGCCAACTCTCGCTGAAACTTGACAATGTCTCCGTCCAAAGACCTGTACTCCGTCCACACGTGAGTGTAGTACTGATGAACACGCTCCTGCAATTTCTGGGGCAAGGCCATTTTTTCCATGGTGGCAAAGACGCTCTCCATTTTGTGCCGGTAGCTGGTTGTGTTGGCGTTAAAGTTGGAAACCAGCATCGCAACGTTACCAAAAACAACAGCGAGGATAACGGAGCCCACGAGAATAACAAAAGTGGAAAACAAATTTTCTCTCCAAGTACCATTCGCGCCGCCCTGACCTTGGATAAGTTGCACAGCATAGTAAAACGACATGACATATCGTTCACCTACGCTCACTGTAAAGGGTTGCACTGCTATCATGTGCCAAATACACCCCATGCAGTGAGCAACCAAAAGAACCAGCCAAATGAGCTTCGCGATCTCAAGCAAGTGCGCGTAGCGCGAGTAGAGAATCCACGAAATGAGATGCTTGTTGTCGCGATATAAGCGTTTTGGAACCATGAAGTGCTCAGCAAAGAGACATCGCAGTAATCGAAGTGTGATAAGGACTTCGTCATAGTAGACAAGAGCACAGGGGACTTGATGCCAGCATTTGTCAGCAGCAAAGTACACAACACCCATGGGTACCGCCGATACCACCTCCAGTGCAAACCACTTCGTCATATGATCACGGACAATCTCGTTTCTGGATGTCACCAACTTGTTCCGGTGCATGAACGCTGTGTTGAGATTCAAGACCAAATCTACCAGGTGCAGGACCTGCAGGACCAAACCCACGCAAACGGTTCCGACCGAACCGTTCGAGTAGAAGCTCAGCACGAACGGCAGGTAGAAGAGTTCGAATTGGCTGACGACGAACATGACGAGGCCATGGAGTGTACACGCCCAACTACCCGGTGCAATTGGCGAGGTCACGGTTTTCCACACGTGTCGCCACGTTTTGCGCCTTGTCAACAACTTGGCAAGGCGTACATGCCATTTTGAAGTCCTGTACTTGCTGCCATACACGGTGTCGATGACTGCGTGTTTGAGTTTGCCTGCGTCCATATTGTTCTTGGGCACCTTCCGCAGCTGGAAACGATTCATCATGGCTTCGTAGTCAGCCGCCTTGAGTTGTAAATCGTATAGGTTACGGGCGGTCAGACGTGTCATGAGTAAGCCATTACGACTTCGATCCAACGCCGTCCGCTTGATGGTGGGGGGTGGAGGGCTGCTCTGCATGGTGATCAATTTTTTTGTGTGAACTCGCTACAATTCCCACTGGGATGTATTCGGTCCGACGCCGTAAATATCGTAAAGTAAATCGGTAGTGTATTTTTGTGCTGGAGCACCATCGCAGCTCGCTCCGGACTCCGTATTCGAGTTTAGCAGCAAGCAATAAATGAAGCGTTTGGTTCAGTAAGGGTATTATGAAGGAGCTCATCTACATGAAGGGCTTTACCTTGACGGCTTGTATGCCGGACGCAGCAACAGTTTCGCTTGCTCTTTTCTCGTTGCTGTCTCTCTTTGTCTCCTCACCAAGTAGTACCACAGCCACACGGCATGCTACCTGCGTGTTGCCGCTCTGAAAAGGATCCAAATTTGCTGACGCACTGGTTGCACTGCCAAAATAATTGTTGCAGCCTTCGGTTTCTTTCGGAACAACGCTTGATACGTGACATCGCACTTTGTACCTGATCCCATCGACGCCGGCCGCTGGTGAGACGAAGCAGTTTCCGACATGGATGCTTGTTTTCCAACAAAGTGGAGCTGACTCGCACAAGTTAGAGACTCTCACTCAAAGTTCATTGTAAGATTTACGAGGATTCCTACTCCTACGAGGATTCCTACTCCATTCACTGCGGTCATTCCTTTATTATTCTGAAGATAGTCACCATACCCCCCCTCGACGAGGTGTAACGGGGGCGGTGGTTGCAGCTGCCGAGCCAGCCACTGAATACGAAGGTTTTAGTTTCCAGAGCCGACCGCGACACACAGCCATATCACGCAGCACATGCCTGAATACGAGCTTGTCCTTTGGCGCCACGACGTTGCCAAAATTCTCAAGTAGTCGTTCGGTTGTGACACCAGCAGCATTCGCAACAAGGAATGCGTGCAACCGCTTCGCCATTTCACTTGCACTCAGTGGGGATTGACACGACGCAGCCGCCGCAGCACGAGTTTGAGGTTGCGCTTGAGTCGCCCGAGCAGCGACACCATCACGCCTCTGTCTGATTCTCGCGAGCATGTCCCGGGATGATACTCCGCTACTTTGGCCAACTCTGCCACGGCCCCTACCACGACCTCGCACGTTACCATGACCCCGAACGGCAGGTTGCTGCCGTCGCTGGGACGGATCGCCTGCAGCTCCTGACCGGCCTGTCCATGTCGGCGTGTAGATGGTCTCGCGTTGCTGCAGCACAAGAGCCCCTGAGGCCCGAAGAGCACTAAGAGCCCCCTGCGCGATCTTCGTCGCCTCCATCTCCACCAAATCTGCTTCTTGGTTCTGTACGCCATCAGATTCGACTGCCGAGTGATCAAACACTCCACGCACGTCTCCGCCATCAAACAACTGCTGCAGCACTGCATCGTTGTCTCCAGCATCCGTGTTGGTTTTACTTTCCTCTGACTGAGGTGTATCGCCGTTATCTGCTTCCTTTTCCTCACCGTCTTCCAGTTCAGTTGGCCTCTCGACATTTCCCGCAACGAACAACTCGTTCGTTTCAGCGACCCCGTCTTCCTCATCCTTTTCATCGGTTAGCACAAACAAATCTCTCAGCGAGTGCTTGTTGAAGCAGCGTTTACGTTTGGCATCATGAAGCACCTTACTTGTGAGATACTGCTTGAAGATCTGTCGGTGATAGATTTTTTCTTCGATTGTACCTGCTGTCACGAGTCGGTAGACAGTCACAGGTTTTTGCTGGCCGATGCGCCACGCACGCTCACGCGCTTGTACATCAGTGGATGGATTCCAGTCCGGGTCGAATACCACAACGCGGTCAGCCCCAACCAGGTTCACTCCGATACCACCTGCACGAGTGGTCAATAGAAATGCAAACAGTTCGCTGTCGGGGTCATTGAACGCGTCCAGCCGCTGCTGTCGTTCTGCAACGGCAGTTGTACCATCCAGACGACAGCACGCGTGTCCGAGCCTCGACATGAAGCTTTCCAAAATATCCAGCATGCCGCGTGTTTGCGTAAAGATTAGAACGCGGTGGCCTTGCTCCTTCCACAATGCTAACACTTTTTGCAGCACAACCATTTTCCCGCTAGCTGATGCAGCCCCAAACAGTTCATCACCTTCACCTTCATCTTTGTCTTCATCTGTTTCGTCTAACAAACCAGCAATATTAGTTAAACCTTCCTCTTCATCTTCTTCATCGTACGTTTGCCGTTTTTTATCGGCCAATTTTCCATCACCAAACGAAGCTAGCAGATCTGGATGGTTGCAAATATGCCGCAGCACGGAGATGGCTCGGAATGGTCGGATGTCTCGGCGTAGCACCGACGCCACCTCAGGCGAGGCTAGAAACCGTTTGTACAGTGCTCGCTGACGCTTAGTGAGTCTGCAAAACAGTATCTGCTCTCGCTTGCCAGGCAACAATGCACCCATGGAACCGCTAGCGCCATTCATCAGCACTTCCTGCTTGGTGCGACGGAGCAGGAACGGTTCAATAAGATCTTTCAGCGCCAACGCGCATTTGTACGCCATTAAAACCTGCATCTTCGTCGCCGTGGCATACCCACCAGCTCGAATGGGCAGTACAAACTCGTCGTCGAATGTGGGTAGGGTGCCCAGACGGCCTGGATACACAAAATCAAACAGCGACCAAAGCTCACGAAGACGGTTCTGGATTGGTGTACCGGAGAGAATAATGCGGTGTACTGTACGCAATTGTTTGCACGCTAGCGTGGTTTCAGCATCCGGATTGCGAATACGGTGGCCCTCGTCCAGCACAACGTAGTCCCATTCTCGCGTAAGGAACAGGCTTTGATACTGGCGAACGTTTTCGTACGTGCTGATAACCACACCACCGCCTGTAGAAGCATCGTCTCTCATTCCAGGATATCCTGCGTCCTCCGCTTCCCCATCTGACATTTCATCATCAAGCCGAAACACCTCTTCGATAAGCTGTTCATAGCAATCACTCGAGAACGACGTATTCACACCCGTTCCTGACGCATGTAGCAGAACGACACGCATCCACGGCACCCACTTGTGCAGCTCCCGTACCCACTGCAGCAGCACCGACGCCGGACACAACAGTAGCACCGTCCGAAGTCGTCTCGCTCGATGCAGCGAGCCCAGAAACGACGCCAGCTGCACCGTCTTACCAAGTCCCATGTCATCACCTAAAATTCCACCCACTCCTCGCTCATGGAGCTTATGCAGCCACTCGAGACACTCTCGTTGATACGGTAACAACTGCGTCAGCACGTAGCTCGGCACTAAAAGACCCGACGCCGTCTCCGTCACATCCCAAGGCGAATAAAACTTGGGTCCTGTTTCCTCTTTTGTCTCTTCCTCTTCTTCTTGTTTGGTCTCTTCTTCTTCAACGTAGTCCAGTGGTTGTGGATTGTTGTAAAATGTTTTTCGCCCTTCCGTCACTGAATCATGCAGTTCTCGCCGTAGTTCATGCAGCCGACGTCGGTACAAGTCCAAGCTCCCATCATCAGCCCACGTTGCAGCCACAGTTTTTTTATCACTTTTGGAGCTCTTCTTATGCGTTGAAAACTCTTCGCTAATTCCTTCTTGTTTTTCTTCTTCTGTGATCACTTGTGCCGAATTGGTTTGCTCTTCTCCACGTATAAGGCGTCGACGTTTGGTGGTCTTCTTCATCTTCTTCTTGTTCTTATTAGAACCTGGTGCGTAGTCCGAGTCGCTGTCTGATGAAGAAGAAGGAGCGAAGTCGCTGGCTTCTGAAGGAGAGTTCTCTGCTGGGGGAGAAGGCGGTGGAGTTACATTGGCGGGTAGAGGAGATGCAGAGTCCCGTGGAGAAGGTGGTGGGGTGGACACAGATGCTGCGGGGGCGTCAGGGGCGGCGAGCGAAGGCGATGGAGGCATCGAAGCGGATGACGACAGGAACTGGCGACGTCAGCCTCTCGAATAAGAACAGGTACGTTACACGATCGTTTTTATTAAGGACATACTAAATCCAAGTTCAAAGTTGGTGGCTAACTGTATGTTCATTTTAGTGTTCTAAATGAAGCACCTATTTTGGTGGTCGTAATCTTGAAGGACAACTTGACTGTCTGCATACTTTTCACACTATTACCACTGCTCCTCCTCTGTAGTCCCGGACGCCACTGGGTATTTTTCCTGCATCCAGTCGATGATATGTTTGTGATTGGACTTGGAGCTCACGTCCAGCAGAATTTCCTTCACGTACTGGGCCAGACTAGAGCTCAAGGTGCTGCTGAAGTGGAAGGACTGGAAAAGCAGCAGCTCAAACAAGTCGCGAGGGCATCTCCACAGCTCCACGTTGGCCGGAATTAATTGTGGTAAATGGATGTGCAACCAGTCGGCCACGCGCAAGTAACCATTGCTCAGCGCTCCTTCGATCGCCTTCCGTGTGCAGCCCTCGAACCGATTTCTGTGTAGCCACTTGATCACGTCGAGATGACCATTCTCAGCAGCTCCATCCATTGCTTGTGTCGTGCATCCCTCGGTTCGATGTGTGTGAATCCATTGCACGACGTCGAGGTGGCCATTGGCTGCAGCACAATCCATTGCGGATGTCGTGCATCCTTCAGAACGGTTGAGATGTAGCCATTTCACGACTTCCAGATGACCGTTAGCTGCTGCGTCGTCCATAGCTTCCGTCGGATGCCATTCTGTGCGATACCGACACAGCGTCTGGTGCACTTTCAAATAATCGTCTGAAGCTGGCACGAATATTTCATTCAAATATTTATCGCCGCGTGAATTCCGTACTGCTCGTCGTGATGGCGACATAGCCGCAGGAAAATACCCAAGAGCGACTGATGGCTGCAATCCTTGGAGGTATTTCAGCATCTCCAAGTGGCCGTACCTTGCGGCTTCATCCAAAACGCAATACTCTGGAATTCGCTCAGATTCTGGAAAATGCTCAATCAACCACTTGACCAAGTCCAAGTGGCCTTCACGAATTGCATGCAGCAGGGCGTCTCGCACTTTGTCGACCGTACCTCGTTCAAACAGGTATTCCATCACTTCGACGTTACCCTTGTAGGCGGCGCTGAAGACAAACTCCGCATACAGCCTATCGTCGCCATCACACGTCCAACGGCCCGCTGGGTGCTGCATCAACCACTGCAGAATCGCTCGGTTACCGTGGACGCAAGCATGTACCATAGCACAACGCCAATCTGTCGTCCAGCCCGAGTCTTCTGGAGGTGGCTCGTGCTGTGCTGCAATCCGCTTCATGAGGTCCAAGCGTCCTGACCGAACCAAATCCTTCATCGCAACCGCAGAGCCGAAAACATCGCGCTGTAGATACCCACAATCCAACTTCCCCTCAACCACATCGGGATGCGAGCAGAACTCAGCATAATCCAGCACGAATTTGCCTCGTGGTAGCAAAAACTCCGCGAGTTTCATGTCGCCGCCAAGTAAAGCAGTCTTGATCGCGTTCGTGATGTCTGCTTCGCCATATCCACAAGGTGAATGTTGGTGCAGCCACCAAGCAACGTCTGCATGACCGTTTTCCACAGCCCCCACCAGACTGCGTCCTCCCCAATGCACAGTATGAGTCACAACACGCACCCCCATTGACTCACTCTTCACTCCAGCATCATGTTCCAATAGATACTGTAAAATCTCCAGCTGTCCGTTCCAAGCAGCTGCTTCTACGACTTCCACAGCCACTTGGCAGTGCTTGAAATGCTCAAAAAGCCACTTGACAGTCTCCAAGTCTCCACGTGCCACAGCAACTTCCAGAGCTTCAGAAAACTGCCACTGGTAGTAGTGACAATCTGACTGCAACAAACTACTGAGCGACCAATTGGAGGCGTTGCAATTGACAGAGGAAGAGCTTCCAGACCGCCAGATCCAATTCAACAGCTTGGTGGATCCGGACGTGCACGCTTCGTGCAGCGAGAGGCTGCGACCCGGTCCCAGAAAGTCGGCGATAGTGGAGCCCACGTCCTGTAAACCTGGGGACGTTTCATCTTGGTTGCGTAGGATGAGATTGACGCAAAGCAGTGGCGAGTTCATTGCGCTTGATGTAGTTGTGCGTCTCTGAAGAATGAGGAATGGCCTCTCGGTTCATCCATCACAGCTTCAACCGCACTTTGTACAGTAGTCACGGAATTCTGCGTCATTCAGTGGTGAATAGGTGATACGTTCATGAAGGGTTATTAGTTATTGAAGTTCTTTAGGCGATACAACAGAGGAGTTGATATACGTTGTTGCGGGTGACAAGTTTTTGATCGTTGTAGATTGGGAAAGAATTCGGTGCGACCTTGCGTCAATCGCTATGACGACCAATGAAATGGGATGATTGCTCCCATGGCACACGCCCTGCACGGGGCAACTTCAAGGCCCGTCCTGGCCCAGCCAAGCCACAAGGGATCGTCCAATGCTCGTCACCGCCGAAACCCTTTAACATCCATCGAATGCTCATGTTGACACAGCACAACGAGCGATCCTCATCTGCGTCTCGTCGTTCCCAGAGTGTTTCGCGAGCCTTCAGTTCTGTTCCAAATGCCATTGCACAAATCACAAGGCTGTGCTTAGAAAAGCTTGCTACGAAAACCACGGGCGTCAAGAAAACACATTATAGTTGTTCAATGGTCCACATTAATATATTCTTTCAAACCTCAGTCCAATGCACTCCACAGACTTACTCGGAACTCGGTGGTCCAACAACCATTTATATCACCTCGATCCACCAAATTGCCAATGATAATACTGTGAGTACGATCGTAAGACTCTCGGAAGAGCCCATTCTGGTGGAGCAGAGAATCTCGTGGCCTCCCAGCACTAGATGGTTTCTTTGAGTGCACCGGATGAAATCGTCTCGGTAAACGGAGGATGCAATTCGTCAGCTCTCGTCATGTACTCATTGAGCGTCAACAATGGGCGGTCCACAACAGCAGAAGTGGTTGTGTGCTCCCAGTGCCAGTCGAGATGCGAGATGCGGGATCGAGGCTACCAGTGGGATGCATGCCTGATTCAGTGAAAGATGATGAGAAAGACCCCATTAGCTGGAGATGGTAGAGGCAAAATGGAGAAGGACATCGACACTGTGCCGACATCATAGCACGTATTTCACGCTAACCAGGACAGATCCAGGCTTCATGGTGACTCAATGTCACTTCACGTTTACAAACCACGAAATGCACTCCACAATAGCCAGGAAAAAAAGTCGTTTGCTTCTATCTCCATGCTTTTTGGCGACGCGGCTTGATCTGAAGAGACAGCCATTCCAATGGAGACTTCGCAAGGTGGTACAGTGCTGAGCTTCTCTCACGTACTAGAACACAGTCACCCTCCGTTGCATAGATGGCTGCGTACATGACGATATCAACGTGGCCATTCACCAGCTCCGTCCAGAATTTCCCACGCCGCGTCATTTTTACCGTCTTCATTGTATCGTTCGTAGTCGCAATAAACAAATTCCCTGTATTGGTCGTCTCCGCGCTCAGCTACAATCTTCCGCAGTAGAATCTTCACAACTTGGAGGTGACCTTCTCTGGCAGCAGCTACGGCGGTCTTCGTTAAATTACCCAACACTGAGTCGTACAGTGTATATTCCTCAGACCCAATTATTTGGACAGCAAAGTGCTGCCAGCTTCAACTTGTCCATTTAGTTGCGACGCATTGCAGTCTGATCTTTTGAGTAGTCTACGCAGCCGCTTCGTCCACTTCGTCTTGATTGCTGCAAGTACATCCTCCCCCAGCTTCCTGGCCAACGTGTTGCTCCGACTGTGCACATGAGGTAAAGCCAGAATTTCAAGTGGGAAGTAACCCCCCGTCAAACCTTTGTACTGGGAGCCAACAGCTCCTCGATAACTTGATTTTCAGGTTTTGTGCTTGACTGTCTTGGTCGCTTTGTGTAGGTTGAGTTTTGCACGACCCTTAGAGACGATCGTTTTGAGGAATGGATTGAGGCGCGAGAATTGCTCATGATTATAATAGCGCGAGCGTCAGTGCAGGTTTTCGCGATTGAAGGTATCAGATACGATTTTTATGGTCGATATTTTTGATAATTGGTTGCACCATGTCATTCGCCTTGTGAAAACAAGCTGCGATAGCATACAATGCTACCACGCGTGTCTTTGATGATCACGAGCAATCCGGCATAGAAACAAGAATTTGTGTTCCTTCTGTTGCTGTGATGTAGACGAGATTCCTCACGGTATGATTGTTGCTCAGAGCTAAGCTTGCCCGGACACCGCTCAAAGTCATGAAGCTTAGTAGAAGTCCGGCATGCAAAGATCTGGTGCCATTGTTGCCAATGTCAAACATCAATTCGTCCTGCCAACGTGCGACTTGAAGCAACAGAGCTGGCGCAGTATGTAGTCGCAAACGATTGTATATAAGCAGGAGAAGTCGATGCATTTCCCTTCATACCGAGTTCTCCAGGACGCATCTCCGTTGTTCTTGAATGGATAATCGTGGAATACGTTGACTTCTGTACGGAAATGCACTCGAAGAAGCCCGTCGCTAGTGTTTTCAAAACTCGGGATCACGAACGTAAGATATATCGTTGTCCAACGATGGTGTGTGCATCTGTGTCACTAGGCCAAGAACCGTAAATGTTGCCAGTAAGAAAATCTTAATGCTTTCAGTGTCAACTAGCGGCAGGTAATACGTTTTCCTCAAGCCATTTTACAATTCGTCCTAAGTTTGGTTTCGTTTCAACCTCATCCTCAACCTCATCTTCAGGCAAAATTTGGGGCTCTGAGTTTATTTCGAAAGTGGAAGCAAGAAGATCGCGGTGATGCACGTACAGAAACAATATCAAGTCGAACCATTTTACTACATCGAGGTCACGATCCATTTCTGAAGGAATATGATGCGAATAGTGAGACTGGAGCCAATAGGCAACACGCAAATGGCCATTACTTAGCGCACTTGTAATGGCTTTAATCGTACACCCAGCATTCGTATTTTCGTGAAGCCATTTCATAATCTCCAAATTCCCGTTTTTAGCAGCAAGATCCATGGCTTTAATCGTACACCCAGCATTTGTATTTTCGTGAAGCCATCGCACAATTTCGAAATGGCCATTCTCAGCAGCGTCGTCCATCGCATTGGAAGTACAGCCCTCTGTTCTATTCGCATGAAGCCATTGTAATACATTTAGATACCCATTTGCCGCTGCTCTATCCATCGCCATTGTCGTGCAACCCTCATCTCGGTTACTGTGCAACCACTTCACAATATCGAGATGGCCGCGTGCTGCTGCAGCATTCATATCGTCTGTTGACCATCTCCGGGAGACATTCACATGCAACCACTGAACAACAGCTAAGTGACCGGAATAAGCGGCCATACAGAAATCCGTACGGTCAAAAAACAGCGCTGACGTAGACATCTTGCATCGTTCGAGCCCATTTGTTTTCGACGCCTTAAACACATTCACGGATTCTAAATCGTGTAAAAACTGCAGGATTTCAACATGTCCGAGTTGAGCACATTTGAATAGAAGGAAACTTGCTCGAGCACTCCAAACACACCATCCATGATCAATCATCCATTTGAATACGTTTAACTCGCCTTGGTAAATTGCAGTTATCATAAGCTCGTGAACCCAGCGACCAACCCCGTTACACTCAACCATAACACCAAGATTCGTCAGATATTCCAACACGTCTACGCGTCCGTTTACGGCTGCCTCATGCATCATAAGATAAAGTACCGGACTGTCTTTTGATCTCGTGGACACTTGCCCCATGGGATGCTCCATGAGCCAGTGAATCATAGGTAGATTTCCACGCTTGCATGGATATCGGAGCGCCTCTTGCCAAGAGGATACCCACTTTGTCTGATCTTCGGGTAGAGGAGAATGTAGCAGCAAAATAGACTGCATCAGATCCAAGTTCCCACTTCTAGCTAAGGTCTCAAAGGCCCTGGTAGCACAATCGACATCACGACTGCACGCAATAATCCACTCAACCATTTCATCTCGGACAGGATGCGAACCGTAGTCCACCAGCTGATGCTTCACTGGCACTAAAAACTCTGCGAGCTCCTTCCCTCCTATATCCAGAGCTCTGCAGACAACTTTCACAACTACTTTGCCATCAGGTTCAGAAAATCCGTGGTTGTGCATCCAGTGAACGACGTCATAATGCCCTGCCGAAATCGCCCCTTCAGAACGCAAACCGTTCCAATTTATTACGTGGCTGCTATGTTCACTGCCATGTTCCCACAGATACTTGAGCACTCCCAGATGGCCCGCTCCAGCAGCCACTTCCACTATCTCCACGCCAACTTCACAACCCGAGAAATGTGTCATCAACCACTCCACCAAATTCAAATCACCTCTGGACGCAGCTACTTTCATCGCCTCGACAAACTCCCATTGGTAGTAAAGTGGCTCCGATCTCAAACAGTTGGCAAGTGACCACCCAGTCGGTCTGTCAGACTCGGAAAGACAACTCGACCACCATATCCAGTCCAATAGCACGAGCGACCCATAGCCGCACGCTTCACGCAACGAAAGATTCCGTGACGGTCCGAGAAAGGAGCAGATGACTCCACCTAAGTTCTGTAGAGCATCCGCATTTATCTGGGAGTCTAGCACTAGCGCCACGCTTCGTAGCGGAGAAGACATTTGCACAGTATCTTCCAACCAACCGGTTCGTGGACCGGTTCGAAGGACCGGTTGTGCGAACCGGGTTTCCGACCTGAGGCAGAAACTACGGCAGTTGTGCTGCTGCCGTCGAACAAGAAGAGCGCAGAGCTAAGCGACGCAGAGTCCACACCGCGCGCAAGAAGAATCAAATAATTTTTTTTTTTCTTCTCTAAAAGTGGGCCTGGATTTTGCAGGGGATTAGTATTTTCCTAAGTTAAGTTGGGGTTTACTATATCAAACTGGCCCTGCTGATGAGGGAAAGGAGGAGGAGAGCTTGCTTGCGCTGGCGGGGAGGAAACAGAAGTGTGGTCTCCCTGACCAAACAGCTCTCAACCAAACGCTTGGTTGACTAAACGTGTTTCCTTACAATAATCCGCACGGAGGCTTCTGAAAGTCGTACCTGTACATTATTACTGTACACATGTGGTTCTTGTGACCTTGAAACACTAAACAGCAACGTGAAAGCTTGTCAGTATGAGTGTCTCAAAAGATACTTCCTCGTATTGGAATGACTTCTCAGTCACGTACTTGAACATACTAAGTAACATGGAGTAGCAGGCAGGGGGGGGAGAGAAGAACTTTGATTTAAAATCATTTCGTGCTTGAGATGGCTCTTAACCAGCCGTACAGCTCGGTATCACGGATCTCCCAAACTCTTCTCGTCATCATATCAACGAAGTCCAAGGTATACAGCTTTTTATAGTGAACATGCAGAAAAATCATCATGTCAAATAGTCTCGAATCGCACATGTCGAAGGCCGAATCAAGGCGGGTGGGGATATGCTGAGGAAAGTGAGCATGCAGCCACGTAATCATCCGCAAGTCGGCATTCTGTGCAGCTCTCTGGACAGCGTATATAGAACAACCTTCCGATCGGTTTGCATGAAACCACTTAACTACGTCCAGATGACGTCCGGCCGCCGCCATATCCATCGCACTTACCGTGCAGCCACAATCCGTGTTTTCGTGAAGCCATCTCACCAAGTCCAGGTGACCGTTTGCAGCAGCAGAGTCCATCGTTCTTACCGTACACTGTGCATCAGTGTTTTTGTGAAGCCACTTTAACATGTCTAGATCCCCTTCAGCAGCAACGTGATCCATAGTATAGGTCGTGGATGCTCCAGGAGACACGCTCACGAGCCATTTTACTATCTCCAAGTGACCACTGGACGCAGCGCGGTCTAGTGCTTGTCCCATATCCATATCTTCGGGTCGATTCGCGTGAATCCATTGGAGCAACCCTAGATGGCCATTCTTGGCAGCGTTTCCCGCGAGGTTAAACGTGCTACCAGCTAAATCGTTTGCGTGCAGCCATTGAACTACGTCCATGTGGCCGTATGAAGCAGCAGTTGCCATCGCAAGACCTTTAGACCATAAAAACTTCATTGGCAGATTCGAATTCCTGACTTCGCCTCGTGAATTATGGTACTCTGGCAATGTATCCATACTCTGGAAATACTTCAACAAATCCAAACGCCCACTTTTCGCGGCTGTGAGAATCATACGCTGAGGTTGATTTGTATCAGTATCAGCACGCCAGCCGTGTTGAAAGAGCCATTTTACACAGCTCAGATGATTGTGGTTTATCGCAGCGATCATGATACCACCGTTACGATACTTATCGACATACTTTTGGCGATGGAGGTACTCCAAAACGTCGATCTGACCTCCTTGAACTGCCGCAGATATGATCTCCATGCAACCCATGCCACACAATAGGTTGGAACGTAGTTCACGCCCAATCCAATGCTCATCTAGCCATTTAACAACGTGAAGATCACCTCGCCTGCACGCATCGGTTAATGCCAACTCCCAAAAAGGTAACCACATGTGGTCCTTTGGAAGTGGAGAATGAAGTTGTACAAGCTGCTGCATTAGTTCCAGGTTCCTTAATTTTGCCACTGTCGGGAACGTGCTCTCAGCACAATCTATATCGATGCTGTACTCCACTATCATCCCCTCTCTTTCAGAAGCGAGAACGTAGTCATTAACCACATCACCCCTCATAAAGTTCGTAAAGTCTTCACCGCCAATTTCAAAAGCTCTGCAAGCAATTTTGGCCTTCTTCTCGCCGTACTTGCCACATAAGCCGTGCTCGTACAGCCAGCGAACCACTTCATATTGTCTTGACTCGAGAGCACAATCCATAGCCTCGCCACTCCAATCAACCGAGATCCCGCTTGATGTAGTAACCTTTTTAGTCTGTCCAGAGTTATCACTGAAAATGATTTTCCGCTTCTTGTGACTTGGTTCCTCCCGCGTTTTCAGTCCACGGTTAAGGTCCAACAGGAACTCCAGCACATGCACGTGCCCCCTTGTAGCCGCAGCTTCGGCCACTTTGGCTTTCAACTCCCGGTACGGGAAATGCCCCAACAGCCACGTCAATAACGTCATGTCACCACGAATGGACGCCATCTCCATACAGTTGTCAAACTGCCAACGACTGTAGTGCGGATCGGATCGTAGATAATTGCAAAGCGTCCATTCGGACGTTCTGGAATCGACAGAGGTACAACTGAGACTCCAGATCCAGTTGATCAGAGCGATGGAGCCGTAGCTGAGTGCTTCATGGAGCGACAGATTGGGAGATGGACCCAGATAGTTGCAGATGAGAGCCCCGATATTTTGTAAGGCGTCGCCATTTGACTGGTGCCGTAACACGAACACCACACTTGGTAGCGGAGTGGACAGCGAAGGAATCCCAATGTTTTCGTGGTTTTCCTGATTTCTACTAAGTCCGACATAGTATTCTGGGGAAAAGATCTTTTTTTCCCCTAAAGTGTACCTAATTACCTAAAAGTTGCATAACGTAACTTACCGTAAATTACCGTTTTTTATAATTCATTGACCGTTATTTACCTAAAAATAAGTTTGATTGGTGTTCCTAACACCATATTGGGAATAGTACCCAAAACTTTAATTCGTCAGTCCTCGGTCATTATTTGTGACCTCATTCAGCCTTCAGAAATAGCATTCTCGTCTTCGTGACCTTGTCAGCGTCGTCTCTGCCCACTTATATAGACTATTTGCGTTGTTGATGAGCGTTTCATGCCTCACCAATCATCACCGCATTCTCAAATAGTCTCCCCAGTCACTACAAACGCGCAACTCTCCGCTTAACCTCTCAAGCCTCCGCTTCTCGCCTCTCGTGCTGCTACACATATTGAAGCCGCAACGAACAATGGAATTCCAAGGCTCCCGATACTACTACAAGAACAAGGGCAGCAACGGAACTCGCTACTACGTGTGCAGCAAGAACAGGGTCTGTGGATGCAAGGCGCGGCTAATTGTGCGGCGAGGCCGATGCAGTCGTCTCTACGGGCAACCACAGTAACAGCTCGAGAGATCGACGTGCGAGAGGAGATGCGTGCGATGATTGAAGTTGTGTAGCGGGGCTATACAGTCGGTTCACCTCCAATCTTAGTGCAACATGCACTAATGGATACATTCAGGTTGACCACTCCACAGGGTGGTCCACATTCATAGCAAAAAAAGCATATGACTGGTAGAAAGCAACATCTTTCTACCAATGAGAATCATTCAATAAATAGGGGTTCTGCCAGCCATCCAATGGCAGAACCTCTCATTAGAAATATCAGTTTTAGGAGGAAACCCAGTTAACATTCAATACAGTTCTCATTTAGCACCAAAGCTATCGTTTGGTTCGTTTATCTAAGTTTAAGTATGCTTGTGGATACAAGTATACTGAACCTAAGTTAAATACTCCTACGCTTCCTCCTACACGTGCGCACACGTGTAAGCTAAAGTAGTGGGTCTAAGCTGACCCATTACACTGCATAACTACAGCTTTGAAGTTTACTGTGGTAAGAAACAACATGCAAGCGACGCGCACAATCCCGACATGAAGTCCGGACCGGCTGCAGCGGTGCGGAACTTGCTGGAGGCACTGGGTCCTGAAGCTCGACAGCAAGGCATGAGGTTGGTCGTTGTCGATAGAGTCTACATGCCGGTCGCGTTGGCTAACCAGCTGCTGCTGATGGGGTTCTACTGTGTGGATACTATCATGACGAAACGACTTGGATATTGCAAGCAGGTCATAGAAAAGAAGAGCCGACCCCCGATGATTCCTCGTGGTTCTTACAAAGTTGCTCGATCGAAACTGGTACCAAATATGACAGCAATTAGTTGGTGGGATTCGTGCCATGTGCATTTCTTGTACACTGGAGGGGGCACTGAAAGTGACAGAGTTGGGCGCCAGGAAGGAGCCGAGAAAGTGGAGGTGCCGTGCCCCAGAGTGGTGGAGGATTATCATGCCTTCATGGGGGGAATGCCCACGACCTGTTGCAGCTGCAATGCTACTCCATACAGCTTGCGCTCCGCTATAGAAAGTATTACAAGCTGCTGGTGTTGGGCTTGATCGAATGGCAATAGTCAATGGTCATATCGTACACATATCCTACCACAAGAACATGACATCGCAATATCTGACGCACATCAAGTTCATGATCAAGCTTCATCTCCAGTTGACGCAGCTTCGAGCTACTGACATGTACGAAGGAAACACTTTTGGGACCCCAGTTCCTTCCTCTACGCCCAACTATGAAGCTGTTTCTGCCGGCTCTGATCAACAGTTGAAGCATACGGCGCGACAGGTCGATGAATGGCGCGATGAAGGCAAGCTAGCTAAGAGACACCAGCAAGCATGCAAGGCATGCTCTTCCCTGCGCACCGACAACAAGCGTGCAGCGACGACGTCATATTTCTGCGGTGATCGCAGCCAACTGGGCCCGATACTTCTTTGCATGAAAGCGCGTCGACAAGTTCGTGGGCTGGCGATGACATGCTGGGATATATGGCACAATAAATGGGTCAACGGGAAACTGATCTCTGTCGACAATGCGAAGCCTATCCATATTCGGCGCAATGCAGATGCTCCGATGCCAGGCATGCCATCTATTCCTGGTACTCCAGCTTCCAGGAAGAAACGCCGTACCAGCCCGTAGGCGCTAAGATGCATATTCGGAAGCTGCGATGCTGCATATATGCAACGTAGGGTCCAGTGATGGCCAAAAATGTACTGGACGGCATTGCAGACAAAGTTATGAGAAGCAGTATGTATTGAAGTTCTCCGTCAGAATCCAGTAAGAACTGCAATACCGGTCGCAGCAGCAATATATACTGCAATGCTAGGAAATCTACTGTTTCGCCGCAGAAGCCGCTTTCATCGCCTGAGCCACCATGTCCGCGTTCCAAAGGTGGCGGTTGTGCTTGAGAAAGAGTAATTTCTCAAAATTGACTGGCGTCAACCGCTTCCTGGTTGCTCTAAGCACGTGCTTGGCACTGCTAAAGAGTCACTCAGCTGATGCTGATGTCCCTGCAATGAAGCGAAGATAGACGTACTCCTCGCCTGGCATCAATCGCTGTCGTTTGCGAAGGCGCAGTTGGCAAGCATAGCTCCTCGTGTTGTCGGCTTCCTGGGTTTCTGACATCTCCGAGGGCTCACGCACGAGAAAGCAGCTCACACGTGCCTTCTCCCGGTCAGTGAGACTATCCTGTTCACCATTTATGATCTTCACGGTCGCTGCCTCAAACTCCGGGCTGTGCGAGATAGCTGCATCAGCTGCGAGGTAGTTTTTCAGTTCAGGATAATCTTCAGTCATCATCTTGAAGGTATCATGCACTGTGCCAATGTGCTGACCCTGCTTCTGCAAGTCGGTCATGACACTCTTGAAGTTCTTGAGAGAAGGCATAACGGTTTTGATACGCTCCGCATCCGCACGGCGAATTGTGTCAACATCGTCGAGTTGTCTTGCCTGGACGTCGAGACGCAAAAAGCGGTGGAGCATTTTGTAAGTAGACGACCACCTGGTGACGTTGCGTTAATTGGGGTGAGCGACGTTAACTCTCGAAGAGCTCCAGCAGCCTTCAGGTTCCGCAACTGCGAAACGATTTTATCCACTCGCTCAATAGTCTTCTCGATAGCAGGCCGCCGGGCAAGATAGGCCTTGACGGCAAGGTTGAGCTTGTGACAACCGCACCCGATGAGCGGTACCTTCATCAAATCAGCCAGGGCCTTGTTCGTCGCACAGTTGTCACCAATGATGACAGACGGTGAAGTGATCGGCTTGCCGAAAATGCTGAGCACTGCTTCCAACAGCGCATAGTGCTCGTCCGCAGTGTACGACTTTTCGTTGAGTGGGGGAGAGCAGCCGAGAAGCACCTCGTAATACACGCCGTTCTCCATGAACGTGGCGATGATTCCGATGTAGTGCGTAGAGATGTTGGTCCACCCGTCGAACATTATTCCGACGAAGAGAGGCAGTATGTCTGCAATCTTGGCCTCGACCAAAGGGACCAGATACGTGATGTACAGCATGAGGCTATTGCTGCAAACAGGGTCGAGCTGGGACATTTCCCGGGTCAAGGGGTTGTCCGACTCCGAGAGCGGCATCTCTCTCATGATAATCCACTCAATCCACCGAAAAACAGAGAGCTCTCGAGACGATATGAATTTCTCTCTCTCAAAGCCCAGCGGGTTTGCTTGACCTCTTTTGGCTCGAGCAAACTTCTCCATGTAGTCTTGCCCAACACAACTGATGAGGTGCTTCCTCAGGTTGGGATACCCGGGTTTCCACGCTTGCTTGGGCTTGGATGGGCATTTACGGCATTGATAAACCACCGCTCCCGCCGCGCCACCGACATCGAAGAAGAACAGCACATCCGCGGGGATGCCGCTGGTAGAGACAGAGTTCTTTTTGAGCGCCATCGTTGATGATACTAGGGTAGTCCTGGGTGGTGGTAACTTGCACACGAAGTTGCAGGAGGCAGAATGAAAATTTGAACGATGTAGCGGCGCTCAAGTGCGCCAGTATACTCTGGAGACCCCTTAGCTGCGCACCAATCGTCAAGCTTTAGACGGCTAGGCTTCGGGTCCGCTACAGGATCACTGAATTTGCTGAGACCGGTTAGGCATAGGGTACAGTAAGAACTGCAATGTTGATGGGCGCTCCAGTATGTACTGCAATGCCCGTCGAGCTTACAATATGGCATTGCGAGTAGTATTGATCAATGCCAATACCTGCAATACATTTTTGGCCATCACTGGTAGGGTCTATTGGTTTTGCTCTTGAATAGCGAAGTAGCATCTTGTCTCTGAAAGGGCACGTTGAACATTGTGATGATCTGCCCGTTCTCACATGTACCGATCCTGATCTGCATATTGCTCGCCCTACTTTCACGCAGGGATATGCGTGTCAAGTGATTGCTTTGGCAGCTGTGATCTGAGGCTACCATCTTCATTTGGAGTTTGTATGGTACATATAATGCATTTGGACACATCACGAGCTTGCAATACTCTTGGAGTGCCACACCAACTTCGTATACTGTGTTTTTATATGGGGGTATAAGATTCTGAAATTTGGAAAAATGGCTAAGTTGGGGTCTCCTTTTCGGTTCGGCCTGTCACTCTCCGCGATACGTCGTATTATGCTGAGGAAATATAACTTTCACACGTTAAAATCTGACCAAAAGCACCATAACCCATCTCCCACAATACGCAGGGACGGGTCAGGCTTGGAAGCCCCGCTGCGCCCAGTCGCCAATCGTGGTGGCACCGATGCGCACTGGGCTCCATTTAATGTGGACCACACCAGAAGAACGTGCTGTGGTGCACGCCACGGCACACCAGGAACCTTGCAGCGCATCCGCGCGTCCAGCACTCAGCCATCGACGATGCCGGGCCTCAGCGCTGCGGAGCTGCCTCCGCAGGCTCTCCACGCAGGCGACGTGATAGAATGCTTCTCGCGCGCTTTCGTGTCGGGGGACAGCAGAGATTTTCGCCGCGCCGTCATCACCAGTGTTGACGGCGGCCGCAACGGTAACTTCCAGATCTCGGTGGACACCGCCGAGGCCATGCCGACCGACATGGTGGTCAAGATGCTCAAGGCGCGGTCCAGCAAGCCAATTCCCGGTATTTGGCGCAAGCTGCGGACGTTCCAGCTGGTCCCTGGGACCTTCGTGGCTCCAAACCTTGCCGGAACGCTCAAAACGGCGCTGAAAGGAGCGGTCACACCCGCTTGCGAAGTTGTCCGTGAGGCGCTAGAGGACGCGTGCGGCGAGACCGTCCCAGAAACACCTCAGAGCAGCGTATGCAGCTCCCAGGACCGAGTGTCCGGGTTGGAGGACGTGCCGGCGCCCAGCGCTCCCAGCAGCGCGATTTCAGCGCCAGCAGACAGCGGAGGACCTTCCCCCACTTATAACTCCCGTGATGCAAGTGGGGGAAGGTTCGCCAGATCGTCAGCGTGCAGCTCCCCGGTTCTGAGTCCGGGTCGGAGGACGTGCACGTGCCCATCGTTCACGGCAGCGCGAATTTAGCGCCGCCGCACAGCGGAGGAGCATTCGCGACGTCTCGGCCCAATGCTGCACGCGAGGAAAGTTTCGTGCGGTCGTCCGTGGACGAGATCGTGGGCTTCGTGTCCTCCGAAGAGGGCCTGGGGCTGCAGGTGGCTTCAGCCGGTGACCAGTCAAGCTCTGTCAGCGACCAGAAGTTGGTAGCCTACATGCGGGCCATCCCCAATCGACACGTGCGTGGCAAGATCCGGCACCAGGCCTCCAAGTAGCGGGCCCAGTGACACGTGCCCAGGTCGCGGAAGCGCCGACACCTGGTCAAGTGCGCGTTCACGAGGAGGGGGAGCGTGATCTACCACGCGAAGGCGTTCAAGCCCGTGAAGTTCGAGGCCCTGATGAAGAGCCCCGAGGTGGTGAAAGAGGTGGAGAAACTGCACGCCCGGCGAAGGTTGTACGAGGAGCCCTCATCCAAGAAGGAGTGCCCTCACTGCTGCACTGTGCAGTGGCCGGCCGAAGTGGAGGAGCTCACGACGTGCAAGCGTAACGGGGTCAAGATCCCCGACATTGGGAGCTTCGACCGCTGTAGCTGCTTCGGGGGCTGCTTCTTGGACACGTGCTCGAACGTAGCGTCCGCGTCATTCTGCACCCCCAACTATTGCAAGCTTGGGGCGAGGTGCAGCAACGCTCCGCGGACGCTGGACACGGTCAAGTTGTTCGACACGGGCCGGGTCGGTCTCGGTATGTACACCACCACGGCGCTGGACGTCGGCGACGTGATTGGTGGATACTTCGGGGAGCTGAACGAGTTTGCGGCCGTCGTTGAAGGTCAACCTGCTCTAGCGCTCAAGGATAACAGCGGGTACACAATGCTGTACAACGCCAAGTCTGTGCTGGGCAACTACGTCTACGTGGATGCGCTGAGGTGCGGATCGATAACGAGCTTCCTGTCGCACTCCTGCCAGCCGAATGCAGCATTCGTGGAGCAGCAGCCCCGCTCCCGAGTGCGCGTCCTCGTCAAGATGCTCAAGAACGGGAAGGCTGGCGCGCAAGTGACCGTCCACTACGGGAACGAGCACTGGTTCAAGTGCGCGTGTGACGGATGCTGGGCAAACCGCACTGAGATCGGTGGTGCTCCGCCACGCCCAGTAACTTCAAGCGGACCAGCTCGAACACCCTGCGTGAGAGGGTTATGGGTGGGCACACGGTGAACTCAAAAGCGCGGGTACTACTCGATTGATCCTGGCAGGACGCACTCAGCTCCCTCAAGAGTGTCCCCATCTTGAGCCGGCGACGCAGCGTGTAGTCCCGCTTTACCAACGCGTTGAATGTCTCGGCGGGGTTGTTCGTGGAGGCGAAGTCAGTGGGTGTGGCGAACATCTGCCATGGCCAGTCAGCCACTGCGCGTGACAATATTGCGCGAACAGAACTAAAAGCGGGTCGCTCATCCAGGCTTGTAAGATGGGACGCAGCATCCCCAAATACTCCGTCTGGCTGCGCGCAAAGTGCAAATCGTAAAGCCCTCGTAGTGCTCTTGCTTGTGCACGCGAGGAAAGAAGCTTCACCCGCTCCTGGATGTGCTTCATGACGTGGAAGAAGCACATCAGGAAGCGGTACTGGGGATTGTCGCCGAAAACCGCAGCGAGAGCGTTGCATTGATCTCTGCCGCTGTCCGTCATAGCGTAGTTGACAGTTAGGTGCTTCCCAGCCACCCAGAAGTACACACTGCGTTGGGACAGCAAAGCATCCTGGAACATCGGCTGCGTTTCCTTCGGGATGACGAACAGGGCCACCAGGTGGAACCTCCGCGATCGGTCCGACACCCCGACAACCAGGACGGGGTAGTCGCACTGGTTGGTCTTGTATGTCCCGTCTAGGTGGAGGATGAAGCTCTCGGGCGGCACGGTCAGGCGCAACATCAGCGCCTTCGTCGAGATGCCCACTAAGAACGGCTTCATGTCGGAGCCGTTGCCCACTATGGTCTTGCTCAGATCGTCCATGCGCCAGGCGAAAGTGAACGCTTGTGTCATGGGCTCGGACCCGGAGTATGCGCGCTCGCAGATCCAGGCCGTGAGGTCCTCCACGCGGTCTTGGTTCTCCATCTGCGTGCGGCTGTAGTGATTGACAAAGTTTTGACCATCTTCAGACCAAGTAACTCCTTCAGGGGGGGGGGGGGGGGGGGTCGAAAACGTGCGCGACAGCGCATGTCGAATGCGCATCGGCCGCAGGTCGCGGCAGAACGCCTTGTGCGCCAGGGTGAGGTTCTTGGGCGCCGGCGACGGGGTGGTCGAGTTGTGCTCGCCAAACTCGAACACAGAGACCTTCTCCGTGGTCAAGCACGTGAGCATCTTCCCCCGCCACGCGCACTTGATCGGGCTCGCCGCGGCGCAGGAATCAGCACTGCATTCTAGCAGGCGATAGCGCATCTTGTGCTCACATGGTGCATTGCTCTTGTCGATATCAAATGACTTTAGCTTTGACACCACCGCCTCGGCTTCGGCCGCGTCCACCTCCACAGCGACATCTCGCCACTATACCCGCCTCGGCATGCTCGCCGCTCGCCGTGCCTTCCGGGAATGCCGTGGGTCACACCACAAATGACCGGGAGGCCGCTGGCACACATTCACCCTACCCGCAGCCCTTTTGCGCGCTTCCCCCGGCATCACCTCGTATGGTGCTGGCAGTGTGCTGGTCCATCTGGGAGGGTGCTGACCATGCCCACGCAGACTTATTGTGCTGGTACAGGACTGTATGGTGTGCGTAAGGCGTTCTCTATCATGCTACGTGCTGTGCATCAATGCAAGCGCATATGCAGCTTGTGTGTTACGTAAGCACGGATTTTTCACTGACCTGCCTGTGTTGTCATCCCCTAACTTTTTTATATACAATCAGCAAGCTTAACACATGTTGTGACGGGGCACACAGCACCTTGCACAGAGGAAGTGCTAGAGAGCGTAAGCTCTCGGTGAACAACAAGTTCACGGTTCCCGGTCTAAGGGACCCGACTACGACTTAGACGGTAGGTTTAAAGACTGAATATATTTATAGGTGAGTCAAGCTTGATCCTTACAAACTCTAAGTCAACTATAGTAAAAGCTAAACAAGTGCCCAATGGTTGGCTCACCGCCAACCGGTACCACGTACCATGGGCACAAAAGAGAGACATCCCGTCACTCTTTATGTAACATGGGTACACGTCGGTGTACCCCGTTACATCCTCCCCCACTTATCTGAGAATCACACCTTATTCTCCAATCAGAAGGGAGAGAATTGGAACTCCCAAATTGGGAATTCCCGGGCGCAGCCACAGCACGGCTGGCGCGCCCTCTCGACAGTCACGCAGTGACTTGTGTCCGTGGCGGACACCGCGAGGTGCTTCCTTGCACAGAGGACGATGTCGGCCGCGAAGCCGCCGTCCTTAGCAACTCGCGTTGCGGTGCTAGCAAGCGCACAGTGCTTCGGCACGGGATGCTACTGCATCCAAACTTGCGGTGGTTCTCCTTGACCACCTGCAGTTCACTTGGGAGGAGCCGTGGGCCGTCCCTGACACTTCGTGTGTCTTGTGTCTCCCGTGTGGGTCGACACCATCCCGGGCATCACATAGCCCAAGAGTGGAGGGAGCTCGCAGCTCACCTCCTGCCATGATAGCGGACCCGCATGGGTTACGCTAGTCATGGCTGAGCGCGTGAAGCATCGGCGCCGTACACGCGCTCAGATCATTCGTTGACCAAAGCACTAAGCATCGTGCTTCGTCGTAGTGATACGACGGGTGCCATTAGCAGCCTGCTCATCAATAAGAGCATTTCGGGTAGAGCAGCAAGCTCCACCCCGCGTCTAGGTCGTCGTACCATAGACGCTTCGGTGTCGGACATCGACACCGAGGTACCCATCGGTACTTGAAGCATGGTGGAGAGTTACATGCACTCTCTACCACCTTCACTCTGGTGCCGGCGATTGCTTCGTGCATCGCCAAGACCGGGACACGGTCGGAGTGTGTGCAAGCCTGCACGACACTCGGTCTTTTTCATGACCACGACGGCGTACGGGCCTGTGAGCCCATACGTTAGTGGTTCGCCGTGTACTACGGCTACCACTAGAACATTGAGATGTTCCGAGTGCGTGCAAGCATGCACGGCACTATGACCGCGTCGGCGTACGGGGCTGTGCTCCCGTACGCCAGAGGTACGCCGCGTGTTCAATGTACCACGGCTGCCTCGAGTGCCGCAAGCGTGCAGCACTGATGCTGAACAGTTGTTGGCTCATGCCAACAACAGCTTCCGTGAGGAAGCTAGTCTCTCTAGAGACCTGGGAGGAGAGGTATTTCCGAACCCGTCCCCCTCTTACGATTGATCCCCCTCCGGGGTGACCGAGTCGACCGCGGCTAGAATTCATCCAGCCCGGGAACAGTTTGAGTCTGTGCGACTTGACGTGGAACGATATTACCCACGTCGGGTGAAGCCACCATGGGCTCACCTAGTGTGTGGAACTATGTTACCCACACAGGAAGCGCAACCCGCGTCTTCCTCTTCAGTTAAGGTCTGGGCGACCGGGCGATATACATTGCGCCAGGCACGACGTCAACCATGTGACTCGTGCCGTGAATTGAAACACTGGGTTCTTCGGAACCCAAGCGCAGCTTGCGCTTTGGTATACAAGGGTCAGCAATGCTGACACCTCGGCCTTTGGTAGCAGCTGATAACCGGCTGCACCATCGAGCCGACCGTGTGTCTGAGGAGCATAGCTCCGAGTCGTTCATTGCGACTCCGGTCTGGTACGTGCGCAGACCCGACTTTCGGCGGCGACGGTGTCGTCGGCGGTCATCGGGACGTGAAACTAAGTTACCCACGTCTTGGTGGCGGTGCCAGGAGTCTTATCGACTCCGTGTGGAACTTGGTTACCCACACAGGAGGTGTTTATAGCAACTTCCAGCTGGCCACGATCTCGGCCGTGGACTTAAACCACAGGTCCGGTTGTGCCACTCGGCACTACTGAAGTCGAAGCCCGTACGGCGCGACGACTTCTCGGCGATGGTCGCTGTGGTACAGCGCAGCCACACATGCCGGGCAAGACGCCCTGTCCATCGGCTAAGCCTTTGGCGGTCCGCGAGGGTTACCCGCGATGGACATGGTCTTGCGACCTGTGGACGTAGTTACGCATAACTACGTCAACAGAACTCTTCCAGGACGTTCCTGTCCAGAACAGAAGAAGAGTTCAACTCTTCAGGAGAGGTCTCCGGTTACAGGAGTGCTATCTCCCCAGCCTTCATGCTGGCCTGGAAGTCGTGCAGCGACATTCCCTCGAGGTTCAGAAACTCTGACACCTCCGGCAGGGCGGTCAAACTTATGACCGCCGCCTTGACTTGACAGGTCTCGCCGTCGAAGATGTGATAGCATCTTCGGCCGGCCGTGCCTGAGGAGCGTTGATTACTCCGAGTCGCTCGTGGCGACTCCAGTCTGTTTCAACAGACTCGGCTTACGGCGGCGACGTCGTCAATGCCTACCCCGGCGTGGTTCTTCGTTACCCACGGCCGGTGGTGACTCAAGGGCAGAGTCGGGAATCTCATCGACTCCGTGTGGCCCATTGTTACCCACACAGGAGGTGCTCTCGGCAACCTCAGCCCTGGCCACGGTCTCGACCGTCTTGGCCTCACGTGGACTTGTTCTACTGGGGAGCTGACATCCCCTGGCGCTGATACAGTCGAGGCCTGTATGGCGCCACGATCAGGAGCGGTGGGTGTTGCTGGCGTTGCAGCTCCCCTCGCTGGACTATTAGTCCTGTCCACCGGCATTGCCTGTGGCGGTCCATTGCCCGCAGTGGACGGTGTCTCAACACCTGTTGCAGCTGCAACTACTCCGACGACTTCCGTACGTCGGTGGACGCCATTGCGCCTGGTAATCCTTTCGAATACCGTGTGTTCTGGCAGAGGTGGGATCATGACTCACCAATGCTCTGCCAGAAGCTGGGTGCCGGTTAGCCTAGATGGCTTTCCGACACCAATTGCTTCAGGGTGCGTGCGTCCATGGCACGGCGCACCCAAGCGGACGCCGTACGTGTCCACGACCACGTACGGGTTGCAGCTGTTCAGGTGTGTGAACTTGACAGCAAGGTCTATGCAGACCATTGCCGATGCTCTCTCACAGAGAGTTGGCAATCGCTCCGGCGGCGTACGAAAGCATTCGACGCCCCTGGAACTAAACGTTCCTAGGGATATTAACATCCCCGTACACTCACGTGTACTAACGGCAACCCAGCGTTGCCATCACCGATTCGAGACATAATGTCTCTCGTAGGCTAAGCCTCCATGGTGTGCACCACCCGCACACCCGTCACGGAGACTCAACTCTCCCCCCTCTGGGGAACCCGCCATTACTGGTGGCCGGAGTTCCCTCGGCCACCTGGCCGCGGCTTGCGCCAGCGACCATTAGGCCCTTGGGGTTTGAGGGATGGGCTCTTCCCCACCCCAGTCGAAGGACACACACGTTGGTAGTGTCCTAGTCCGTCGCATTTATAGCAGCGGACCGAGCCAATCTCAGCAGAGCTCAAGTCCATAGGCTCTGGCTCGTTGTTCGCAACGACAAGTTGCGCAACAACCGGAGTACCAGCCCGCTTATGGCTGTACTCCTCCTGGAGGGCGATCTTAATCGCCTCCTCCATAGTGGATGCATGCACGCGGAATAACTGCGTGCGTGCGGGACCGATCTTCAGGCCGTCCATGAAGACCGTCGTCTTGACGTCTTCGGGCAGAGGGTTCCCCACCAAAGATGATGCCAATGTGCGCATCTCTTGTACGCACTCGTACAGCTCGCGCTTCCCTTGTTTACAGGCGAGGAAGCGTGAGCGCTGGCGGAACGCATCGTTCGCCGGGAGAAACGCAGCGCGAAGCCGCTCGCACAACTGTTCCCAGGATGCAAAGCATCCAGGAGACGTCGTCTCCAGCGTGTACGCCCAATTCTTGGCACGACCGCTTAGGTTGGACAACGCGAACGCAACGCGAAGTCCCTGATCCGAGATGAGACCCGCCCTCATGGCGATCTCAACTTCTCGGATCCAGAAGTGAAGGTTTTCACCTTCCTTCCCTTCGAACGCAGGCACAGCCAGCCGCAAAGGCTTCGGCTGGACCGGCTTCGGCTGGACCAGCTTCGGCTCGGCCACAGAGGCCTGCAGGTTTCCCTGCACGTGAGCAATGAGCTCACGTTCATACGTGTCGAACGCGTTCACGCGTTCGACTTGCTCGGCTGGCGTCACCGACGCCAAGCCTCGGAGGACATCCCTCCCAAAGATGCCTCCCATCTTTCGAACGGACTCGAACTGCGAGTCGTTCAAGTGAGGAAACTCACTTCGTTCCATAGTGGCTCAGGCTTTGAGACCACAGAGGATTCAGGTAGTCCAATCCTACCCGCGTAGGCGTGGATTGACTACAAGTGCTACCAAGTGTGACGGGGCACACAGCACCTTGCACAGAGGAAGTGCTAGAGAGCGTAAGCTCTCGGTGAACAACAAGTTCACGGTTCCCGGTCTAAGGGAACCGACTACGACTTAGACGGTAGGTTTAAAGACTGAATATATTTATAGGTGAGTCAAGCTTGATCCTTACAAACTCTAAGTCAACTATAGTAAAAGCTAAACAAGTGCCCAATGGTTGGCTCACCGCCAACCGGTACCACGTACCATGGGCACAAAAGAGAGACATCCCGTCACTCTTTATGTAACATGGGTACACGTCGGTGTACCCCGTTACACATGTAGTGTAGCATACGCAGTTTAGATGGTTAAGTACTTCTCTGTGATAGGATATTTGTATGACTGTTACAATTTAAGCGGTATTCATGATTTTTAATGTCTTTAACGCGGTGAACGTCTCGGGCTCGATGGGTAACTCTCATTCTATGATAACTATACTTCAAATGGGCACTGGACTTTGTGCTTGGATTGATAGCACTCGGCTACTATCAGTAAAATCTCTAACAAAAATATTGAAGAAGACCTACGCGTTTTGCTGTGCACCACTAAGAAAAACTCGAGTATCCCTACAGTAGTCCCAGAGCGAGCTCCTAGATAAGACGTAGCAAATCCCATAAGCCGACGAGTACTTCTTGTTGGTCCTCAACATTAATCAATCCCTACAGGGCCGCCACTAGCAAAATCTTCATTGCCGGTGCCAGTCCAAAACTATCGGAAGGGAAATGTTTCCAGCAAAGAACGCCTGTGGTTTCTTGAACGAAGTGCAAGGCTGCTCTTCCCACAGCCGAGTTCATTATTCTCATCGACATGAAATCGTCGAGTTCTACTCACTGTTGTATGTCTGTGTAGACATAATGTCGCTCATTACCCACTGCTTCGGTCAATTGACTACGACCCTTTGGCAAGTGCTTTTCGTGAAATACCAGTCTATGGTAGTGTGTCGCTGGTTGTGGTGGTGTACGTATTACAACGAATGTCACGGATGTCAATGCTGCTGGTCTGTCGTGTCATATTGGCGAATGGTTCAATCAACCTGTTTTTATGTATTTGTCATACAATCCAGAACTCGCTGGCACACAATGGGACGCTGTTCGTGACTAATTTCATGACGTTCGAGCTGATTATAACATGTCCTGCGTTGATAAGTGCAGACTTTAGCTTTGGCTTCTCCTGGCTTAGCTCCTCGCATGTACAGAATTGTAGAACAAACGTCATAGATCAATGGGAAATTCTCTGAGTTACACAAAGGGGAAACGAGCTACTAACGTTGGTGATGAGCTGTGACAAGGTATTTCTGACCCATGGCATAGTGAATGGACCGATCACGCTACTGAAGACGGGTCTTTGACATAAAAGCATGGCAATGCATTCGTTCAGAGCTCTGGTGAGTGACGTTAGACAGCTCTGTGAACATAGCTGTTGCCTAAGTATTAAGGGGATCCATCAGTAAATTTGTGATCCAGCTCATCAAATCTCTGCATTGCCTTACCAAAGGAGCCAACAAGCTAGCAGTGCCATAGAAGTGGAATATCTTGCGGATAAATGCCATGTAGCTAATACGTGCGTATCGTTTTGGAAGTGAGGAGGGCATTCATGCAAAGTTAGCTATACAGTAACGTCGTACCAGTTGTTCAAGACCAGCCCACAAGCTTCAGTATCCGGTGTAAGATCAGCAGAATACATGATAGGGCTGGACGTCCAAGCGCAGCGTTAACGGGGTTCCTACGATAAATATCAAATGATCGTAAAACCCACCAGAAGGAACGGCTGCAACAGCAAAGGCCGAGTCCCATTCTAAACCCTGAATGGGCGAAAGCGATGACAAAAGCAGGAGTCAGCACTGTGATGCTAAGCACGACCTACAGCAATAATTATCAAAAGCAAACGGTGGAGCTGTCAGAGCTGGGTTTGCTCACGAAATCACTGTAGACATGCACTATCGCTGGAAGAACTTACAATTCGGTGCAAGCGCCGTGTGAAACAGAAGAACTGGGACACGATGATAACAAGTAGTCCTAGCTGTGGCAGGATAAGCAGTACAGTTCGTCCAGTCGCGTCGGTGCGAGTTATCTCGGTAATGAACTCCCAACCACACACTGCCACGCCCAACTGAGAGAAAAATAAACGTCAGTATACTTGCAAATGAAACTGCATTGGCATTGTTGATGTACCATCGTCGTTCGGAAGGGGACTGAACAAAGCTGCAGCGTGTACTGGGTGCTGGCGTTAGCCTCGCCAGCTCGAGCCATGCGCCACCGCTCCAGCATTCCTTGTGCTTTTGTATTATCGGGTATAGCCTCTTCTTCTTATTCAGCCGGTTTGTTTTCGTCTTATTGAGCTTATGCAGAAGCAAAAAGTTAGAACTACGAGAAAGATTGGGCAGGGCAGTTAGCACCTTCTGAAGCATCAAGTTTTCACCCGTGAACATCGAAGCGGATGTCATGTTTCTCCTTCATCCACGTCAGGGCATGATTGTCGTTTGGCTCCGTGACCACCGCCAAAATGGGTTGGTCTGGGTCTTGAGTATCGTAGATCTGGGGAATGGACCAATCCAGAAGCAGCAGAATGTCGAATTTGTTGGGAGCTTTGATCTGCAACGTATCCACCGAGGGATTCCACATCGGAATGTTTGTCTGCAGCCAGTACGCAACACTCAGGTGGCTGTTTTCCAGAGCCTTTTCAATGGCTTTGACGGTACAGCTCTCAGATCGATTCGTAAAGAGCCACTTCACCATTTCCAGGTGGTCATTTGCAGCAGCTGAGTCCATTGCTCTAGTGGTGCAACCTTCCGACCGATTGCGGTGAAGCCATTGCACCACTTCCAGATGGCTGCAGCCTTGTTCATCGCCTTTCTCGAGCAACCCTCTGTACGGTTTTCATGCAGCCATTGCAGCATTTCGAGATGTCCATTAGCAGCTGTGTTGTCCATCGCCCTCGTTGTACAGCCGTCGGAACGAGTTTCATGCAGCCATTGCACCACAGCCAAATGGCCGTGTCCTGCTGCCACATCAATCGCATTCCCAAATGGAGGCAACCACGCAGTATCGTCGGGCTTGTCGATATCGTGGAAATACTTGAGAACTTCCAGACGTCCGTGTTTCGCAGCCACCTCAATCATGAAGCCATGCGAAGCGTAGTGGTGGTGCTTGAGCAGCCACTTCACCGTCTCCAAATGGTTATTCTGGATAGCCAGCCGTACAGGCTCTTTGAAGTTGTCGGAATATCCTTCCTCATAGAGGTACTGTATCACTTCAGTATGACCTCTTGCCGCAGCAAGGTAGAAGAAATGCTCCGGTCCCGCACTGTGGTGATGCTGGTACGCCTCTGTAATACGAAGTCCAACAGGGTGCTCCATGATCCATCGAACGATCGCAACGTCTCCGAACTTGCACGCCTCTTTCGTAGCATAGAACCATTCACTCGACCAGTCGAACCGAGGATGAAGGCGAGGTGGAGAATGAAGTTGCATGATCCGGTGCATCAGGTCCAGTCTCCCCACTCTCGCCAGCATGCAAATGGCCACGGCAGCGCAATGCTCATCTTCACGAATGTACCCGTCCTCCAACAACCTCTCCACTGTTTCTGGATGCGGATCATCGTGCGAAAACTCCACAATCGACCTCCCAGCAGGCAAGAAAAACATGGCTAGATCCATGTCGGGAACTCGAAGAGAGTACTCCACGGCCCACCGAACTTCATCATCGTCGAGTTTGTGCGGCGTATTTTCATACAACCACTGAGCAATTTCCGGATGTTTCTGTTCAATGGCGTGCAGCAAACTGCGTCCACCCCAATGGACCCTAATTCCATTTTCTGGCATCCCTTGTGAAATTTTGGGAACACTTTCAAAGGGCACAATTCCACCTACGACTTCCACGGCCGTGTGACTGTGCTCGTAGTACCGTCCTGCATCTTTTCCAACAGAAACTTCAAAATGGGTAAATGCCCATTTTTCGCCGCTGCTTCCACCACATCCACAGGCACAAAGCAGTTTGTAAAATGGCCAAAAAGCCACTTCATCACGTCCAGGTCGCCGCGCTGTGCCACAATTTCAGTGGATTTCCGGAAGTGCCATAAAAATTATTCCCTGTCGGATCGGAGGTGGTTATTTAAAGTCCACGTGGACGATCTGGTCTCGGGCATTTCACAGCTGCTGACCCAAATCCAGTCCAATAATTGCGTGAGGGCCCAAAAGCGCAGGCTGCACACAGTGAGAGCGTCGGAGGCGGGCCCAAAAAACAGGAAATGATCGGCCCCAGCTGTTCGAGGGCGTCCCCATGGGCCTGTCGCGCAGAACCTGGTGCACGCAGGAAAGCTGGAAGAGCATGGCCTTGGCTTGGCGGCAAAGGGAAAGTGGCGAGGTACAAGATTTGGTCTGTTGCGATTGGCCATATTATTTGTGGTACATGTGGCATATCATGGATTTATTTACGGGGTTGTACTACAGCAACCTAGAAGAAGAAAAGTTTTGTAGGAAGAAAAGAAACCGATTTCTGCGATGGTAGCGAAGGAAAACGTTTCGTTCACTTAATTATCGACGGGCGTGCAGGATTGGGGTTTGGATTGTATGAATACGTCGTATAGATTGCATTTACTCGAATTCCTAGTTCAGATTTTCTTTGTCGAGTCCAAACTCTGAGTTTTCAGCTTCATCAAGGACACAGTAGCCAGGGATCCACTTTGACTCTCATCGAAGTTGCAATTCTCACATCCACATCCCAACGTCTTCATCATACGTCTTGTGGCTTCCGTCAAACTAAGATCGCGCAGAAGTTACGACAAAATCTGGAGTGAACGGCAGGCCAATGTTCATACAAGAACAACATCATCCCAAACGTGGTAATACTGTACGTGTCGTTTGTGGAGATGTACACGAGCGTTGGAATGTGCGCCTGCATTACAGCACGTTGAAATGCCATGGTTGCGCAACTCGCTCGTCAGGTTATATGTAACCATTTGACCAGCTCTAGATATCCCGTACCAGTCGCTATGTCCATCGCGACCACGTCCACCGCGGCCGCCGTGTTTCCTTCGGGCAGATTTTCGTGAAGCCATCGCACCACGTGTAAGTGGCCTCCAAACACTGCATCAGCCATAGCACATGAGGTACATCCCTCTGATCGATTCGACTTGAGCCACTGAACCACTTCCAAATGTCCTCTCTTTTGGTGCACCCTTCGCTTCAGTTTGCGTGAAGCCATGTAACCATGTTTAGATGCCCATGAGCTGCTGCTTTATCCATGGCAGCTGCTGAACACCAAGTTGGCGGGGCTACCTTTTTGAGATTGTTCAAGCGACCACGTTCCTTGAATCGACATTTCACTTGCTGATTCTCAGGCTGCGACGCACTAGATTATTGTTGTATTGCACTTTTAGTTTCTTCATCAGGTATCCCAGACTCCAGAATCAGCTCGAGATCATGTAGGAACCCGACTGTCTTCAAATCGCCACTTCTTACAGCCCAGTCAATGCAGTTTAGAGGAATCTCCTTGTGCTTGGAAAATTGTCTACCAGCCAGTTTGCAACATTCAGCCAGCCTTTGGCAACTGCTCACGAAATGAGGATTCGTATCCATCGACTATTCCCCGCTCGTAGAGGTATAGTTTGTCCACTCGTAGTCACTTTTCTCTTCGTCCTTTGTTGACCGAAGATGATTCGTTAGAGGCCACCTGGAGGTCCTTGTATGAACACTGGTACAACTTGCATGCCAGCTCCAGTCCAACAAATCGATAGAACCAAATTCACAGGCCTCACTTAGCAACAGATAAGGCGCGGGCCCCAGAAAACTTGAGATTATCCCCCTCCCCACATGTATCAAGTCTTCAACTGTTGCAACACCAAAGCCACAGTCTTCAGAACGGCATGACATCTTGCGAAATCAATTCTTCTCGACGGATAGTGTCCCAGTGATGCCAAAAGACTGGAACGGTCCTGGCAATGTGGTCAGGTGGGGAGGTCATGCCACCCGTGAAGCAGTTAACAAGAAATATTTCCACATTATGGCGTGGTTGGATGAACATACGCCACATGAAAATGACCAAGACGAAATGGACGAGGTTGTTGGAGTTGCGAGGTTCGGTCGCGTTCGCAGAGACGATCTTGCCTCCGGATACGAGGGTGGTGAACTATCTCCTTGACTATGCGCAGCCGGATGCGATCCAGTGGTTGCTGGACAACGGGTTCATCAAGAAGAATAAAGATGCTTCTGCGTTTGCCATCTTGACTTTGGCTCGCACTGGGAACTTGGACCTGATGAAACAAGTTGACAAACTGCATAGCCGGAAGCGGTTGAACAAAGACTGGATTGACAAATGGGATTGGGCCATGGATTCTGCGAGCGAGCGTGGAGACCTTGCTATGGTCAAGTGGATGGCGGAGGATCGAGCAGGGCGCGCAGTGCTCGCCCGCATCAAGGACGATAGCGTCTTCAACATCTGTAAAATGCTCGATAGTGCAGCGAAGACAGGCCACATTGACGTGTTGCAATACCTTTTTGAGCATGGATGGCCTGATGAAGACGCCGATACTTTGTTAAACGCGGCTGCTGGAGGCCAGCTAGACTGCGTGAAATGGCTGCTTGATAACGCCCCGCCCTACAGCCAGGACAACAACGCGGATGGTGCAGTAGTATCCGCGGCAAGAAATGGTCACCTCGAGATGTTGCAGTTCTTCCATGAACTCCATCTCAATGAGTCAGCGCAGCCAAAACACGTCAACGGTGAGCCAAGCTCGAAGCGCAGGCGAACGGGTCAGCCTGTGGATTGGTGGGCTCGAGCGGAAAAGGCAATGGAGGAGGCTGCAGCTAAAGGGCATCTTGAGGTCGCGAGATGGCTACACGCAAACCACTTCGAAGGCTGCAGTAAATTCGCCATGGATAAGCCCGCGCAGAACGATCACTTGGAGGTCTTGAAATGGCAACACGCGAACACGGACGCTGGTTGCACGACAAGTGCAATGACTAATGCCGCCTTCAACGGACACCTGGAGGTCTGCAAGTTGCTGCACGCGAACCGATCGGAGGGATGTACAGCTAGCGCAGTCAAATTCGCCATCGGCAACGGGCATTTGCACGTTGCGTACTGGCTTCGACTCCGCTACCCGCAGTTCATCCCCGAGCATAACCGGCTGTGGAAGTATCCGCTAAACACGTTTGACATGCTGATTTTCTTGCAAGACCACTACCCCACGGTGCTTACTCTGGAGTTCGGACGTGGGACGAAGAGCGACCTCCGGTACGAGAACGCTAGAGGAGGAGATCACCTCATCGCGCAGTTGCTAGATCCGAAATATCCTGGACACCCAACTGAAAGACATCAGGCCAATCATGATTTAAAGCACAGTACTTCGTAACTTTTCTTGCGTGGAAGATAGCAGCGAAGGGTAAGTTGCTAGTGGTGAAACATCGCGTGGCTGGCACACCACCATATATCAAACAAATTCGCTTGTCGGCGTCGTTTGAGACGAGTTGTTGTAGTCACTAGCGAGCAATTGAAATCGTGAAAATAAGCAGCAGCTCCCACTTCGGGCAGCTTCATTAATCACGTCAGCGCATGATTCTTCATCGGGGTGCAAACCAGGTTCAATCATCCACTTTACAACCGTTAGCTGTCCATTGCAAGCTGCAGACTCGATAATAGTATCGTTTGCAAATACGTCCTTCGTTGGAAGACGTACTTGATTATGCCAATGAAGCCATATTTCGCTGCCAAACAAGGAGCTTGTTCCGCACAAATTTCCCTGCCCACCGGGTGCTCTAACAACCATTCAACCATCGGCGAATCTCCACGTTTGCATGCTTTTCTAAGTGCGTCACCCCAACTGTGAAGCCAGCTAGAGCTGTGCGGGGGTGGATTGTGCTGCTGTGCAATTCTCTTCATGACATACAGTTTCCCTGTTTCGGCCAGATTTTGAACGGCGAAGGTAGCGTTGTTTTCACTGCGATGGAAGTAGCCGCAGTCCAGGGCGAGCTCGATGATCTCTGGTCTGCTACAAGACAAGGCATGATCCAAGATACAACCACCGGGGGCATCAAGAACGTCACGAAATCCATGTCGCCTCGGTTCAGAGCTACGTAAACTACGGACTCAAGCTCGCATTCGTGGACAACATTTGTGCAGAGCCATTTCACCACGTCACAGTGGGCATTGGAAACACTAGCAACCATAGCATATCCCCAATCAATCGGATTGGTAACGTTATGCTGGAGCAGAGCCTGTAGCACGTGAAGGCGGCCATTCTCAGCAGCCATCTCTGCTACATCTACAAAACCTTCACACTCTGGGGAAAAAATGGTCCAGTATCCACTGCCCTGCATTGGTACTCCCCGTCTTCGCTGCTACTCCCAATGCCTCGGGAATTAACCACCGACTGTAGTAAGTCGCTGACCGCAGGAAATTGCAGGACGCCCAGCTGACCTGATGGAGACACAGCTCGAGTCCCAAATCCAGTTCAACAACTCGATGGAACCGTAAGAACAAGCTTCACTTACCGACATGCTATGAGACGGACTGAGAGAGCTTGACACGTTTTCACCAACGTGTCGTATCCATAGAGTATCGGTCTCTAACCAGTGGCGAAGCACAATTGCTACACACTTCAACAATGGACCTCGGGAGATCATTTCGCCTTCCATATTGCAATCAGATTTGAACCAACGAAAGCGAGACGATCCACTACAAGACTCTGTTTCTCGAATGGTCAAGCCGTGAGTTGTCGAACTTGACTTTGAGCTTGAAAATGTCGTGGAGGAATCCGGATTATGTATGCCACAGAAGGAGCGAGTTATGCCTGTTGAGAGGTATAGTAGACGGGATACTGGTGTAATGGTCGGTTCTGAAAGGGAATATTCGGTAAGGGGTGACCATTCATTGCGCGACCCATTGAGGTGCTTCAATGCAGATGCAGGATTCCTCGCCAAACATCGAGATCTCTGCGGGTGTCTCCAAACCAACTCGTCGCCGTCGCCGTACTCGACACAGACTCAGTCCCGTAGCAGCTGCGATCCCAGTTTCTCTCCAAGATCCGAACGATGGCGACGCGGACGATGATAGCGACGACGGAGAAGATGGCGACTATCTGTCGCCACCGATCCCAATTGTTGTGCTCACAGCTCCCCTTGCAACTGTCCCAGAAGTTCCAAAGTCTCCCGACAAAGATGTTCAAGGGCCTTCAACTCCTGTGCGTGCTATCGGGTTCTCTGTCGCCAAAGCTCGTCGAGTCGGGTTACAAGCCAAAGAGCGACCGGTGAGTAGTGAAACGGGTCTTTCATACTTGATGGAGACTGACGCTGTGTCTCTAGATCCACCGACTCAATGGAGTTCCTTTGGGGATGTTGGCTCGGCGACCAAGTGGGAGAAGGTGGCGTGCACACGCCCCGGACTACGACGAAGAACTGGCACGAGCTCATCTTTTTAAGCCTCCGTTGCCCCCAACGCACACTGATAAAAGGCGTGTAGCAGTTTACTACACGTGTGAGCAGATCGTTCTGTTCAAATTGCTCAAGTGGATGGAAAAAGAGGTGAAAGACAGTCGCCGCGCTGAAGCTGAAGACGTGAAAAGGGAAGAAGGCTCAACGACGCCGCAAATTGGTCTTGGACTTGCCAAGTGGAAGAATAAAATATACCTGGAAGTCCTGCACTCGAGCGTCACCCCAGAACAATATGAAAGTACGGCAACGGATAATGGAGATCCCTGGGCAACGCAACGGGCGGCAGCACTTCAAGAGAAGCACGTGTTCATCTTTGCGTAAGTTGTGGCTCTGTATTACTCGTTGGTATGGAGGATTATTAGCTTACACTGCATTGCTTATCCATTCTTGTTGCTGTTGCTATATCGTTGTGCAGCACGGGCTGCTGCGTCTTTTGGGGACTCACACGTGAGGAAGAAGCTCGTCGTCTTATGATGGTCACGCCGTTTTCGTCTGGTATGATGGATCAAGTTGACGCTCAGGACATGGAATTCAGCTACGGGGACCGATCCAGCATCGCAAAAGATGCCATTGTGCTTTGCTCGCTGGCAGTAACTGAGAAGATCGCATTATCGTTTGCGATGTCGCAGTCAGCCACGTTGGGCGCGTTCGAGACCCGAGTGGAAGACCGCATCCGCTCAACGAAGCATATTCCATCGAGTTTAGCCTCGGTCGGGTCGATCCTGTACTCACAAAACGACATGTCGAAGCTCATCGGTCAGCTTTTCATCGAGCTCGCTGATGTGAACATCCACTCAAACATCTTGGACGAACCAGAGTACTTCATCAAGTCACAGGACAACGACGACTTCAAGTTTCTGTACGAAAAAATGCTCAAGTATCAGGACGTGGCCAGCCGTGTGGCCATTCTGAACAAGCGCCTCAGCATCCTGCGAGACTTGTAAGTCAGATGTGGGCAGCCCCGCAATATGTTCCCGCGTGGATTCTAACACCATTGTGCTGTTTTTTTTTTCTGCAGAGTGGGTGTCCTCAACCAGCAACTGACGCAACATCAAGGTGCCAAGCTCGAATGGATCATCATCTGGATGCTGGTTTTCCAAGTTGTTATTGCCATCGGATGGGAAATTTTCCTGAAGGACATCCTAGGCTACTTCCATTGGGGGTGAAGAGGGCGACAGTCCTGAAAGAACAAAAGGACTAGGATGGCCACCAACCAGCAACGTACCTCAGTACCGAGTTCCAGACTCATGGCAACAATTGACTGGACGTTTCTTGGCTGCCGCAATACACTGAGAACGTTGTAAGTTTTGTCAAATCGAAGTTGGGAAAGTGTTCATCGAGTGCTGACATGGGTTATCGACTACGCTACGCGATTTTTCAGTTCCGGAACAGCGAGGTTGTCAATCCAAACGATTTTCCCAGTCGTAAAATGCTACCTTTGTCACATGGAGTGCCCGTGCACCTGTAAACCGAGGGCTGAGCTGCGCTTGTCCCTCCGCTGGTTAATCCAGCTTCGTAAACCAGCTTGATGCCGGTCTTTTTAAAAGTAGATATTGGAGTGCAGATGGAGAACAACACCGCGGATCTTCTTCATCTTGAAAATGTGAAGCTGTTTGAGCTGTGCCAAAGCATGAAAGACACAAGCACAGCATCATAGTCAAATGGTCCCAGCATTAGCAAATTCCTCGCGTGGGGGGTTCGCAGCATGTTGCAATATGCATTGCTTGGTATACAGCTTATCTATCTCTATCTCAGCACCCGGTATTCATCACGAGGAGCCAAGTCGCATTTCCAGCCACGGCGTCTTTTCCGTTTTGGTTAAAGCCTGTTCACTCGAAAAACTTGGTAGCGAACGTGAGGTACGCAGTGTGGCCGCGGATCTCGTCATCCTTCTTGGCCACAATGTGTTCTCCCACCCCGCCAGCCACGTACTTGCGCTTCCGTCCGCCGTTCTTCTTGCGCTCCTGCTTCTTCTCTTCCTCCGTCTTGACCACGTCTCCCTCCTCAACAGCAACTGCGTTCTCCGGCTTCGCCTTCTTCCCGAATCCAAAGTCTGGCACGGGCAAGTCGATCCGTCTCGAGTTGTACGGTACCAACCTCGTCTCGATCGTGCGAATCACTACAAAAACACCAACAAAAAGTCAACCTCCCCCTCTTTCTTGAAAGAAAACCTCAAAAACTCACACTCAAAGTTTGCATCTCGCAGCGCTCCGCACGTCTTCTGCACTTGTTCGATGCACGGCGAGTAGGATGCAAAAAAACCTCCTTGCTTGAGCATCTTGGCGGCGTGGCCGATGGCTATCCAGGGCATAGGCAGGTCCAGGAACACGAGGTCGATGGAGCCTTCCAACGCTTCGGGGAAGCCTTGCTCGCACGCATCTCTGCACTCCACCGTGATGACGCTTTCCAGGCCGTTACGCTTGAACTCTTGGCGCGCGATCTCCGCGCGCACCGCGTTGAACTCGAAGGTGAACACGTGGCCGTGGGGTGCCACTGTACGCGCGAAGCTCGTAGTGAGTGCGCCGCTGCCCGTGCCGGACTCGACCACGCGCGAACCGGAGCGCAGTGCCGCCGCGAAGGAGATGGCGCTGGCGTCCAGCGTGAAGACGATCTGCGTGCGGTGGCGCAGTGCGCGGCTCCAAAGCTCGGGTGTTGGGGCCAAGAGGATGAGGTACCCGCGCGCGTTCTTCTTGCGCGAGATGATCTTGGAGCCGAAGGGCTGCCCGATCATGTCGTTGTGGTAGAAGGCGCCGTGGCGGTTCTGGTAGATGGCGTCCCGTTGTGCGTAGCAGTAGGTGAGCGAGTTGTGCGTCTCGAAGAGAATGACGAGCGCGCCTTCCTGAATGAGCGGAGAGGACTTCCACATGGAGTTGGGGATGGTGCACACGGACGCCGCATTCACCTCAGCGGAAGGCATCGCGGCCATAGTCGTCTGATGATAGTTGAGTGGCAGTGACGCTTGAGGTGCTGAGTGGTGTGGTGAACATGAGAGACAACATTCGGACGACATTCGGACCAAAGATCGCATGGTAAACTTCGCGTGGAAGGTATGCGCACGATGGCTTTTTATAATGGTTTCGATAAGTTATTCCTCTCTCGTGGTGTCCTCGTTTGTTTGAGCCACCACTTGTCTCTCTCCTTGACGCACAACGACGACTAGGACGTCACTCTTGTGCAGACAATACACGGTTGAGTTCCTCTCCTCTCGACCTGCCATTGCAGACGTCTAGTTCTCCTCGGAGCTGTCGTAGTTGGGGTCGTTGCGGTCCACGGCAGCGATGGCGCCCTCCTCCTCGGTGGAGACGCCCCAGTTGTGCGCTCCGGCGCCACCCTTCTTGGGGCCTCCCACGCCCGAGCCCACGGGGCCGCGCGACTGGCGGTCCTTGTGGTCATTCTTCTTGTTGGCGAGCTCGCGGCTCTGTGGCATGGCTGTGAATGGGTGCGACTTGATCACTTGGCTGCAGTTTGGATTCTGAGCCTCGACGGCCAAGTTGATCTCTTTAGGGACGTCACCTCGCCTTCTTCAACATGCAATGCACGCTTAACAGCAGCGCATTTGTATCGGGATCCAAGGACGGGTGGCATGTGACGCCGAATGTCTATGCTGCGCCGGTCTTTGTCGCAGAAAAGTGTGCGGCACATCAATTGGTGTGTCGCACACATCGGCGGATCAACTTCAACGTGGTGTTGTGGTGTTGCGCACACGAAGCGGCGTGGCACCGTAACGGACCGAAAGCCTCGTTGGGACACAGCATCAACGAGCAGCAAGCATGCTGGGCTGGTGTTCATACTCGCCGCTCGTCGCAGTAGTAAGCAGCAGCAAAGCGGCGCGGCAATATTTCACCGGTCTGAATGATATTGCTGGTCGCGTTGCCGACAGGAGAGCAAGTCCGGAGACAAGAAGTTTTCGAGACGCCGTGGCTAGTTCTGCCATGCGATTGCTGCTGCTGTAAGGCATCGGCGCTGCGTCCAGATGGGCTCGTGTCCCCAACGTGGCTTCGTTTCGTCATCTCGTCGGGCTTTTGTGTCGGATAGGAGTTGCCCAGACGCTATTCCGATAACCGCCGCAATCACCTGCATCACCTCTCCAGAGGTCGCGAGGTACGTCAGCGCTGGCGGAACGAGCACGCTGCTCCTTGGAAGCTGTTGCTCCCAGTCATTCGCACTTGAACCAGTTCTAAATCTCTTCACCACATTCGAATTCGCGCTGTTCAAGAGTCTTCCGACCATGAGCTTCAGGACCGCCGTGTTCACCGCTGTGGACGTCGTGATGCGCGAGCAGGACGCGCTGGCCGGGTGCCCCCACGTGTTCGAGATGGTGAGCGAGTACTTGGACGCGTCGCACAAGTGGACGATCGAGCGCGCTGCCTGCGCCGGGTACATGACGCTGCTCGAGCGATTGGGCAAGAAGGAGCTGCCAATCGCCCCTCGAGAGCTGGACTGGGCACTGCGCACCGCGGCGGACCGAGGCGACCTGCGCGTCGTCAAGTGGCTCACCGCGTACCAACCCGACATGGAGTGCTCCACGCGCGTCATGGACTCGGCCGCTCTGCGTGGGCACCTCCATATCATCAAGTGGCTGCACCGCTATCGAGACGAAGGCTGCACAACGGCGGCGATGGACAGCGCCGCTGCCTACGGGCGACTGGATGTGGTGCAGTGGCTCCACGAGCACCGAGACGAGGGCTGCACGACTGCTGCAATGGACAGCGCGGCTGCTGGAGGACACCTCAAGACTGTGCAGTGGCTCACAGCGAACCGCCGCGAAGGCTGCACGAGTGTGGCCTCGCACTTTGCACTGCTCAACGGCCACATGCACATCCTGCGGTGGCTCAACGAGCAGAACGTCGAGGTGCAAGACGCTGACAAGGCGCGAGGAGGTCTGTCGCCGGCTCGCTGGTCTCGCAGGGAGCGACGGCTGAGCGCCACACTGCTGGAGGCGCCACGACGCCGTCCACGACGGATGAGCATGGGCCTCTCGTGCCGGAACTGAGTCTAACCATGTGCGAGAGCAGCACAGAAGACCGTAGCATTAACATCTCGAGATCCACGGGCTGGATCGAACAGCCCGTCCAGACACTAACTATGAATCGGAAGTATTTTTTACATTTAGCTGCATGCACTTCAGCTTGATATCCTGAAGAAGTAACCGGTGGGACAGCAAGCGATACGCTGCGAATTTCGCAGACTAAAAGCCACCCCACACTTGCGGTACATACCTCTAGCTTGACGCGCTTGGGACCTCGCGGACGGGGTCAGCACGACACTCGCGGCCGTTTCCCAGAGCTTCGTCATGCTGCAGAGGGTGATATGCGTGCCAGGCACTTCCGCGCGGATCAATGCAGCTCACTCGAAACGGTTCGCCATCAACAATCAATCTCACGGATCAGGACCTGAAGGAAAGAGACGACTATTTTGGCCATGCATGGGAGCAACACCCATCGTCTCTCTTAGGGGGTGACGTAAGGACTCACTATAAGTAGCTTCGCATGTGAACTGGGGCTTGAGATCGAAGCTCATTTCCAATTCAGCAAACAATACCAGAAGCAGCACTACGACAGCAGGAAGCAGAACAGCAAAGTTCAAGCAAACATGACGATGGAACGGATGATGAGCGTCGAGGTGGTGGTGAGAGGACAGGTCGGCGCGATTGCTTGTGGCTTGGTACCGGAGCTCCTTGAGTCCTTTCTGGACTGCTCCACTCGATGGACTGTCCAAAATGCAGCCTGCAACGGATACCTGTCGCTGTTGAAGCGCTTGGGTGAGCGAAATGCAGAGATCTCCGAGCACGGCATGGATTGGTCCATGCGTATTGCGGCGACGGAAGGATACCTCGGTGTTGTGCAGTGGCTCACCGCGTATCGCTCCGAGATGAAGATATCGACACGGGTGATGGATGCTGCCGCGTTACGAGGGCACCTGGAAGTGGTCAAATGGCTCCACGAGAACCGAAGCGAAGGCTGCTCCGTGCACGCAATGGACAGCGCCGCAGCAGGAGGCCACCTGGATGTTGTGCGCTGGTTGCACGAGAACAGGAGCGAGGGCTGCACGACGGGGGCGATGGATACTGCTGCTGCTGGAGGCCATTTGGCCACGGTCCAATGGCTGTGGGCAAATCGAACTGAAGGCTGCACGACTGTGGCTGTCGACTTTGCAATCTACAACGGTCACTTCCCCGTAGTCAAGTGGTTCAGCGAGCTGGCAGATTTCCAGCCGCGGGCTGCGAAGCACACAGCGGGCACTTCGAACAAGTGCGGCAATGCATTCATCAAGAAGCAAGCCAGCGGCCAAGCCATCCTCGCCTTCGAGTAAAAGTATTCGGCCAGCTGACACGTTTATTTACCGGCATACAGCCATCAGGAGAAGGAATGTACACTACAGATAATCAATAGAGCACATGAAAGCAAATTTACTATTCTGCGTTTGCTGCTTTCACTGTGGAATCAGAGTGACATGCCTGTTCTTATCCTGGGATCGGACAGACGAAGTACCTGCTTCAATTGCTTGAGACCAGAGTATTAGCTGCAAGGAGAGCAGCCTACCCTTGATGGTTTCCTGGCACAAGTACTCCACACGTTTGGCGTTGTTTGTTCTTCTCGAATGCATGGAAAACGGAACACCATGCAAATCGCTTCTGCATGCTTTGCTAGTCGAGTTTAAAAACACAGCACGGTGTTTCGGGTTGTGAATGTAGCTCACGGCCTGCATGACGCTCATAGGCTCGAGCTTTCTGGCAGCAGCAACAACTTCAATCCTTAACAAGCTCCAAAGTCAAATGTAGTATAAGCAATGCCGTGTTTGTGAATAAGGTCTGAATACGCCGACAAGCCGGCGCCGGATAAGTCGATATGGGCTTTCGTGTGTCCTCGCTGCACCGCACATCGCGACGAACGAAGAAGTAAAACAGCAAAAATAAAAGTTGTGGGGGGAAGGCCAGCAGCCAACAAGCACCAGAGCGGACGTGCGTGCAACTAACTACCTTCTGCACGTCCACTCGGCGTCTTCTCCCCCCGTCGTCCCTTCACATGATGACGCACTTGGCCTTGTTGCCGCGGCGCGGCTGGTACTTCTCCAGGTACTTGAGTTGACGTAGGTTGATCGCTCCACGCCGGAACTTACGAATGTGCTCCACGGCATTGATGGGGTCCAGTCCGTACTCGATCAGCGCGATGGCAACCAGCACGGGGGCTCTGTGCAATCATCAATAGCAACAACGATCAGTCTTCCCGCTTGTCACGTCACCCGTCCCTGTCTACTCACCGGCCGAGCCCAGCCACGCAGTGCACCGCGATGGACTTGTTGTTCTTGGCGTCAATAGAATTGTCCTTGAAGCATTCTTCCACGAGGTCGAGCCACTGGTCCAAGATCTCAGGGTCAGGCGACTCGCCGTCGGGGAACTCGAGCTCGTGCACGTGGATGCCGGCGGCCTCGACGGACTCGCTGCTGTACGTGACCTCGCAGGCACGCACGAGGTCCGTCACGTTGTGCTTCTTGAGCTCCTTGAGGTAGATGTGCAGGTTGCTGTCGTTGGGGGCATCCATAATCACGAAGGACAGGTGCTCCCACTTGACCATCGTTGGCTTGTTCGTCGGCGCGATCATCGTGTCTCTAAAGGGGTGGGGGCGTCTATAGTAAAGGGAAGTTTAATCTGGTCACAAGGAGCTTTAATGTCGTCGCGTGTCGGTCGGTCTTGGGCCAGCAAACTTATCCCATCCGTCGACTGATCGCTCGCTCGTCGATGAAGCCACCGTCAACGTTTACTCCTGGCGGGCTCTCCACTCCCACAACCAGTGGACTCGGCGAAGCAGCAGGGAACTCAGAGTTGCTCAATTTGGGGGCGTAGAGGTCGCGACACGACCGGGAGAAGCTGGCGGGGATGAAGGCGGGCGGACGCGAGGAGCGACTGGAGCTGCTCGGACTGCTTGGCTGGAGGGCGTTTTCTCGACTGGGGTTATTTGTGCGCTGGCACTGAATGTGCTCGCAAAGTCGAAATATCAGCCAATGAAAAGGCATTCTCGATTTTTGCCGCGCTGACATTGGGCTGAAATGCGGAGAAAAGTCTAAAAATAGACAGCGTGTGGGACACATTATTTGATGTGGGACACATCGCTTGCGCTCCGCCAATACGAAGGCGCTGAACACGTCGCCGGAACACGTCGCGGGGGACTTCTTTTTTACAAGCAGCGACCACATGGCATAAAAAAAAACTCATGTGGTTAATTGCAAGAAAGCTTCACGTGGTAATGCACCGAGCAAGCAAGTTGCGAGCCCCAATCAAACTACGGGTCCACGTTGCCATCATCACTTTCGCCATGAGCACTTTCGAATTTGTGCTGGAAAATTTGCTCGTCGTCGGTATGCGTTCCGTAGAGGAGGATGTAACCGACGCTGTCGACCGACAAGGCTGCTCCTGTTTGAGTTGAGCCATGCGGCACATGGTCGTGTATTTGTAGTTTGTCGTGTAGTGTCCGCACACGTCCGAGGAGAGTTTTCGACTGCAGTGCTGTTGCTCCTGCGGTCCGGAGATGAGTTGCAGTTATTCAAAGTGATGGAAAAGTGATGCTCAAAAGTGCTGCGCACTGTCAAGCCGCACATCCATTTGGTTATGATGCATCGAGACAACACACAAACAACAGGAAGTACGGCGTTGTAGATTGTACTCAACAACAAACAACAGCTCGCAGAAGAGACCCCGGTATAGAATTTCATTAGACCAAGATCCAACAGTCGTAAACACCAATTTGTTGTGCGCTCGGACCTTCTCGTACATGTTCAAACTGCGTCCGTAGGTAAAACAAAAAAAATCCGAGACAAGCAACGCAGTATTTGCTACAGTAGCAGTCTCCGGGTTTGAAAATGTGGACATGAATTTATGGGTCACTGTACGGAGCCAACATCATCGGTTCTGCTCTAGGTGATGCTGCTTACAATCTGCTACACGGACCGATTAACACGGTGTCAAATATGGCCACAGTCGCTCGTCAACTCACAAGAAGTACGCGCCGACGGCGAACACTGCGACCGTCGCGACACCCACCGCGGACGACACTTGCGTCGCACCACTGGAGCCCGATGCAGACGCCGACGCCGCTGAGCCCTTCAGCGAGCTCGACGAGCTCGAAGTCGTTGATGGGCCCGATGCAGACGAGTCCACAGTAGACGAAGACGCCATCGCCGACGACGATGAACCGGTCGTGGCGGCTGAGCCTGTCGTCAAGGCGCTGGAGCCCGCTGTGCTGGCTGCCATTGAAGTGGAGGCACCGGTCGCAGTTGATCCTGTGGCTGACGTTCCCGTCGTGCTGGCTGTGCCAGTGGCTCCAGTTCCTGACGCTGCAATGGAGGCAGTTGACGCGCCCGTTGCTGCTGTCGCTGCGCCGGTACTTGATGACGCAGTAGATGCTGCAACGGAGGTTCCTGTGGCTCCTGCGGCGGTACCGGTAGCAGCATTCTGAGCAGTGGTGCCGGCGATGGCGAGGGCCGCGATGGCAAAGAACTGGAAAACCTTCATGGTACTGTTGGGTGGAGTGGTGGAGAGTAGCTTGGTGTTGTTGACCGTGGTGGCAAGTTTGGAAATGAAAATATGTATGGTGGTAGTCGGGAACATGTTGAGAGCTACCGAAATGAGGTTGAACCAGCTGCAAGCTTTTCGCAGAGGCTCACTCAATCTGTTTTCGCTAGATGGAACTTTGACCAGTAGAGAGAATTTTCTTGCCAGCAGCAGGTATTTTACTCGGTGACAGGTAGTTAGTGCGCTTCAAAGCGGTACGTTAATGGCTTCAACGAGACCAGCAGCCCAAGCACAACAGTTGTCGACATCCAGCACAGCATTGCTCGTGCTGAATCAGTCGCTCGCATTCACAACTTCACTGCAGGTTCCGCCAGTGCGCGCTGGATCAGTGGCGCGACCTGCTTCCTGGATGCGCCCGTGTTAAGTTGGTTGAATGCAGCTACGTGTCGGTCATGGTGTGAATCCGGCAGTTTCAGCGATTCCAAATGCAATGATCCCTCATTGGTGAAGAACTCCACGCAGTGCTTGGCTTCATCCCCGTTCTCCTGGTAGAAGAGCAGCTGGCGGTGACGCTGGCCGTCGGACGTCATGAACATGGTCATCACCACCAGGAACGCGAGCTCATTCTGCTTGCAGTATTCAGACAGCCTCTTGCGTAGATCAGCAGCGTCGGCTGACTTGAGCACAAAAGTCTCCAAGTCGATAAGCACCGCGCTCATCCCCACCTTCTTCGCGTCACCCGCCGACGTTGCGAACGTGAACTCTTTGTAGTCCACCTGCAGACAGTTCTCGAGGGTGAACGCTCCCCAATGGGTCGGATTGAACTTCTCCGCCTGCAACCACTTGAACAGCTGTTCCTTGTCGGCAAACGCCGTCTCCTCGAGCTTCTCCGCCGCCTTCACGTCTCTCGGCGTCACCTTCTTGGCGCTTGGATCAAAGTTGATACTGTCCAGCGCAATCACCCCCAGCAGCATCGTAGACAGCAGCTGGTGGACGTCATGACTCTCCACGTCCTTCAGTCTCTCCGCCACCAACGTGCACGTGGACGCCACCAGCGCATTGCCGTCAGCGAACGCCACTTCCCTCTCAGCGCCCAAGTGGTGGCCCAGATCCGAATGGTGGTCCACAATCTCCACCACCTGCAGCGCTGCAATGTCCGGGATCTTTTATTACTCAGAGCATTATGGTCCATCAACGTGACCTTCACTCTGGCGTGAAGGGCCCACGGGAACTCGTCCACGAACACCAACGCGTCCGTGTCCACGCCGAGCTCTTGGAACAGCGCCGAGACGTCACAGCGCAGCACCAGCTCGGACCTGGTGATGGGCAACAACGCCACGTGTAGCGTCTGTGCTTGTTTCTGGTGGTGCACGAAGGCGTAGCTCAAGGCGCTCACGATGGAATCGGCGTCGGCCGCTTCATTGCCCACGAGTACGTGGACGGACACCGGCGACGAGAAGAGAGAGGAGCGCGTCGTGCGCAAGAACTCGTTGAAGGCAAAGACACTGGAGCGACGAGCAGCGTCCGAGTCAGCGCGCCAGGGGATGCACGAAGTTCTGGACATGGCGAGGGCGCGGCCAAGGGTGCGAGTGCGCAGCATGCACGAGCAGTTGTCAAGTGTGTGATGGATACTACTCTTGAAGTGAGTGCTCTTCAACTGTTGTTTTTTTGTATTATGTGGGACACTCCAAAATACACTTATTTCGGGATACGTACACGTTTTTCGGGTCATGCACCGCATAAATCCAAAGGCTGCGTGCAGCTTGCCCGAGGTATGTGATGTTGTCTTCATGGCCGTGTATCTCTCAATCTAGTGCGCTCCATGATCCACAAACCACCTTTTCTTCTTCCTCTACGTCTCCTCTTTCCAAATATACTCGTGTCGTAATCTAACTCTACCTCGTTATCTCGTAATTTGCTTTCTCCCTACGGCACTGCCTCTACAGACATGCTGGACTCCGACGCCGCGCCAGGCGAAGGCCCCGAGGCTCTGAGCCTCGGCAACCGCCTGTTATTGCTCCTCACCGTGCTGCTGTTCCTGTCACTAAGCGCCGTGTCTGGGCGCGTCCTGTATCGGCAGTACGCAACCAAGCGCCAGCGTCGCTCCAGCGCGGCCAACGAGGCTCCAGGGCCCGTTTCAGGGGCAAAAACGCCATTTTCTGTTGCATCCCAGACGCCATCAGCTCCTGTGAACGTCGTAGGTGGCTCCGAGTCCGCTCTGATGGCGGAGGAGGGCGCAGCAGCAGCTTCTACAGGCTCCGAGATGCGCCAGAGGCTCTTCCTGCTGCTGTTCGTGGCGTCCACGCTGCGTGTGTGCTCGCTGGTGACGGAAGTGGTGACACTGGAGGCAGTGGCCGCTCTTCCGTCCAGTTCCATCTACTGCCGCCTGCTGACACTGTTCCTGTGGCTGCCGTCCATGCTGTTCATGTCCATGTATGCACTCGTGCTGCTCTTCTGGGCGCAGCTGTGCTACGCGTGTTGGGGCAAGGCCCACCCGTGGCCAAGACGAGTGTTCTTCCTCTTCAATGTGCTGCTCTACGTGGGTTTTACGCTGCTGTTCGCACTGTCCAGCACGTCCGCAGGCTTTTGGAGAGGATGCGACTTGCTGCAGGGAGGAACGTACTTCGTGGGGCTGTTTGCCATCCTGTACTACAGCATCCGTCTCATCGACTTCTTCCGGAATCAGAGCCCAGACGAAGACTTTTTCTTTGACCTGTCGTCGGCGGCCATGGGCAATGGCAACGGCACGGCAAGACGCCAAGGAGCGTCGTCGTTCTCCATCGCTGCTAGCTCGCCGAGGCAGCTCGTGCTGCGAAGGGTAAGCGCCGCCAGTCATTTTGAGGGGAAGGTTTTGTGTTGTTAGCTAACTAGATCGGACGTGACTAACAACCTCTTTGGCGTTGAACTTGACCAGATCACTGCTGTGTGCATCCTGCTTTGCGTGTTGTTCGCAGTGAAGGCAGTGTACTTGATCGGTATGGGCACGGGCTACATGGAATCGGAGGAGTCGCAGTACCGTACCCCTGTGGGTGTCCACCACATCGCGTACGAGTTCACAATCCACTTCTCGACCGAGTTCGTCCCCAGCGCGCTGTTGTTGTTCTTCACGCGTCAGGATAAGAATTCATCAGCTCAACGGCAACGTCTGCGCACGTCGTCCGCCACCTCAGCCTCCGCTTCCTTGTCTGGCGGTAGCTATGGCGCCAACAACCCACGCGATAAACCCCCGACGCCGAACTATGTGTACGCACCTATCCGTGGAAGTGTTCACGCTATCGCTCCGGGCCATCCTTATCAGGAAGACGCTCTCCCAATGCTGTCAGGATATCAGTATCAGGTACGCACACGCGGACGATGAATATCTGCAAGCTGGTGGATCGTTGTTCTAATTTCCATGTGACTGCACCACTAGGCGACACAACGTGTGTACGGGTCGACCAGCAGCACGTCGGGCACGACATCAAATTTGCGTTCCAGCAACAGCAGCGGGGCCTTCATTCTCGATAGCATCAGCGGAAGTGCATTTGGCAGCGCAGGCCCGAACACCGGCTCGAACGCAAAGACGGCGTACCATTGAGTGCAATAACCTCCTCAACGCGTAACATGTAATTGCCATTCGCGTTGTATTATTTCATAGCGCCAGGAGATTCAGCAACACGAGAGAAACAACTGCCGTCATGACGCCGAACTGCTCGAGCTTGGCAGCGCCGTTCCCTGCGTCACCAGAAGCAGAAGACCCGTCAGAAACGTCATTTGGTTCAGTCGGCGATCTAGACCCAGGGCTGTTACTTGTCGTACCTCCATCGGACGTTGGCACGCCGCCGTCCCCAGTGTACCTCCCAGCTGCCGACACACTGTTGTCTTTGGTCATGTCCACGCCTACCGAGATCCAGGATAGCAGACCATCCTCAATGCTGTCGCCTAGCCGCGCGTACTGAACGAACGGGTCGAAGTCGTTCGCTGCAGACTGTAAAGCGATGAAGTCGTCTTCGTTTGTGGTGACTGGGATCGGGTTGTCTGCGTAGGCACCAGTCGCCTGCACGTCCGTGATCAAGGACTGGTCGAAGAAGAGCTGGCCGACGTGCGATACCCGCCCACCAGAGTACGTACCGTTAGTCAGCACTGTGCCGCCCGAGTGTGTCATGATGTGGATATGTGTAGCGCGGCCAGCGTACAAACCCGGGAACTTGGTCGTGAAGGAGACGAACCCGTCCGAGTCGGTGGGCGACAGGCCACGATGGAAAGTAGTGTCGATATTGGCAGCGTCATCGGCGTCCCCGTTCGTCCTAGCAACAACTCCCGAGTACACCCCAGCGGCGTTGGCGTGCCAGATGTCGACGTACAGCTCATTCACCGGGGAGCAAGTGTTCACGTCGACGAACTGCAAATCCACATACAGATCGATGCCCGGTTGGTCTTCACGAATATCCGATCGGATGAGCTCTCCAGCCACGTAGTACGGGCCTTCAGTGGACTCTGGCTCCAGCAAACATACGGGTTCGCCACTAAAGAGGTCACTCGAGTTCGTGTCTGATGAGAGCCCCGTGCGGCTGGATTCGTGGTTGGTAGCCAGTGCCGTAGTGGCATCAAGACGTCGGCGACTCGAGTGGGGGTTCTTGAGCATGGCTAGACGGCGAGTGGCTGCCTTCTCTTTCAGCTCTTGACCGGCGTCCGAGCGGATGCAATTCTTCATCAAGCGTCGACCATTTTCGACGAACAACTTGCGTGAGGTCCGCTGGTCCATGGTCAAGGCGGCGCTTGAGTGACCAACGACGAAGTCGGACAGTACCAAAGCTGCAGCACTTGCGAGCACTAACCAGCGGGTGAAGTGAACCATGGTCAGAACAAAGTTGGCCAGCGATCGGGTTTGAACTTGCGGGGTGCGAAATTAATCGAGAAGTGGGAGCTGACAAGGTACATGTTGAGTTACTGTCGCTGTGCAAATCGTAAGGTGGTGCCATTGTCGGCAGTTGAAGTCACATGACAGTCGGTTGATTAGCGCAATCATGAAAGAGTCCAACGCGTCGTCAAAGCAAACGAACAGGACCGATCGGACATTGCGCAGTGCAAAGGGTAAGAAGGCTGAGCACCCCACCCCGTCAACGGATAACCAACTGCCATTTCTTTCATTTGGTTGCTGAAGTGTGAATGAAAAACACGTTTGGCTACGGTAGGTATTATAGTTCTTGATATGGCGACACACAGTGGTTGCCGTCAGGTTACTTGGTGGTATGCGGCGACCCAGCGCCTGTAAGATACGCGTCCGCGCTGCCTGCACTCGCAGACGACAGTTTGGCGCTCATTGCTACTTTGTGAGCGGCGTCTTTATCGGTACGAGGGGCGTGTGCGTCATCACTTCCGTGGCCGTGGCCGTGGCCGTGGTCGTGGGCTACATCCTTGTTGGTATCGGAGTGAGGAAGCTTACTGTCGTTACCGGGATTACGGTGCTGGTGATCGGAGCCGCAGGATTTGCCATCCCCCTTACTCGGGTGCTTGTCGCCATCCTTCGTGTTGCCATGGGACTGAGACGGCGGCGGAGGCGGCACGGACACATGGTCTCCAGCATCGTGGCGACCTGTCATCGACGATGACGATGCAGAGGCTTCGTGGTGACGGTCGCGGTCGTGGTCTGTCTGGCTGGACGGAAGATGGTCGGCCTTCTTGTCGTCCGTGGGTTTGTCCTTTAGCGTATCGTGCCGGTGGTGGTGGGCAGGAGGCTTGTCATCGTGGCTTGCGTCGGCAGAAGATGACGCGTGGCCAGTCGAACTGCCCTGGCTGAATACGGCGCCTTCTTCGCCTAGAAGTGCGGTATCGTGGCTGCTGCCACTCGCAACTCCCACACGCAGAAACCGCTGGTGTCGTGCAACATCAGCACCCCCTCTTTGAATGGCATCGTCTTCCGAGTGAGCGTAGGTTATGTTCGAGAGGACCAATATGACGGCGGCAGCAACGGCAAGGGATGCGGGGTTCACCATGATGTAGTGATGGCTTGGTTGGCGTCTAGGTTGGTCTGGTGGGTCGTAGCTGAGCTGTCGAGGAATCGCAGAAGAATGAAAAGTGAACAGGCAAGTATAAGGCACCTGTAGCTTGTCTATCGTGAACAACAGGCGCTGGTTCCGGTAGCAAAGCGTATAGCCAACCACGCTCTGAATGTTGTACCGTGCTGGAATCCACAGCACCAGCCAAGATTAAACGAGTCAGCAATATCCCTTCAGAACCTGTACGCAGAGCGCACGATACAGAGTGGGTGGGCCGTTGTACGAAGAGCAAGGCAGTGTGTGCGCGGAATACATCCACGTTTTGCTGGAGTTTAGAGGGTTTTACAAGGTGAGACTGCTTGCTACGATCGTACCAATCTGGACCGGATGCCCAGCCAGCAAATCGACTGCTGTCGACAGGCATATCTCTCACGCAGCCATGATCCGTGTTCCAGACATAACGTTAGCGTTTTATCGCTGGAGGAATGTTTTCCTCCGTAAATCGCACCGAGAGGTATTTAGCGAGGTGTACGTCCTTATTTCGGTTGCCGAAAGGGGGAATGCAGTCGCAAGATGGTGGCTTCACTACGATGCTAGCGGAAACCAATCGCGGGTTGATTCGTATGGTTGTATAGATTGGTTAGTTTGAGAAAGAGGATATGAAAGCCGCTATTGTGTCTGCTGTAGCGGTGCCGATTCCAATTGAGTCTTGGGTTTTGCGCTGTCTCCTTACTGCCGTTTGTCTCCAGTACGAGGGCCCTCATTGTTCCCAGCGCCAACATCGTGGTTATAATGGTGTGAGCCGCTGGAGTTGCCACCACCCGCCTTGCCACTTTTCATGGGCGCTTTCACGTCGTTCGCCCCGTGGTCCCCACTGCCGACAGCGGAAGTCTCCCCGTTGCCGCCTGCGTTCGGTGGTGGCGGAAACTGACGGTCTTGGTACGGTGTCTCCTGTTTGGCATTGCTTCCACCCTGCCACGACGGCGGAGGACCGTTGCCGTCGTTTTGGAGAGCCTTGCGGTGAACGCCATCGCGTTCACGGCGAGGAGACGGAGGTTTGTCGTCGCAGCCTGCCTCAGGTGGCGGAGGGAAGTGTCTGTCCACGCTACCACTGCCGCGCCGCAATGATCCTGAGCCCATACCGCTCATATCGCTGCCGTGTTTGTGCGGGACGTGAGCATCCCGAGCGCGTGGCGATGGCGGAGTTTGGTCGTCGGGTTTGTCGTTTTCGAGGGCCTTGCGGTGCGTCTTGCCGAGCTGGTCACGGTCCGGAAACGGCGGCACGCCATGACTTCCTGCATCGGGCGGAGGTGGGAAACGACCGTCTAGACTTCCTCTTCCTTGCCCGCGACCATGTTTCTCGAGGCTGCCTGCCTTTGGCGATGGAGGGCGGTGTGCGTCTCCGAGTCTACCGGCATAGTCCGCATCCATCGACGACGAGAAGTCGTGCGGCGGGGGCATATCGACCTCGCTCCCTGCCGAACCAAAGCCCATATCACTTCCGCCAGACCCTTTTTGACGTAGGAATGGCTGGTGAGGGGCGAGGGGCGAGTTCGGCTGCGAGGACCCGACGTCGGCCAGGACAGCGGCTGCAGCCATGGCGGCAGTGAGAGTGAGAGTGAGCTTGACCATGGTGGCGGCGTCGAATCGAGCCTGCTCAAGCTTGGTTGATCGATTTACCCCGGCTTGAATTGGGCTTGGATGGCGGGTTGCTTGCTTGCTTGCTCAAGCGTTACTTGACAACTGTGCTGGTGAAGTAGCTCTGGATGTTGCTTCGGGGTGTGCTGGGGATCGCTCAAATCGAAGAGTGAGGTGATGTAGCGAGCGCCACCACAGCTAGTGCTTCTCTTGTCAAGTTGAGTTCGCATTGGGTCTCAACGATGATCGAGGCTTGTGTCGCACCGATGAGGGGAGCGTTGATCAGAGTCGACGCTCGGATAGCCCTGGAACACTGCAACGTCAATGCGAGCGGACATCGCGTGGTTTGGGGCAACTGTCAATAGTCTCGACAAGAGTGGATGGATATGCTGCCGTGAGTGTGACTCGGTGCGGAGATCTGTTAGTTTTGGTTTGGGATGTTGTGTCTGTCCACGAGTTCTGTGCCGGTGTCGATGCGGTTGGCAGGTTGGTTCGTGCTTGAGTCCAACACGCTTATAATAGCGGCGATACTGCGTGGACATATCAGCATAATGGTTGCCAGTTGCGAGGGGCTGCTGCTACGCACAAACACGGTGTTGGCGGCGTCAAGCCGAGCGAAGTGATTGTGATGTCGAAGAGGTTCAGCCAATGGCACGGACTCGGGTAATCGTTGTTGCGCATGCGGTTTTGAGTGAGGCCTTTGGCTGACGGAAGCACGCAAAGAGCAAATCAAGACCGTACTTACACAGGATCATTTCTATAGTACCCTCTATTCTACTTTCTTTCCAAAAGTAGACAATTTCAATAACTTTGATGATCGTATTCGACTTCATTCATTGACTCGGGATGTCGGTGGTTGCAGTGCTGGGTTCTCTTTTGGACTCGGCCTCCCCTATTGATGAACGTCCGCTGTCGCTATTCCAAGGCAGCGTGAGTGAGTGGAGTGATATGAGAAGTTATTGCTACCCCTTCCTTCCTTTTACTGTTACTTTACGCGGTACCAACATCGACCAGATTTACTTACTCTTCATTACTTGACCAACCTTCCACAACTCAACATATTACTTCGATGTATTACATTGACACGCATTCTCCGAGCAGCCGCCTCGAGAGCTCGCCACATAGTTTCGTTCCTGTTGTCTTCCCAATAAATGTTATAGTGTAAAACCTCCACCACGTCGATAAACCCTTTTTCGGCAGCAACTGCAACTTTGCGTGTATCAGGTAGCTGTTGTCCTCTTCTCCGAAATCGTCTTCGTACTCGTCCTCGCCGAAAACCTCCGTGGAATTCTATTCCAGCAAAATTTCCACCATCTTGGATCGGCCAGCTGCAGCTGCAGCAGCAACGACAACTGCATCCGATACATCGCAGCCAAAATCGCTCATTAGCTGCCCCAGTCGCTCTTTCTGACCCGTTCGTACTGCCTCCTCCATCGCCTCTTTGGAACTTAGCACCACCTCCTCGATCCACGCCACAACATACGAGAGCGCTAGAATTTCGGGCGGAGGGTGCGTCTACTTGAGTTTTTCATAGGGAGCCGCAATGCGACGGCCCTTTTCCTTGTACTCATTTCGTTTGGCATGCGTGTATTTGGCCTCGTCGTGAAGGCCTCGACAGCGACTGCGTTTGCGTTTCCCCATCTCGACTTTCGTCAAAACGATTGGCCTGTTTCGTACGCACAAAATACACCAAATATGAAATCCATGGCCTGTAGCCTACAGGACAGGCTGTAGGAGTGTGTGTGACTATTCTTTCCATTGAACACTATTAATACATGCAGTAGTAGCATCCATAAGGCTAAAATAAAAGCATGTCAATGTAATACATCGAAGTAATATGTTGAGTTGTGGAAGGTTGGTCAAGTAATGAAGAGTAAGTAAATCTGGTCGATGTTGGTACCGCGTAAAGTAACAGTAAAAGGAAGGAAGGGGTAGCAATAACTTCTCATATCACTCCACTCACTCACGCTGCCTTGGAATAGCGACAGCGGACGTTCATCAATAGGGGAGGCCGAGTCCAAAAGAGAACCCAGCACTGCAACCACCGACATCCCGAGTCAATGAATGAAGTCGAATACGATCATCAAAGTTATTGAAATTGTCTACTTTTGGAAAGAAAGTAGAATAGAGGGTACTATAGAAATGATCCTGTGTAAGTACGGTCTTGATTTGCTCTTTGCGTGCTTCCGTCAGCCAAAGGCCTCACTCAAAACCGCATGCGCAACAACGATTACCCGAGTCCGTGCCATTGGCTGAACCTCTTCGACATCACAATCACTTCGCTCGGCTTGACGCCGCCAACACCGTGTTTGTGCGTAGCAGCAGCCCCTCGCAACTGGCAACCATTATGCTGATATGTCCACGCAGTATCGCCGCTATTATAAGCGTGTTGGACTCAAGCACGAACCAACCTGCCAACCGCATCGACACCGGCACAGAACTCGTGGACAGACACAACATCCCAAACCAAAACTAACAGATCTCCGCACCGAGTCACACTCACGGCAGCATATCCATCCACTCTTGTCGAGACTATTGACAGTTGCCCCAAACCACGCGATGTCCGCTCGCATTGACGTTGCAGTGTTCCAGGGCTATCCGAGCGTCGACTCTGATCAACGCTCCCCTCATCGGTGCGACACAAGCCTCGATCATCGTTGAGACCCAATGCGAACTCAACTTGACAAGAGAAGCACTAGCTGTGGTGGCGCTCGCTACATCACCTCACTCTTCGATTTGAGCGATCCCCAGCACACCCCGAAGCAACATCCAGAGCTACTTCACCAGCACAGTTGTCAAGTAACGCTTGAGCAAGCAAGCAAGCAACCCGCCATCCAAGCCCAATTCAAGCCGGGGTAAATCGATCAACCAAGCTTGAGCAGGCTCGATTCGACGCCGCCACCATGGTCAAGCTCACTCTCACTCTCACTGCCGCCATGGCTGCAGCCGCTGTCCTGGCCGACGTCGGGTCCTCGCAGCCGAACTCGCCCCTCGCCCCTCACCAGCCATTCCTACGTCAAAAAGGGTCTGGCGGAAGTGATATGGGCTTTGGTTCGGCAGGGAGCGAGGTCGATATGCCCCCGCCGCACGACTTCTCGTCGTCGATGGATGCGGACTATGCCGGTAGACTCGGAGACGCACACCGCCCTCCATCGCCAAAGGCAGGCAGCCTCGAGAAACATGGTCGCGGGCAAGGAAGAGGAAGTCTAGACGGTCGTTTCCCACCTCCGCCCGATGCAGGAAGTCATGGCGTGCCGCCGTTTCCGGACCGTGACCAGCTCGGCAAGACGCACCGCAAGGCCCTCGAAAACGACAAACCCGACGACCAAACTCCGCCATCGCCACGCGCTCGGGATGCTCACGTCCCGCACAAACACGGCAGCGATATGAGCGGTATGGGCTCAGGATCATTGCGGCGCGGCAGTGGTAGCGTGGACAGACACTTCCCTCCGCCACCTGAGGCAGGCTGCGACGACAAACCTCCGTCTCCTCGCCGTGAACGCGATGGCGTTCACCGCAAGGCTCTCCAAAACGACGGCAACGGTCCTCCGCCGTCGTGGCAGGGTGGAAGCAATGCCAAACAGGAGACACCGTACCAAGACCGTCAGTTTCCGCCACCACCGAACGCAGGCGGCAACGGGGAGACTTCCGCTGTCGGCAGTGGGGACCACGGGGCGAACGACGTGAAAGCGCCCATGAAAAGTGGCAAGGCGGGTGGTGGCAACTCCAGCGGCTCACACCATTATAACCACGATGTTGGCGCTGGGAACAATGAGGGCCCTCGTACTGGAGACAAACGGCAGTAAGGAGACAGCGCAAAACCCAAGACTCAATTGGAATCGGCACCGCTACAGCAGACACAATAGCGGCTTTCATATCCTCTTTCTCAAACTAACCAATCTATACAACCATACGAATCAACCCGCGATTGGTTTCCGCTAGCATCGTAGTGAAGCCACCATCTTGCGACTGCATTCCCCCTTTCGGCAACCGAAATAAGGACGTACACCTCGCTAAATACCTCTCGGTGCGATTTACGGAGGAAAACATTCCTCCAGCGATAAAACGCTAACGTTATGTCTGGAACACGGATCATGGCTGCGTGAGAGATATGCCTGTCGACAGCAGTCGATTTGCTGGCTGGACATCCGGTCCAGATTGGTACGATCGTAGCAAGCAGTCTCACCTTGTAAAACCCTCTAAACTCCAGCAAAACGTGGATGTATTCCGCGCACACACTGCCTTGCTCTTCGTACAACGGCCCACCCACTCTGTATCGTGCACTCTGCGTACAGGTTCTGAAGGGATATTGCTGACTCGTTTAATCTTGGCTGGTGCTGTGGATTCCAGCACGGTACAACATTCGGAACGTACGCTTGGGGTTTAGAACTTACGCGAATTCAAACATACAATCAAACACTTAATCACCCACCACTCTTTTCGAGTGTTTACCACTGAAGCAATTCGCAGCAACAATTGCCAGAGCTAACTTTGCTCCCGTACGACGATCTAGCCGTGCTTGTATGGAGTATGAAAGGACTTGGAATGTGTACCTGAGATGGATTCCGAATCACTGAAGCTTGAAACAAAGTGTTTGGTAGCAAATGGCACAATTAAGCATACAAGATAAATGTTAAGCAGCTACAAAGCTTTCAGCTACGCCACAGTAAAAAATGAAGCTAACAGTAAGTAGTGATCGTGGTTAGCGATACTGAACACCGCCATCGGCAGTAAGTGCGCCCACAGCAGTCACGTTGTTGCTAGCTGTTAAATCGACTCCGATCGAGATCCACGCGAACACACCGTCCCCCACCGAGTCGCCTATCAAAGCGTACTCCATGATAGGATCGTAGCCGGTAGCTGTTGCTTCAGTGAAGCCTTTATCAGCTTCGTTCGTGGTAAGATTCTGTGAGTTGCTCACGTAAGTTGACGTCTCTTCAACCTCCGTGATCAGATCTTGGTCAAAGAAAATCTCCCCAGCATGAACGACAGAGCCTCCAGTGTATGTGTTGTTGCTCTGGAATGAGCCCCTGTATGTGGCGACGATATCGATGTGGGGGGCTCGACCGGCGTAGTGTCCCGGGAAAATGCTCGTGAAACCAGTCAACCCGTACGAATCTGTCTGGACGAGCCCCCGCAAGAACGTGGCATCCACATTCGACGTCTCGGTGCTTTCTCCGGCCTCAGATCCGGCAACACCAGAGTACACTCCAAGAGCGTTGCTGTGCCAGAAATCAATCCAGAGATCGGACACTGGCGTGCACGTGTTGACGTCGATGAATTGCAACTCCGTCGAGAGGCTGACTCCGGTCTGATCCTCCGTGATATCCTGTCGGTAGAGCTCTCCGGAGACGTAGAAGGTGTCTTGGGTGGTCTCCGGGGCCAGTACGCACTTGACACTATCGTCATCTCCGAAAAGGTACTCGGGGTACGTGCTCGTGGTGACACCGGTAAGGTTCGTCTTGTGGCTCGTTGCCGACACGGTTGTGGCGTCCAGTCGACGGCTAGCAAGAAGCTCTTTGAGCTTGGCGGATCGACGTGCGGCATTTTGCTCTTGAAGCTTCCGGCCGGCTTCCGAGTTAGTGCACGCAGTCAGCAGACGCTGACTGTGGCTCAAGAATCGTTGTCGCCCGGCGTCCTGAGCCTCGGTTCTGGCAACTTGTTGAGCGACTGGGTGGACAGCTGAGGCGTCGTGTGCGACCAAAGCAACGAGTGCTACGCAGAGCAAGACGATCAGCTTGAACATTGCGGGGAGTCGAGGTTGGGTGCGTCACAGCTGGCGAATTGCAGAATGCCAAGGCCAGACACTCATGGCCGCAAACGCTGGTTGTGATGTGATCCCTCGTGGTGAAGCAGGAGACTAACGTGCATGGTGGGAGGATAGGATAGGTTAGGCATCACGAGGCGTTCAGATGTAGCACGCCTTCAGGCACGGCGGTGTGGTCTACGTCGTGGGGCCCTCGAGTCGAAATGGTGGCCGTCGGACACATGGGCCCAGCAGAAGGTGCACGTGCACACGGTCATAATGCACAAATACATGTCTTGAGAAGGATCAGAGCTGGCGTTGAAGTCCTACGCAACTTGGCAGGAATATCGATGGCTACATTTCCTGTCCAGAAATCGACATGCATGCCATGCACAGGAAAGGTTGCAGGAACAGAATACTGGAATGAGAGGTTTTTTTAATTGTGCCGACCGGACGCATGATCCCAACAAGTTTCTAGGCCCTATCACGTATGCACTCGAACCGCGGTTCTAAATTGGCAGCAACAAACATTTCATCTTCATTTCCGTACGCGAAACCATTTAGCGACAGCTTACCCCCATAGGCAGTTTTGAGTGGTGTCCACTGGATAAACTCGCCTAACCTAGGTTTATGCAGTGAAGCCATCTTAAGCAAACATCTTGTTGTTTGCATGTTACCATCATTGTAACGGGGTTACATGAAGAGTGCCCGTCACTCTTCCGGTTGGGCATTGTGTACCCAACACCACTGACACGTGGATGGTGACGAACAGCCACACGACTCCGACCGTTAGTACAACATCCGACGTATCACAAAAATTTATATCGTACCAGGTTGTGAAGGTTTCGTAAAAATACATCCTCTCAAATGATTGGCTCATTGATAGGTGGCAGAAGTAATTACGCCTCGTAAATGAGTGGCGTAGGTGCAATTTTGCAACGCCATTTTGCCATGCGAGCTCAGTGCTCGATTGACCACCCGGTGCGGTGAATTGAGGGGGGTGTACCGAGCATCGGTCACCTTAGAGGGTTGTCGCGGTCACGAAGAACTGTGGACCACCGTTAATTCCCCGTCGAGCACTCCAGACGAGTACCTCAGCGATGTTGTTGTCTAATCCCCACCGATGTAGCTCAATGGAAGAGCTCCCGAAAGGGAAGAAGGTGGTTCGATTCCACCCATCGGTAAATTTTCTATGCTCGAATGACTGCTGCAGACCTAACATCAATGCAAGCACCAACTACAAGGACGCGGGAAAGGGGATCGTATTGCGTTACGGGAGCAGCTTGAGTGCCTTGTTGACGAATAGGTGTAGGGTCTACAATTCTGTCGCTGGCAAGATGCTGACGGTAGGCGTTGATGAGGTCGTTGAGACTTCCCTCGCGATGCATCCGCCGAAGCGCCTTGAGTACAGCGTTGGATCCCTTTGACAGTACGCCTCGCGCGCCTAGTTACGCAGTGACTTTGCTTGAAAGTGGTATCGTCTTCGAGCAGCGTCGGCGCTTCACAGGTACGCTTTCATCTCCATCTCTTGGTCGCTTGGCTTGACCATCATGTGCTGATGTTTTTGCTTCAGTTTTGGTGCTTGCAGCTTCTAGCGAGTTGACTCGAGCCTCGAGGCTACGGTTGACCTCAATTAACCTTTCAATCAAAGCAGTCTGATGATCGAACTCAACTTTGGCCTTCACGCTTCCTTCCATCAGGTCTTCTGCGGTGGTGTTGGCTTGAGCTGTTGACCTCGCGAGTTGATGTGATCAGGCAAGCAAGCTCGTCGTCGTAACACTAGAGGCTACAGCACAGCGCTGGATTGTCTTCATTGCAGGCGCCTACGCGTTGGGATTCATCAACGACGGGTAGTGGAGGAAGATAGTTGCTGTCAGCACATCTCTTACAGCGGCGCAGACATTGGAGGCCTTGTTACCCAGCGCATGACTTGCATTGAATAGTTTGTGGCTAACCTCTCGAATATCCTCTTGTGTGGCCGAGTCGAAAACATCCAGCGACGGAAGAACATAGGCTTGCTTTGGTACCATCCCGCTCAGCACCTTGGCTACTTGATGGTCTTCTTTCGGAATATTGAAGACGTATGCGAAGGCTTTGTTAGTCGTGGTCAAGTTCCAGGCTCCGCGGTCGAATATCCACTGCACCGTCAACTCTGAGCTCGCGTTTGCGTTCGCATGCTACGTCGGAACGAATGAGAGGTCAGCGGCTCTTCGACTCCAGCTGGGCCAACAACACGATTGAGCAAGCGGTTGACAAGAGCGTGGACCCCGACTGTCGGTGTCGTGTGGACGGCGGTGCTTCTCTTCGACATCTGAGAAAAATCTAGGGTGCCGCTGTCTTCAAGCTTGTCCAGCAATGGGATCGAGTCGGTCAGTTCAACAGGGACGTCCTTCGACTGCACTGACAATTTGTTGAGCAGCGCTGCGTACGGCGACTCCTGCGTGATCAAGGCCAGAGCGAGTGCCAGCAGCGGGCAAGTCATGAAGTCTTCGTCGGGAAAGAGCGACAGCGTCTGCTCGTCTGACGTCTTCACGCGGATGAAGCGGATAAAGAACACGCCACCAGCACCGATGGTGAGTTGCTGCTTCCGGACGAAGGTCGAAGCGCGCCCGAAGAGATATCACAAGAGACACAGCAGTGCTGCATCTTGGTAGTCTGATGCACAACAGGCCGTTGAATACAGATAGCTTGTCATATTCTTGAGATCATCCTTCGTGCATGCAACCGCTTCCTTGACGAACCCACCGCTCACGCGTTTGATGTAGTGCTGTTCAAGGGTACGCCCCAAGCTGAGCAGCTGCTCCTCCTTGAACAGGGCACACGTCAAGGAGCCAGCACTTCGCTTGGCGGAAATATTGAGCGACGGAGTGGCGCGACAAGTGCAGCCCCCTTGCTCCTGCATGGAATGCCAGGTACACACCGAACTTGTCCATGAGAGTCACTAGGATGCCCCCCCCCCCCCCCGCGCGGCTTGGGTCGGCAACGGTCAAAGTCTTGACATGCTCCATGCTCGTGCTCTCGGCGGAGAGGAAGCGATTGAACGCCTTTATGGCCGTCGCGCGCGCGTGCTTGGTGTGTGTAGGCGGGATAGGAAGCCCGAAACGGCCTGCGGGCCAAGAAAACGGTGTTTTTCGTTTATGCATAAGTTTCTATACAGATTCGCTGCGGAGACTTGTTCACTTGCCACGGCAGATTGGCAAACGAGATCCCAGCCCAAAAATCGGCTTTTTACGTGGTAGGTTTTACGCTGACACGTAATTACTCATAACTGTGGTTGGCTGGCAGGTCGGACGTAGGTACAACCTCAAAAACGAGGTTATTTGAGAACTACTGGCCTGGGGCTGCCGCAAGTGCCGCCGCACGACAGCCCTCGCCATTCCCTCTTTTTTCTCTCGTCCGGCACAAGTGCCCGTAACAACCCAGTGTATTTGCTTTGGGCTCACTGCATGTGTGTATACAAGCCAATGGGCAGCCGCCTCTACTGACAATGCAAGGCGTGCTGACTCTGCTTCGAGATTAGCATTGTTGTTCCGTAAGGAGGTTAAGCTTTGTGTTTGATGCTGCGCTTAGATGTGTGTTTGAGTGCTCTGAAACGAAGTTAATTTTGCTGTTCCAATTGGAGGTTAAGCTTAGTCTTCAATGTAGAGCTGTCAATGTCTTTCCCCTGCTACTGATTCTAAAGCACGTAATGCACCCTGTGTTAACTCCTCATGCGCTACCTCGTCTGTCCTTCCGTTGTGTTGATCGTGTTGTCCTTAACAGCTTCCTCTTCGATGAACTTCTTGCGAACAAGAAGGCGGCGCTCTTTTTCGAAGGCAGCGACGACGGCCTGGCTCAGGTGTCCTCGAGGCTCCTACGTTGCCTCCCATTCGACGAGGTAGTACGTCTGCCGCTTCTCACGCTTCCAATTCAGCAGCTTGCGGACGTAGTGGAGCTTCTCTGCTGTCAGGTCTTCTTCAACGCTCCGCTCTTCCTCCTCGCCCGATCCTTCGTCATCACCTGGACCAGGAGCTACTAGCCACTCACGCACGTCGTCAATGCCGACGCAACGTTTCTTCCGTTCGGCCACACAAGCGAAGATGACATCGATCGCATCGAGGAGGAGGCTTGCGGAGGCAACCGTCGTGTTCATGGTAAGTCGAAGGTGACGGACTGCCTCATCACGAACCCGGATCTTGTACGCCTTGCGAGCAGCGATGCATAGCGTCTTGAACTCCTTCACGGAGCTGATGTCGTTCTATTTCTCGCGCCGCCCAACACAAAGCGGGCTCGGGAATGCACAGCACGCTCGTCCCTGAAGTTTCTCGAGGAGGAATCCGTCAGCTGGGAGTACTTGGGAGTGTGCATGCAGCGCGAGAGTGCCTCGATCGTCTTGGAGGCTGTGGTAGACAAGTTCAGCATGTACCTCGCCTTCAAGGAAGGGCGCAAGATCCAGCTCTTAGCCCGGCACTCGGTCATGCAGTACTACCGACAGGCCAAGACCTGGCTGCTGGAACATTTCCCTCAGCATCGAGCGGGGATCGACAAGATTCTGCTGAAGAAAGGACAAGGTACTGGAACGGTACTGTATGAAGAGAGAGTCGGGGGCGTTTGTTAACAAGGCTCCTGTATGCACAATGACCACGCTCAAGCATAAGATGATATATCTCTATTCGACGGCTTATACCTCCGCGGACTACCAGGACGCCACCTTGCTGTATCTGCTCTGGTTCCTCACTGGGCGTGCGTCGGGTCTTACGATGCTTCGCAAGACTAACCTGTAGGCAACATCGTGCGCTTCATCCGGGCCAAGACCGCAGAAGAACAAGGCCTCTCGTTCTTTCCCGACGACGACTTCTCCACATGCCCGCTTCTCGCCATCGCGCTTGCACCGGTGACGCAGTCTTCTCCGACGGCTTCGCTTCTGAGCCAACTTTCGGAGCCACAGACAGTCTCCCGAGCGACGCTGACACCCGCTACGCCTCTGATTGACTGGATCGGCCACCCGGAAGCTGTGATCCCGCTGCATCAAACGGCCAAGAAGTCAAATGAGAGCAAGACGGCGGATGCTGCTCCTGGGATCCACAGCTAAGTCAATCGCGTTCTGGACAGAGTCGCCAAAAACGCTGGTGTGGCCGAGCGTTTGACGTCGCATTCCTTTCGGCGCGGCGGAGCTCAGCATGCACATGGAGCTGGAATGTACGTACAGTGGATTTTCGAGCGTGGAGCGTAAAACATGACGGCGACGAACAAGACCATCGCGTACGCCTGCCGAGGACCACAGGATTGCACGAGTCTTGAGCGGCCGCGACCCCGAACAAAGAGTTCGCCTTCTGACGCTGGACTGCTTCGATTCCGATACCCAGTCCAAAATCCAGTCCGTAGCGGCAGCACTCTTCAACGCTTCGTCCGGCCTGAAGTCGCCATCATACAACGTGAACGCGCGCGTCATCGACACCTTCATGGCGTATCTGCTGCGGCACTATTCGTCCTTGAAAAGTCTCAGCACTAACGGGCTGGCGATTCAACGCATCGAGGCTTGCGCAGTGAGAAAGTCTTCCCAGTCAACGATCTGCTGGCGTGGTCGTCGTTCCTGTCCTCGAACGCAACGGCAACATCTGAAGCAAAGCATACAACCACCCAAGACATACCCCATGTTTCTTCAACAAGCAGCCTTGATTGAACAATTAATTCAAGTGAACCAGAAGCTGGACACTCGGCTGTCTATCATGGCGGCTAAGATACACAACAAACAACAACAAGCTCCGTCAGCAATGATTTCAAGTGAAGATACAAGCAACAACGATCCTCAAGCCAAGCGTCGGCGTACATCTGCTGCTACCAACCTGAACGATGCTTGGTTTTCTTGGTACGCTCAAGAACCGCGGATGTGGAGCTCAACGGATTCAGCGATCAAGCACATGCGGT
>NW_027150652.1:0-86864 GCF_020800215.1 Phytophthora ramorum
TACATGCGCGGTGCCGCGGCATGTCTGTGACCCGACAGCGACGCCTGGGTGCCAAGTGGCCCGGCAGAGCGTGCGTAGGGCGCGACAGAACCCCTGGCAAGGGACTGCCAAAAAGGGCAACAAAGAGCAGGGCCTTGCCGGAGATCGAATCCGGGACCTCTCGCACCCTAAGCGAGAATCATACCACTAGACCACAAGGCCACGCGAACGCAACAACTCGCCCACATGTCGCGTCCACTGCACGCCTCCTACGCTCTGCGACCATGTCCGCCGCCACTCTCCACGGTCTCACCGTCGCGCTGCGCGTCCGCCCAGTCCGTTCGCTCTCGAAATGGGCTCCTGCTGGACTCGAAATGGGTCTCTGCGTTGGCAACTCTGCAGGCCAGCTGCGCGGTGCCGCGGCATGTCTGTGACCCGACAGCGACGCCTGGGTGCCAAGTGGCCCGGCAGAGCGTGCGTAGGGCGCGACAGAACCCCTGGCAAGGGACTGCCAAAAAGGGCAACAAAGAGCAGGGCCTTGCCGGAGATCGAATCCGGGACCTCTCGCACCCTAAGCGAGAATCATACCACTAGACCACAAGGCCACGCGAACGCAACAACTCGCCCACATGTCGCGTCCACTGCACGCCTCCTACGCTCTGCGACCATGTCCGCCGCCACTCTCCACGGTCTCACCGTCGCGCTGCGCGTCTGCCCAGTCCGTTCGCTCTCGAAATGGGCTCCTGCTGGACTCGAAATGGGTCTCTGCGTTGGCAACTCTGCAGGCCAGCTGCGCGGTGCCGCGGCATGTCTGTGACCCGACAGCGACGCCTGGGTGCCAAGTGGCCCGGCAGAGCGTGCGTAGGGCGCGACAGAACCCCTGGCAAGGGACTGCCAAAAAGGGCAACAAAGAGCAGGGCCTTGCCGGAGATCGAATCCGGGACCTCTCGCACCCTAAGCGAGAATCATACCACTAGACCACAAGGCCACGCGAACGCAACAACTCGCCCACATGTCGCGTCCACTGCACGCCTCCTACGCTCTGCGACCATGTCCGCCGCCACTCTCCACGGTCTCACCGTCGCGCTGCGCGTCCGCCCAGTCCGTTCGCTCTCGAAATGGGCTCCTGCTGGACTCGAAATGGGTCTCTGCGTTGGCAACTCTGCAGGCCAGCTGCGCGGTGCCGCGGCATGTCTGTGACCCGACAGCGACGCCTGGGTGCCAAGTGGCCCGGCAGAGCGTGCGTAGGGCGCGACAGAACCCCTGGCAAGGGACTGCCAAAAAGGGCAACAAAGAGCAGGGCCTTGCCGGAGATCGAATCCGGGACCTCTCGCACCCTAAGCGAGAATCATACCACTAGACCACAAGGCCACGCGAACGCAACAACTCGCCCACATGTCGCGTCCACTGCACGCCTCCTACGCTCTGCGACCATGTCCGCCGCCACTCTCCACGGTCTCACCGTCGCGCTGCGCGTCCGCCCAGTCCGTTCGCTCTCGAAATGGGCTCCTGCTGGACTCGAAATGGGTCTCTGCGTTGGCAACTCTGCAGGCCAGCTGCGCGGTGCCGCGGCATGTCTGTGACCCGACAGCGACGCCTGGGTGCCAAGTGGCCCGGCAGAGCGTGCGTAGGGCGCGACAGAACCCCTGGCAAGGGACTGCCAAAAAGGGCAACAAAGAGCAGGGCCTTGCCGGAGATCGAATCCGGGACCTCTCGCACCCTAAGCGAGAATCATACCACTAGACCACAAGGCCACGCGAACGCAACAACTCGCCCACATGTCGCGTCCACTGCACGCCTCCTACGCTCTGCGACCATCTCCGCCGCCACTCTCCACGGTCTCACCGTCGCGCTGCGCGTCCGCCCAGTCCGTTCGCTCTCGAAATGGGCTCCTGCTGGACTCGAAATGGGTCTCTGCGTTGGCAACTCTGCAGGCCAGCTGCGCGGTGCCGCGGCATGTCTGTGACCCGACAGCGACGCCTGGGTGCCAAGTGGCCCGGCAGAGCGTGCGTAGGGCGCGACAGAACCCCTGGCAAGGGACTGCCAAAAAGGGCAACAAAGAGCAGGGCCTTGCCGGAGATCGAATCCGGGACCTCTCGCACCCTAAGCGAGAATCATACCACTAGACCACAAGGCCACGCGAACGCAACAACTCGCCCACATGTCGCGTCCACTGCACGCCTCCTACGCTCTGCGACCATGTCCGCCGCCACTCTCCACGGTCTCACCGTCGCGCTGCGCGTCCGCCCAGTCCGTTCGCTCTCGAAATGGGCTCCTGCTGGACTCGAAATGGGTCTCTGCGTTGGCAACTCTGCAGGCCAGCTGCGCGGTGCCGCGGCATGTCTGTGACCCGACAGCGACGCCTGGGTGCCAAGTGGCCCGGCAGAGCGTGCGTAGGGCGCGACAGAACCCCTGGCAAGGGACTGCCAAAAAGGGCAACAAAGAGCAGGGCCTTGCCGGAGATCGAATCCGGGACCTCTCGCACCCTAAGCGAGAATCATACCACTAGACCACAAGGCCACGCGAACGCAACAACTCGCCCACATGTCGCGTCCACTGCACGCCTCCTACGCTCTGCGACCATGTCCGCCGCCACTCTCCACGGTCTCACCGTCGCGCTGCGCGTCCGCCCAGTCCGTTCGCTCTCGAAATGGGCTCCTGCTGGACTCGAAATGGGTCTCTGCGTTGGCAACTCTGCAGGCCAGCTGCGCGGTGCCGCGGCATGTCTGTGACCCGACAGCGACGCCTGGGTGCCAAGTGGCCCGGCAGAGCGTGCGTAGGGCGCGACAGAACCCCTGGCAAGGGACTGCCAAAAAGGGCAACAAAGAGCAGGGCCTTGCCGGAGATCGAATCCGGGACCTCTCGCACCCTAAGCGAGAATCATACCACTAGACCACAAGGCCACGCGAACGCAACAACTCGCCCACATGTCGCGTCCACTGCACGCCTCCTACGCTCTGCGACCATGTCCGCCGCCACTCTCCACGGTCTCACCGTCGCGCTGCGCGTCCGCCCAGTCCGTTCGCTCTCGAAATGGGCTCCTGCTGGACTCGAAATGGGTCTCTGCGTTGGCAACTCTGCAGGCCAGCTGCGCGGTGCCGCGGCATGTCTGTGACCCGACAGCGACGCCTGGGTGCCAAGTGGCCCGGCAGAGCGTGCGTAGGGCGCGACAGAACCCCTGGCAAGGGACTGCCAAAAAGGGCAACAAAGAGCAGGGCCTTGCCGGAGATCGAATCCGGGACCTCTCGCACCCTAAGCGAGAATCATACCACTAGACCACAAGGCCACGCGAACGCAACAACTCGCCCACATGTCGCGTCCACTGCACGCCTCCTACGCTCTGCGACCATCTCGCCGCACCTCTCCACGGTCTCACCGTCGCGCTGCGCGTCCGCCCAGTCCGTTCGCTCTCGAAATGGGCTCCTGCTGGACTCGAAATGGGTCTCTGCGTTGGCAACTCTGCAGGCCAGCTGCGCGGTGCCGCGGCATGTCTGTGACCCGACAGCGACGCCTGGGTGCCAAGTGGCCCGGCAGAGCGTGCGTAGGGCGCGACAGAACCCCTGGCAAGGGACTGCCAAAAAGGGCAACAAAGAGCAGGGCCTTGCCGGAGATCGAATCCGGGACCTCTCGCACCCTAAGCGAGAATCATACCACTAGACCACAAGGCCACGCGAACGCAACAACTCGCCCACATGTCGCGTCCACTGCACGCCTCCTACGCTCTGCGACCATGTCCGCCGCCACTCTCCACGGTCTCACCGTCGCGCTGCGCGTCCGCCCAGTCCGTTCGCTCTCGAAATGGGCTCCTGCTGGACTCGAAATGGGTCTCTGCGTTGGCAACTCTGCAGGCCAGCTGCGCGGTGCCGCGGCATGTCTGTGACCCGACAGCGACGCCTGGGTGCCAAGTGGCCCGGCAGAGCGTGCGTAGGGCGCGACAGAACCCCTGGCAAGGGACTGCCAAAAAGGGCAACAAAGAGCAGGGCCTTGCCGGAGATCGAATCCGGGACCTCTCGCACCCTAAGCGAGAATCATACCACTAGACCACAAGGCCACGCGAACGCAACAACTCGCCCACATGTCGCGTCCACTGCACGCCTCCTACGCTCTGCGACCATGTCCGCCGCCACTCTCCACGGTCTCACCGTCGCGCTGCGCGTCCGCCCAGTCCGTTCGCTCTCGAAATGGGCTCCTGCTGGACTCGAAATGGGTCTCTGCGTTGGCAACTCTGCAGGCCAGCTGCGCGGTGCCGCGGCATGTCTGTGACCCGACAGCGACGCCTGGGTGCCAAGTGGCCCGGCAGAGCGTGCGTAGGGCGCGACAGAACCCCTGGCAAGGGACTGCCAAAAAGGGCAACAAAGAGCAGGGCCTTGCCGGAGATCGAATCCGGGACCTCTCGCACCCTAAGCGAGAATCATACCACTAGACCACAAGGCCACGCGAACGCAACAACTCGCCCACATGTCGCGTCCACTGCACGCCTCCTACGCTCTGCGACCATGTCCGCCGCCACTCTCCACGGTCTCACCGTCGCGCTGCGCGTCCGCCCAGTCCGTTCGCTCTCGAAATGGGCTCCTGCTGGACTCGAAATGGGTCTCTGCGTTGGCAACTCTGCAGGCCAGCTGCGCGGTGCCGCGGCATGTCTGTGACCCGACAGCGACGCCTGGGTGCCAAGTGGCCCGGCAGAGCGTGCGTAGGGCGCGACAGAACCCCTGGCAAGGGACTGCCAAAAAGGGCAACAAAGAGCAGGGCCTTGCCGGAGATCGAATCCGGGACCTCTCGCACCCTAAGCGAGAATCATACCACTAGACCACAAGGCCACGCGAACGCAACAACTCGCCCACATGTCGCGTCCACTGCACGCCTCCTACGCTCTGCGACCATGTCCGCCGCCACTCTCCACGGTCTCACCGTCGCGCTGCGCGTCTGCCCAGTCCGTTCGCTCTCGAAATGGGCTCCTGCTGGACTCGAAATGGGTCTCTGCGTTGGCAACTCTGCAGGCCAGCTGCGCTGCAGCGGGGCTGCCGTAGCTTGCGTCAGAGGAAGACGTAGACTCTCAGAGTCTTAGTTCGGTTGTAAACCTTGGTTCTATACCAGAACCAAGTACAGTCTGTAGATATGCGATCTACAGACTCCTAGAGTTATTAATACCTTAAATAAGGCTAATAGACACTAGACTTCAAAACGTGAACTGATTTTTATTGTTGTTATTCGCGGCAGGGCCGCCAGTGGGGTAAATGTATAACACTCACTATCTACCATAGTGGAGCCTAGTAATATGCATGACGGGTGGCTGTGAGGCCACCAACCTAAGTCTCGTGTACACACACCAACTTGGGTGTGCACACCATTTGTGTGAAACACACTATTCGTGTACGATACACTAACGGGTACGTGTAACCCCGTTACACCCTCCCTCACCAGACTGTTGACACCACGTGTCGACACTCGTCACTTTCCTCATCAGAGGTATCGCTGCTTGGTCTTCGGACCTCGCTCAAGAACTTTCCAAGTTCAACAAGCGCACCACGCCCGTGGCTCATCGATGGCTGGCAGCCAGAAAGCTTCTTGGTCTGTTGACCGTACTCCACGCTCCGCGTCTTTATCTCCGGGGCACAGCCCACGACAAGCAGCAGCACTGAGTGCCAACCGCAGCCCACGCTCCGCGTCGTCGCCGCCCGGGCACAGCCCGCCTAACACGTCCGCACGTAGTGCTTCCTCGGCCGCTGGCCACAACGCATCGGCGCCTGTGGCGAGAACCACGCTCTCTGTGGCGGAGTATTACTCCAAGCAGCAGCTTAAACAAGCTCGCGTCGCTATGTCGGCCCCGAAAAGCTCGGCAGACGCGCCGAAGCCGCGTATTCGCCGCGCGAATGAAACCCTCTTTGAAGGCCTCGAAGAGGGAGAGGAGGTCGACTACGGCAGTGATACCTGCCTCCGGGAAGAGGAGGAGGATCCTCCACGGGGTCGCACGACCGATAAGCGTGACCTACGCACGCCCAATCCGTTCGTAGAACGTAGCGACGCTGTGTCAGCTCTGACCGCGTTGCGGACAACGTCGTCACTCCCGTCGCGAGACGAGGACGAGCCTATGGAGGCCAACGTTGTCTCCAACAACCTCGACGAGGTCCAAAGCCAGCAACTGGCCGCGATGGAAGAGGCGCCCCGCGCCCAGCGTCCGATAGCACGGCCTCTGCTCCACCCGAGCCGCCGTGACTACGGCTTTGAGCCACGCGACCCCAACGAAGTGGCTCGCCTAGCGGCGTCGCAACTGTTGAATGACTATGTCATCGGACCCGCGGCCCATTCCAACGAAGAGGTCGCTCAACGAGAAGACCTCCGCCAGAGGTTGCTGACGCCTCAGCTTACCACTCAACGCGAGTACCGTGAGCGCCTGCAGCTCCAAGCCCGGGGGGCGTCCGTGCCGCAAATGCGGACGTATCCAGTGGTCCTACTGGCTGGCGAACGCCAGGAGCAGGATGTCGCTCAATTCGAGCTCTGGGTGGAAGGGGCTCGTAAGCTCTCTTCCATTGTCGCGATGCAAGCTAGCTTCAAGAAGGACGACGTCCTGTTAGAGCGTCGGCTCCGGTTCGCGTTCGCGAAGTTAAAGGCGAAACGCCAACTTCCTTCGGGCTTCCAGCCCCGCCCTGCGCGGGCTCCTCAACATGCTCTTCCGAGCTCTGCAGACCTTCCACAAGGTGGATCGTCGGCTGCAGCAGCCCAGGGTCAAAGCTTGAGCTCAGCTGTTGACCCCCTCGCTCCCGGACCTACTGCCGGGAAGCGGGTGGCGACCGACGCGCCGGTCGCGAGCCCCCAGGGCGCCGTCGATCGTTTCGATCAAAAGCGTCCACGACGTCAGGGCAGTCTTGCCGGAGGGGTACCTCAAACTCCCATGAGTTCTGCGAGTGGGGGTACCCTCGCCACTTCACCAGATACTGGTATTGATTTTGGCGGCGACGCCGAGCCACAATCCGTTCCACATGGAAGTGGCGATTGCCCTGCTCATCGAGCAACGCCGGTGGCGGACGCTGAGATGCACTGGGTGCATCGTTCGGAGCTTGAGGACGCTTGGAACGCGATGGGATCGCTGCGCCGGGAGGTCGTACGTCTCCGTGAGACTCTCCATCAGGCCGAGAACGCCTATGATCGCTCATGGCATGAGATTGATCAGCTCCGGGAGCGCGTCGACTGGTTCGAGGCCCCAGCTGCGCTGGCGAACCGGGTCTCCGACCTTGAGCGAGGTCTGGCGAGGCTGGAGGGTCAAGTCGACCTTCTGCTGCGACTTCAGCAGGGTTCTGTGGCTGTGCCACCTGTGCACGTCCCGGTGCCAGCGCCTCCGCGCTCACCCGCGCCGGGTCCCGGTACGGCTTGAGCAAGCCCACATAAAACACCGGATGGGTGCGCATCTTCTTCGGAAGGTTGAGCGTATACGCTAGGCCCTTCTTGGCCACGACTTTGAAAGGTCCGATGAAGCGTGGGCGCAGCTTCGTCTTGAAGACCGCAGAAACTGCATGTGTAGGTAGGTTTTTTGCGTTTAATAAAACCAAGTCTCCGACTGCGTAACTTTCAATGTTACCTCTGCCCCTGGCATCTGCGTTTTCCTTTTGTTGGTCTTGGCTCTCAGCCATAGCGTCACGTACGTGTCGAAGGACACTCAGACGCGTTGACAGAAACTCGTCAACCTGTTTACGAACAGTGAGAGGGCTGACATCAGCAAGCCGACCGGCTATCTCTCCCCCACCAAGCCCGGAACCACGGAGTGGTAGCGTCAACGGGACGCGAGGGTGGGTGAGGCCATTCACGTAGAATGGGGTAAAGCCTGTGGAGGCATGAACAGCATTATTCAATGCGAACTCCACGAGTGGAAGCATGGTGCTCCAACGCTTGGGCGTTTCGGCGCAAACGCTGCGGAGGACGTCCTCCACGACGCGATTAACGCCCTCGGTCTGACCATCGGTCTGTGGATGATCCGTTGTGGACATGTCCAATCGGGTGCCCAGCACCTTGAAGACGGACGACCAGAACTTACCCGTGAAACGGGGGTCTCTATCCGAGACGATCGACTCGGGCAGCCCGTGCTGGCGGAAAACCCGGTCGATAAACAGCTTGGCTGTACCTTTACCATCAATGGTGTCCGGCACCGCCGCTAGATGAGCCATCTTGCTCAAACGGTCGACAAAGACCACGATGCCCGTGTTGCCATCCGAGTCCTTCGGAAGGCCGAACACAAAGTCCATACTCATGGACTCCCAACACCCAGAGGGTACAGGCAAGCTTGCCAGCGGCGCGGCCGCATGCGGTGAGGGCTTCACCCGCTGACACGTCTCACACGTGCGCACATACGTGCTCGTCCACTTGTAAAGCTTGGGCCACCAATAGGAGAGGCTCACAGAGCCATAGGTCTTTTCACGACCAAGGTGGCCACTAAGCGCAGTGTCGTGTGCCTCATAGAGGATACGATATTTCAGATCCTCATCGTGAGGGACCACAATACGTGGAGTATCCTCCGGATCGGTGCTGTAATACAGCAGGCCATCATCGAGCGAATATCGATGCAGCCTCGCGCGTAAGCGCGCCGACAGTTTACAGTCCGAGTCTCCAAACTCCTTGCTCCCGAGAGCACGTAGCAGAGCGACACACATGTCGTCACGCGCATACGCAGCGCGGATCAAGTCCGTCACGGACGACGTCACAGTCGTGACATGAGATAACTCATAGTCGGGTCTGCGGGACAGCGCGTCCGCTAACCCGTTCTGCCTGCCAGGCTTGTACTTCACCTCGAAGTTGTACTCCGCAAAGAAGGAGAGCCAGCGGGCCATCCTCTGCGAGAGGTGAGGCGACTGAGTCGCAGTGCGTAGTGACGCATGATCAGTAAAGATGACAAATGGCTTAGAGCCTAGCAGGTGAACCCTGAATTTGACTAGAGCATACTTCATTGCAAGTAGCTCCTTGTCATGAACTGGATAGTTCTTCTCTGCAGCTTTAAGCTGGCGAGACTCAAACGCAATTACGCGTTCACGCCCTTCGGTGTCTGCTTGCAGCAGTGCACAACCGATGGCAAAGTCCGATGCGTCACAGACGACACTAAACGGACGATCGGGGTCTGGCAACGCCAGGATCGGCGCGTGTAGGAGACTCTCCTTAACCGCCTCGAAGGCAACTTGATGCTCGGTGTCCCAGGCCCACTCCACATCCTTCTTAAGGAGATTGGACAATGGCCGAGCCATATCAGCGTAGTTCTCGCTGTACTTATGCAAATAGTTGGCGAGGCCAAGCCACTTGCGTAAGTCTTTTTGGTTCTTGGGAACCGGCCAGTCAACAATGGCTTTGACCTTAGAGGGATCCGCTCGAAGGCCGCGCTTCCCGATGAAGCACCCTAAGAAGGGGATCTCTTCAGCACCGAAGATGCATTTGGATGCGTTAGCGTACAGCTTATTAGTGCGCATGCACTCGAGCACCGCTCGCAAATGGTCTATGTGGTTGTCCACATCTGACTTCCCGTGCTCGGCACGACTGTGGACGAAAATGTCGTCGAAGTATGTCTGTGCATACGCCCGATGGGGCCGGAAGAGCTGCGTCACTAGACGATTGAACGTCGCGGGCGCATTGGACAGCCCCTGGGGCATCACCAACCACTCCCAGAGCATCCCGCTCGGGGTGCTGACCGCTGTCAGCGGAATGTCGCTCGCACGCATGAGCAACTGGTAATAACCATCGACTAAGTCGAGCGCACTGTATGCGGTGCATCCAACCATGTTGTTCTGGAGAACATCCTTCCTAGGAATAGGCGTCTGCGCCGGAATGGTGGCGGCATTGAGCTTATTGAAAGCGTGGACAATGCGCCACTTGCCGTTTGAGTTTCTGACACAGAATGTCGGCGTCGAGTGCGGAGACTTGCTCTCGCGCACCATGCCCGCCTCGTGTTTCGCACGGAAGAACGCGTCAATGACGTCACACTGCTCCCTTGGCAAGGGCCACTGCCTTGTTACGCAGTATTTGGTTCCAGGGACCAGGTCAATCTCATGACGCACGCCTCGATCTGGAGGTAGGCCAGAAGGCGGATCGTTGGAAACGACATCTTGGTATTCCTTAACCAAGGGATAGTATGGATCTGAAGGATCCTTCAGGATCGCCGATCCACTACGCGCACTAAGCGCCTGCTTCGTGCCCTCCAGGACTGTTTCGTCCATAAGGGACGACGAGTTTAACTCCTCTTCAGGTCGTATAATAGCGACCTCGGCTAATTCGCCCGCCTTTAAGGCCTCGCCGAACTCGGCAATTGACATTTCGTCCAGCTCTAGCAGAGCATCTGCGGCGGGAACAGCCTCAAGGCTGACGTCGCCAGCGACCTCGCCGGTCACTCCATTAACGAGTGTATATAGCTGTTCGCTATCCACCACCCCCGACACTTGCTGTGTCATAACAGACGCTTTGCGTCTCGCAGCTGCCACACGGCGTCGCTGCCGTCTCCTCGCGGAGACCATACGCCTCGGGGAGGCCTGCATATTCACACCAAAGGTGTCCTCAGGTGTTTCCACCTCTTGTTGCTTCATCGGAGCGTCGACGTCAAACTCGACATCCGGCGAGGAGCTGCATAGCTCGCAGTCCCCACCCAGTGGGTTATGTGCCACTCCACACGCATCGTTAGGGCTGGGCCCAGGATGCCTCGGCTCGTGGCCGACCGCGCCATCGTTGGCACGCAGCGATTCTCCGCCATCGCGGCGCTCACCGCTCAGCGGATAACGTGCCGCTCCACGCGCATCATCAGGGCTATGCCCACGATGCCTCGGCTTTCTGCCGACCATGCCATCAACGGCCTGCAGCGATGGCTCGTTATCACAACGAGTCCCGCTCAGCGGATTACGTGCCGCTCCACGTACAGCCCCTTCGGGACTCTTGTCTACGACATCATGAGTGTCAACCAACTCCGACACGCCGATGTCCAGCACGTTGACCGTCTCGGTCCAGTGCTCGCGCCAATAGCGCTTTTGCTTCCTAGCAGAGGTGGGTTCATGACTCGCCAAAGCTTCACCAGGAGGCAACCGCGTAGCGCCTAAGGTCTTAGACCTCCAATCAATCCATGGCTCATGGCGTTCCAGCCATGCCATGCCCAGGATGAGATCATATCTCGAATCCAGTTCAAGGACCAGACAGCGTTCAACGCTATCGAAGTCCAGAAACTTCACGCCAAGGTTCACAGGAACCTTGGGCACCGTAACGCGGGTTCCCGTCGCGAGACGGACAGTGATAATATCACTCGTACGCGCTACCAGCGCCTCGGCATACTGCCGACTTCCTTCCATCGTGGAGCGTCGAGCATAATTGCCCGACGCTCCCGAATCGATCAATATCGTCCACGGCTTATCAAAGCCCTTCACGGTCGCTTCAACGACCAGCAAGCCCGGCTTGCATACACGTTCCGTGTTAAAGAGCACGGTGCTCTTCGGGGCTAAGCCCTGCTGACCTCCTCGCTGAGGCTCAACAGAACTTAGTTCTTCCCCAGTAGGCCGCCCCGCGCCTACTGAGCGTTGACGTTTCCCCGCCACGAACCAGGTTTCTGGTAAGAAGCTGGGCTTCGGCTCGCCGGAGCCTGGCGCTGCTTACGCAGCGGGCACCCTGGTCGCAGGTGCTGGGTGCTCCCACACACGAAGCACCGGCGGATGCCGATGCGCTGCTCGGCAGCAAGAAGCTCAGCTTCTTCGTCTTCAGCATGGCTGAGATCCATCGGCTCGGGCCCACCCGAGGAGCCGGCGGCTCCGGATGAGTTCGTCTGCGACGTTCCCCACCCGGCTCGGGCCGACTTAAAGTTGAACTCGGCGTTCAACGCCACGCTCACTGCCTCTTCAAAAGAGGTGGGGTGAACTCGGAATACTTCCGTTCTGGCCACGCCAGTGCGGAGGCCTTCCATGAAGATGGTCACCGTGACCGCCTCCGGAAGAGGGTCCGCAGCCATACCGGCAATAAGCGTTCGTAACTCTTGGACGAAGTCCACCAACTCCTTCTTTCCTTGGCGGGTAGCCAGGAAGCGTGATCGCACGCGATAGGCCTGGTTAGGCGGCGAGAACACTCGCGACAGCTGAAGCTTCAGCTGCTTCCAGGATGGGAACGCGCTGTCCACCGACGTGCCACACGTTAGGGCCCACTCCCGGGCCCGGCCACCAAGCTTGGACACGGCCAGCGCCACGCGTTGTTGCTCCGTCTGGAGTATGGCGGACGCCATGGCCATCTCGACCTCTCTAATCCAGAGCAGGAGATTCTCTCCTTCCTTGCCCTCAAAGGTCTTCACGCTCACCATGAGCGGCTTAGCTCGTGGAGCTCCATCCGATGCCGGCTTGGGCGTTGTAGACGCTGTCACAGCCGTCATCTTCTGTTGTAGATGTTCCAACAGAGCATTCTCATAACTCGAGAACGCCTCCAGACGCGCATTAATCGCGTCGGGGCCTTGCGAAGCAAGATGAGCCACACCTTCCGGGCCCAACAAGGACATCAGCTTTTTAAGCCCGTCCTGTTGGTTTGGGGGTAAGTGGGCAAATTGCTCCATCCTCACAGAGGGACAGTCGTAAGACTCAGGTGTAGGATTGACTACAAGTGCTACCAAGTGCAGCGGGGCTGCCGTAGCTTGCGTCAGAGGAAGACGTAGACTCTCAGAGTCTTAGTTCGGTTGTAAACCTTGGTTCTATACCAGAACCAAGTACAGTCTGTAGATATGCGATCTACAGACTCCTAGAGTTATTAATACCTTAAATAAGGCTAATAGACACTAGACTTCAAAACGTGAACTGATTTTTATTGTTGTTATTCGCGGCAGGGCCGCCAGTGGGGTAAATGTATAACACTCACTATCTACCATAGTGGAGCCTAGTAATATGCATGACGGGTGGCTGTGAGGCCACCAACCTAAGTCTCGTGTACACACACCAACTTGGGTGTGCACACCATTTGTGTAAAACACACTATTCGTGTACGATACACTAACGGGTACGTGTAACCCCGTTACATGCGCGGTGCCGCGGCATGTCTGTGACCCGACAGCGACGCCTGGGTGCCAAGTGGCCCGGCAGAGCGTGCGTAGGGCGCGACAGAACCCCTGGCAAGGGACTGCCAAAAAGGGCAACAAAGAGCAGGGCCTTGCCGGAGATCGAATCCGGGACCTCTCGCACCCTAAGCGAGAATCATACCACTAGACCACAAGGCCACGCGAACGCAACAACTCGCCCACATGTCGCGTCCACTGCACGCCTCCTACGCTCTGCGACCATGTCCGCCGCCACTCTCCACGGTCTCACCGTCGCGCTGCGCGTCCGCCCAGTCCGTTCGCTCTCGAAATGGGCTCCTGCTGGACTCGAAATGGGTCTCTGCGTTGGCAACTCTGCAGGCCAGCTGCGCGGTGCCGCGGCATGTCTGTGACCCGACAGCGACGCCTGGGTGCCAAGTGGCCCGGCAGAGCGTGCGTAGGGCGCGACAGAACCCCTGGCAAGGGACTGCCAAAAAGGGCAACAAAGAGCAGGGCCTTGCCGGAGATCGAATCCGGGACCTCTCGCACCCTAAGCGAGAATCATACCACTAGACCACAAGGCCACGCGAACGCAACAACTCGCCCACATGTCGCGTCCACTGCACGCCTCCTACGCTCTGCGACCATGTCCGCCGCCACTCTCCACGGTCTCACCGTCGCGCTGCGCGTCCGCCCAGTCCGTTCGCTCTCGAAATGGGCTCCTGCTGGACTCGAAATGGGTCTCTGCGTTGGCAACTCTGCAGGCCAGCTGCGCGGTGCCGCGGCATGTCTGTGACCCGACAGCGACGCCTGGGTGCCAAGTGGCCCGGCAGAGCGTGCGTAGGGCGCGACAGAACCCCTGGCAAGGGACTGCCAAAAAGGGCAACAAAGAGCAGGGCCTTGCCGGAGATCGAATCCGGGACCTCTCGCACCCTAAGCGAGAATCATACCACTAGACCACAAGGCCACGCGAACGCAACAACTCGCCCACATGTCGCGTCCACTGCACGCCTCCTACGCTCTGCGACCATGTCCGCCGCCACTCTCCACGGTCTCACCGTCGCGCTGCGCGTCTGCCCAGTCCGTTCGCTCTCGAAATGGGCTCCTGCTGGACTCGAAATGGGTCTCTGCGTTGGCAACTCTGCAGGCCAGCTGCGCGGTGCCGCGGCATGTCTGTGACCCGACAGCGACGCCTGGGTGCCAAGTGGCCCGGCAGAGCGTGCGTAGGGCGCGACAGAACCCCTGGCAAGGGACTGCCAAAAAGGGCAACAAAGAGCAGGGCCTTGCCGGAGATCGAATCCGGGACCTCTCGCACCCTAAGCGAGAATCATACCACTAGACCACAAGGCCACGCGAACGCAACAACTCGCCCACATGTCGCGTCCACTGCACGCCTCCTACGCTCTGCGACCATCTCCGCCGCCACTCTCCACGGTCTCACCGTCGCGCTGCGCGTCCGCCCAGTCCGTTCGCTCTCGAAATGGGCTCCTGCTGGACTCGAAATGGGTCTCTGCGTTGGCAACTCTGCAGGCCAGCTGCGCGGTGCCGCGGCATGTCTGTGACCCGACAGCGACGCCTGGGTGCCAAGTGGCCCGGCAGAGCGTGCGTAGGGCGCGACAGAACCCCTGGCAAGGGACTGCCAAAAAGGGCAACAAAGAGCAGGGCCTTGCCGGAGATCGAATCCGGGACCTCTCGCACCCTAAGCGAGAATCATACCACTAGACCACAAGGCCACGCGAACGCAACAACTCGCCCACATGTCGCGTCCACTGCACGCCTCCTACGCTCTGCGACCATGTCCGCCGCCACTCTCCACGGTCTCACCGTCGCGCTGCGCGTCCGCCCAGTCCGTTCGCTCTCGAAATGGGCTCCTACTGGACTCGAAATGGGTCTCTGCGTTGGCAACTCTGCAGGCCAGCTGCGCGGTGCCGCGGCATGTCTGTGACCCGACAGCGACGCCTGGGTGCCAAGTGGCCCGGCAGAGCGTGCGTAGGGCGCGACAGAACCCCTGGCAAGGGACTGCCAAAAAGGGCAACAAAGAGCAGGGCCTTGCCGGAGATCGAATCCGGGACCTCTCGCACCCTAAGCGAGAATCATACCACTAGACCACAAGGCCACGCGAACGCAACAACTCGCCCACATGTCGCGTCCACTGCACGCCTCCTACGCTCTGCGACCATGTCCGCCGCCACTCTCCACGGTCTCACCGTCGCGCTGCGCGTCCGCCCAGTCCGTTCGCTCTCGAAATGGGCTCCTGCTGGACTCGAAATGGGTCTCTGCGTTGGCAACTCTGCAGGCCAGCTGCGCGGTGCCGCGGCATGTCTGTGACCCGACAGCGACGCCTGGGTGCCAAGTGGCCCGGCAGAGCGTGCGTAGGGCGCGACAGAACCCCTGGCAAGGGACTGCCAAAAAGGGCAACAAAGAGCAGGGCCTTGCCGGAGATCGAATCCGGGACCTCTCGCACCCTAAGCGAGAATCATACCACTAGACCACAAGGCCACGCGAACGCAACAACTCGCCCACATGTCGCGTCCACTGCACGCCTCCTACGCTCTGCGACCATGTCCGCCGCCACTCTCCACGGTCTCACCGTCGCGCTGCGCGTCCGCCCAGTCCGTTCGCTCTCGAAATGGGCTCCTGCTGGACTCGAAATGGGTCTCTGCGTTGGCAACTCTGCAGGCCAGCTGCGCGGTGCCGCGGCATGTCTGTGACCCGACAGCGACGCCTGGGTGCCAAGTGGCCCGGCAGAGCGTGCGTAGGGCGCGACAGAACCCCTGGCAAGGGACTGCCAAAAAGGGCAACAAAGAGCAGGGCCTTGCCGGAGATCGAATCCGGGACCTCTCGCACCCTAAGCGAGAATCATACCACTAGACCACAAGGCCACGCGAACGCAACAACTCGCCCACATGTCGCGTCCACTGCACGCCTCCTACGCTCTGCGACCATGTCCGCCGCCACTCTCCACGGTCTCACCGTCGCGCTGCGCGTCCGCCCAGTCCGTTCGCTCTCGAAATGGGCTCCTGCTGGACTCGAAATGGGTCTCTGCGTTGGCAACTCTGCAGGCCAGCTGCGCGGTGCCGCGGCATGTCTGTGACCCGACAGCGACGCCTGGGTGCCAAGTGGCCCGGCAGAGCGTGCGTAGGGCGCGACAGAACCCCTGGCAAGGGACTGCCAAAAAGGGCAACAAAGAGCAGGGCCTTGCCGGAGATCGAATCCGGGACCTCTCGCACCCTAAGCGAGAATCATACCACTAGACCACAAGGCCACGCGAACGCAACAACTCGCCCACATGTCGCGTCCACTGCACGCCTCCTACGCTCTGCGACCATCTCCGCCGCCACTCTCCACGGTCTCACCGTCGCGCTGCGCGTCCGCCCAGTCCGTTCGCTCTCGAAATGGGCTCCTGCTGGACTCGAAATGGGTCTCTGCGTTGGCAACTCTGCAGGCCAGCTGCGCGGTGCCGCGGCATGTCTGTGACCCGACAGCGACGCCTGGGTGCCAAGTGGCCCGGCAGAGCGTGCGTAGGGCGCGACAGAACCCCTGGCAAGGGACTGCCAAAAAGGGCAACAAAGAGCAGGGCCTTGCCGGAGATCGAATCCGGGACCTCTCGCACCCTAAGCGAGAATCATACCACTAGACCACAAGGCCACGCGAACGCAACAACTCGCCCACATGTCGCGTCCACTGCACGCCTCCTACGCTCTGCGACCATGTCCGCCGCCACTCTCCACGGTCTCACCGTCGCGCTGCGCGTCCGCCCAGTCCGTTCGCTCTCGAAATGGGCTCCTGCTGGACTCGAAATGGGTCTCTGCGTTGGCAACTCTGCAGGCCAGCTGCGCGGTGCCGCGGCATGTCTGTGACCCGACAGCGACGCCTGGGTGCCAAGTGGCCCGGCAGAGCGTGCGTAGGGCGCGACAGAACCCCTGGCAAGGGACTGCCAAAAAGGGCAACAAAGAGCAGGGCCTTGCCGGAGATCGAATCCGGGACCTCTCGCACCCTAAGCGAGAATCATACCACTAGACCACAAGGCCACGCGAACGCAACAACTCGCCCACATGTCGCGTCCACTGCACGCCTCCTACGCTCTGCGACCATGTCCGCCGCCACTCTCCACGGTCTCACCGTCGCGCTGCGCGTCCGCCCAGTCCGTTCGCTCTCGAAATGGGCTCCTGCTGGACTCGAAATGGGTCTCTGCGTTGGCAACTCTGCAGGCCAGCTGCGCGGTGCCGCGGCATGTCTGTGACCCGACAGCGACGCCTGGGTGCCAAGTGGCCCGGCAGAGCGTGCGTAGGGCGCGACAGAACCCCTGGCAAGGGACTGCCAAAAAGGGCAACAAAGAGCAGGGCCTTGCCGGAGATCGAATCCGGGACCTCTCGCACCCTAAGCGAGAATCATACCACTAGACCACAAGGCCACGCGAACGCAACAACTCGCCCACATGTCGCGTCCACTGCACGCCTCCTACGCTCTGCGACCATGTCCGCCGCCACTCTCCACGGTCTCACCGTCGCGCTGCGCGTCCGCCCAGTCCGTTCGCTCTCGAAATGGGCTCCTGCTGGACTCGAAATGGGTCTCTGCGTTGGCAACTCTGCAGGCCAGCTGCGCGGTGCCGCGGCATGTCTGTGACCCGACAGCGACGCCTGGGTGCCAAGTGGCCCGGCAGAGCGTGCGTAGGGCGCGACAGAACCCCTGGCAAGGGACTGCCAAAAAGGGCAACAAAGAGCAGGGCCTTGCCGGAGATCGAATCCGGGACCTCTCGCACCCTAAGCGAGAATCATACCACTAGACCACAAGGCCACGCGAACGCAACAACTCGCCCACATGTCGCGTCCACTGCACGCCTCCTACGCTCTGCGACCATGTCCGCCGCCACTCTCCACGGTCTCACCGTCGCGCTGCGCGTCCGCCCAGTCCGTTCGCTCTCGAAATGGGCTCCTGCTGGACTCGAAATGGGTCTCTGCGTTGGCAACTCTGCAGGCCAGCTGCGCGGTGCCGCGGCATGTCTGTGACCCGACAGCGACGCCTGGGTGCCAAGTGGCCCGGCAGAGCGTGCGTAGGGCGCGACAGAACCCCTGGCAAGGGACTGCCAAAAAGGGCAACAAAGAGCAGGGCCTTGCCGGAGATCGAATCCGGGACCTCTCGCACCCTAAGCGAGAATCATACCACTAGACCACAAGGCCACGCGAACGCAACAACTCGCCCACATGTCGCGTCCACTGCACGCCTCCTACGCTCTGCGACCATGTCCGCCGCCACTCTCCACGGTCTCACCGTCGCGCTGCGCGTCCGCCCAGTCCGTTCGCTCTCGAAATGGGCTCCTGCTGGACTCGAAATGGGTCTCTGCGTTGGCAACTCTGCAGGCCAGCTGCGCGGTGCCGCGGCATGTCTGTGACCCGACAGCGACGCCTGGGTGCCAAGTGGCCCGGCAGAGCGTGCGTAGGGCGCGACAGAACCCCTGGCAAGGGACTGCCAAAAAGGGCAACAAAGAGCAGGGCCTTGCCGGAGATCGAATCCGGGACCTCTCGCACCCTAAGCGAGAATCATACCACTAGACCACAAGGCCACGCGAACGCAACAACTCGCCCACATGTCGCGTCCACTGCACGCCTCCTACGCTCTGCGACCATGTCCGCCGCCACTCTCCACGGTCTCACCGTCGCGCTGCGCGTCCGCCCAGTCCGTTCGCTCTCGAAATGGGCTCCTGCTGGACTCGAAATGGGTCTCTGCGTTGGCAACTCTGCAGGCCAGCTGCGCGGTGCCGCGGCATGTCTGTGACCCGACAGCGACGCCTGGGTGCCAAGTGGCCCGGCAGAGCGTGCGTAGGGCGCGACAGAACCCCTGGCAAGGGACTGCCAAAAAGGGCAACAAAGAGCAGGGCCTTGCCGGAGATCGAATCCGGGACCTCTCGCACCCTAAGCGAGAATCATACCACTAGACCACAAGGCCACGCGAACGCAACAACTCGCCCACATGTCGCGTCCACTGCACGCCTCCTACGCTCTGCGACCATGTCCGCCGCCACTCTCCACGGTCTCACCGTCGCGCTGCGCGTCCGCCCAGTCCGTTCGCTCTCGAAATGGGCTCCTGCTGGACTCGAAATGGGTCTCTGCGTTGGCAACTCTGCAGGCCAGCTGCGCGGTGCCGCGGCATGTCTGTGACCCGACAGCGACGCCTGGGTGCCAAGTGGCCCGGCAGAGCGTGCGTAGGGCGCGACAGAACCCCTGGCAAGGGACTGCCAAAAAGGGCAACAAAGAGCAGGGCCTTGCCGGAGATCGAATCCGGGACCTCTCGCACCCTAAGCGAGAATCATACCACTAGACCACAAGGCCACGCGAACGCAACAACTCGCCCACATGTCGCGTCCACTGCACGCCTCCTACGCTCTGCGACCATGTCCGCCGCCACTCTCCACGGTCTCACCGTCGCGCTGCGCGTCCGCCCAGTCCGTTCGCTCTCGAAATGGGCTCCTGCTGGACTCGAAATGGGTCTCTGCGTTGGCAACTCTGCAGGCCAGCTGCGCGGTGCCGCGGCATGTCTGTGACCCGACAGCGACGCCTGGGTGCCAAGTGGCCCGGCAGAGCGTGCGTAGGGCGCGACAGAACCCCTGGCAAGGGACTGCCAAAAAGGGCAACAAAGAGCAGGGCCTTGCCGGAGATCGAATCCGGGACCTCTCGCACCCTAAGCGAGAATCATACCACTAGACCACAAGGCCACGCGAACGCAACAACTCGCCCACATGTCGCGTCCACTGCACGCCTCCTACGCTCTGCGACCATGTCCGCCGCCACTCTCCACGGTCTCACCGTCGCGCTGCGCGTCCGCCCAGTCCGTTCGCTCTCGAAATGGGCTCCTGCTGGACTCGAAATGGGTCTCTGCGTTGGCAACTCTGCAGGCCAGCTGCGCGGTGCCGCGGCATGTCTGTGACCCGACAGCGACGCCTGGGTGCCAAGTGGCCCGGCAGAGCGTGCGTAGGGCGCGACAGAACCCCTGGCAAGGGACTGCCAAAAAGGGCAACAAAGAGCAGGGCCTTGCCGGAGATCGAATCCGGGACCTCTCGCACCCTAAGCGAGAATCATACCACTAGACCACAAGGCCACGCGAACGCAACAACTCGCCCACATGTCGCGTCCACTGCACGCCTCCTACGCTCTGCGACCATGTCCGCCGCCACTCTCCACGGTCTCACCGTCGCGCTGCGCGTCCGCCCAGTCCGTTCGCTCTCGAAATGGGCTCCTGCTGGACTCGAAATGGGTCTCTGCGTTGGCAACTCTGCAGGCCAGCTGCGCGGTGCCGCGGCATGTCTGTGACCCGACAGCGACGCCTGGGTGCCAAGTGGCCCGGCAGAGCGTGCGTAGGGCGCGACAGAACCCCTGGCAAGGGACTGCCAAAAAGGGCAACAAAGAGCAGGGCCTTGCCGGAGATCGAATCCGGGACCTCTCGCACCCTAAGCGAGAATCATACCACTAGACCACAAGGCCACGCGAACGCAACAACTCGCCCACATGTCGCGTCCACTGCACGCCTCCTACGCTCTGCGACCATGTCCGCCGCCACTCTCCACGGTCTCACCGTCGCGCTGCGCGTCCGCCCAGTCCGTTCGCTCTCGAAATGGGCTCCTGCTGGACTCGAAATGGGTCTCTGCGTTGGCAACTCTGCAGGCCAGCTGCGCGGTGCCGCGGCATGTCTGTGACCCGACAGCGACGCCTGGGTGCCAAGTGGCCCGGCAGAGCGTGCGTAGGGCGCGACAGAACCCCTGGCAAGGGACTGCCAAAAAGGGCAACAAAGAGCAGGGCCTTGCCGGAGATCGAATCCGGGACCTCTCGCACCCTAAGCGAGAATCATACCACTAGACCACAAGGCCACGCGAACGCAACAACTCGCCCACATGTCGCGTCCACTGCACGCCTCCTACGCTCTGCGACCATGTCCGCCGCCACTCTCCACGGTCTCACCGTCGCGCTGCGCGTCCGCCCAGTCCGTTCGCTCTCGAAATGGGCTCCTGCTGGACTCGAAATGGGTCTCTGCGTTGGCAACTCTGCAGGCCAGCTGCGCGGTGCCGCGGCATGTCTGTGACCCGACAGCGACGCCTGGGTGCCAAGTGGCCCGGCAGAGCGTGCGTAGGGCGCGACAGAACCCCTGGCAAGGGACTGCCAAAAAGGGCAACAAAGAGCAGGGCCTTGCCGGAGATCGAATCCGGGACCTCTCGCACCCTAAGCGAGAATCATACCACTAGACCACAAGGCCACGCGAACGCAACAACTCGCCCACATGTCGCGTCCACTGCACGCCTCCTACGCTCTGCGACCATGTCCGCCGCACCTCTCCACGGTCTCACCGTCGCGCTGCGCGTCCGCCCAGTCCGTTCGCTCTCGAAATGGGCTCCTGCTGGACTCGAAATGGGTCTCTGCGTTGGCAACTCTGCAGGCCAGCTGCGCGGTGCCGCGGCATGTCTGTGACCCGACAGCGACGCCTGGGTGCCAAGTGGCCCGGCAGAGCGTGCGTAGGGCGCGACAGAACCCCTGGCAAGGGACTGCCAAAAAGGGCAACAAAGAGCAGGGCCTTGCCGGAGATCGAATCCGGGACCTCTCGCACCCTAAGCGAGAATCATACCACTAGACCACAAGGCCACGCGAACGCAACAACTCGCCCACATGTCGCGTCCACTGCACGCCTCCTACGCTCTGCGACCATGTCCGCCGCACCTCTCCACGGTCTCACCGTCGCGCTGCGCGTCCGCCCAGTCCGTTCGCTCTCGAAATGGGCTCCTGCTGGACTCGAAATGGGTCTCTGCGTTGGCAACTCTGCAGGCCAGCTGCGCGGTGCCGCGGCATGTCTGTGACCCGACAGCGACGCCTGGGTGCCAAGTGGCCCGGCAGAGCGTGCGTAGGGCGCGACAGAACCCCTGGCAAGGGACTGCCAAAAAGGGCAACAAAGAGCAGGGCCTTGCCGGAGATCGAATCCGGGACCTCTCGCACCCTAAGCGAGAATCATACCACTAGACCACAAGGCCACGCGAACGCAACAACTCGCCCACATGTCGCGTCCACTGCACGCCTCCTACGCTCTGCGACCATGTCCGCCGCCACTCTCCACGGTCTCACCGTCGCGCTGCGCGTCCGCCCAGTCCGTTCGCTCTCGAAATGGGCTCCTGCTGGACTCGAAATGGGTCTCTGCGTTGGCAACTCTGCAGGCCAGCTGCGCGGTGCCGCGGCATGTCTGTGACCCGACAGCGACGCCTGGGTGCCAAGTGGCCCGGCAGAGCGTGCGTAGGGCGCGACAGAACCCCTGGCAAGGGACTGCCAAAAAGGGCAACAAAGAGCAGGGCCTTGCCGGAGATCGAATCCGGGACCTCTCGCACCCTAAGCGAGAATCATACCACTAGACCACAAGGCCACGCGAACGCAACAACTCGCCCACATGTCGCGTCCACTGCACGCCTCCTACGCTCTGCGACCATGTCCGCCGCACCTCTCCACGGTCTCACCGTCGCGCTGCGCGTCCGCCCAGTCCGTTCGCTCTCGAAATGGGCTCCTGCTGGACTCGAAATGGGTCTCTGCGTTGGCAACTCTGCAGGCCAGCTGCGCGGTGCCGCGGCATGTCTGTGACCCGACAGCGACGCCTGGGTGCCAAGTGGCCCGGCAGAGCGTGCGTAGGGCGCGACAGAACCCCTGGCAAGGGACTGCCAAAAAGGGCAACAAAGAGCAGGGCCTTGCCGGAGATCGAATCCGGGACCTCTCGCACCCTAAGCGAGAATCATACCACTAGACCACAAGGCCACGCGAACGCAACAACTCGCCCACATGTCGCGTCCACTGCACGCCTCCTACGCTCTGCGACCATGTCCGCCGCCACTCTCCACGGTCTCACCGTCGCGCTGCGCGTCCGCCCAGTCCGTTCGCTCTCGAAATGGGCTCCTGCTGGACTCGAAATGGGTCTCTGCGTTGGCAACTCTGCAGGCCAGCTGCGCGGTGCCGCGGCATGTCTGTGACCCGACAGCGACGCCTGGGTGCCAAGTGGCCCGGCAGAGCGTGCGTAGGGCGCGACAGAACCCCTGGCAAGGGACTGCCAAAAAGGGCAACAAAGAGCAGGGCCTTGCCGGAGATCGAATCCGGGACCTCTCGCACCCTAAGCGAGAATCATACCACTAGACCACAAGGCCACGCGAACGCAACAACTCGCCCACATGTCGCGTCCACTGCACGCCTCCTACGCTCTGCGACCATGTCCGCCGCCACTCTCCACGGTCTCACCGTCGCGCTGCGCGTCCGCCCAGTCCGTTCGCTCTCGAAATGGGCTCCTGCTGGACTCGAAATGGGTCTCTGCGTTGGCAACTCTGCAGGCCAGCTGCGCGGTGCCGCGGCATGTCTGTGACCCGACAGCGACGCCTGGGTGCCAAGTGGCCCGGCAGAGCGTGCGTAGGGCGCGACAGAACCCCTGGCAAGGGACTGCCAAAAAGGGCAACAAAGAGCAGGGCCTTGCCGGAGATCGAATCCGGGACCTCTCGCACCCTAAGCGAGAATCATACCACTAGACCACAAGGCCACGCGAACGCAACAACTCGCCCACATGTCGCGTCCACTGCACGCCTCCTACGCTCTGCGACCATGTCCGCCGCCACTCTCCACGGTCTCACCGTCGCGCTGCGCGTCCGCCCAGTCCGTTCGCTCTCGAAATGGGCTCCTGCTGGACTCGAAATGGGTCTCTGCGTTGGCAACTCTGCAGGCCAGCTGCGCGGTGCCGCGGCATGTCTGTGACCCGACAGCGACGCCTGGGTGCCAAGTGGCCCGGCAGAGCGTGCGTAGGGCGCGACAGAACCCCTGGCAAGGGACTGCCAAAAAGGGCAACAAAGAGCAGGGCCTTGCCGGAGATCGAATCCGGGACCTCTCGCACCCTAAGCGAGAATCATACCACTAGACCACAAGGCCACGCGAACGCAACAACTCGCCCACATGTCGCGTCCACTGCACGCCTCCTACGCTCTGCGACCATGTCCGCCGCCACTCTCCACGGTCTCACCGTCGCGCTGCGCGTCTGCCCAGTCCGTTCGCTCTCGAAATGGGCTCCTGCTGGACTCGAAATGGGTCTCTGCGTTGGCAACTCTGCAGGCCAGCTGCGCTGCAGCGGGGCTGCCGTAGCTTGCGTCAGAGGAAGACGTAGACTCTCAGAGTCTTAGTTCGGTTGTAAACCTTGGTTCTATACCAGAACCAAGTACAGTCTGTAGATATGCGATCTACAGACTCCTAGAGTTATTAATACCTTAAATAAGGCTAATAGACACTAGACTTCAAAACGTGAACTGATTTTTATTGTTGTTATTCGCGGCAGGGCCGCCAGTGGGGTAAATGTATAACACTCACTATCTACCATAGTGGAGCCTAGTAATATGCATGACGGGTGGCTGTGAGGCCACCAACCTAAGTCTCGTGTACACACACCAACTTGGGTGTGCACACCATTTGTGTAAAACACACTATTCGTGTACGATACACTAACGGGTACGTGTAACCCCGTTACACCCTCCCTCACCAGACTGTTGACACCACGTGTCGACACTCGTCACTTTCCTCATCAGAGGTATCGCTGCTTGGTCTTCGGACCTCGCTCAAGAACTTTCCAAGTTCAACAAGCGCACCACGCCCGTGGCTCATCGATGGCTGGCAGCCAGAAAGCTTCTTGGTCTGTTGACCGTACTCCACGCTCCGCGTCTTTATCTCCGGGGCACAGCCCACGACAAGCAGCAGCACTGAGTGCCAACCGCAGCCCACGCTCCGCGTCGTCGCCGCCCGGGCACAGCCCGCCTAACACGTCCGCACGTAGTGCTTCCTCGGCCGCTGGCCACAACGCATCGGCGCCTGTGGCGAGAACCACGCTCTCTGTGGCGGAGTATTACTCCAAGCAGCAGCTTAAACAAGCTCGCGTCGCTATGTCGGCCCCGAAAAGCTCGGCAGACGCGCCGAAGCCGCGTATTCGCCGCGCGAATGAAACCCTCTTTGAAGGCCTCGAAGAGGGAGAGGAGGTCGACTACGGCAGTGATACCTGCCTCCGGGAAGAGGAGGAGGATCCTCCACGGGGTCGCACGACCGATAAGCGTGACCTACGCACGCCCAATCCGTTCGTAGAACGTAGCGACGCTGTGTCAGCTCTGACCGCGTTGCGGACAACGTCGTCACTCCCGTCGCGAGACGAGGACGAGCCTATGGAGGCCAACGTTGTCTCCAACAACCTCGACGAGGTCCAAAGCCAGCAACTGGCCGCGATGGAAGAGGCGCCCCGCGCCCAGCGTCCGATAGCACGGCCTCTGCTCCACCCGAGCCGCCGTGACTACGGCTTTGAGCCACGCGACCCCAACGAAGTGGCTCGCCTAGCGGCGTCGCAACTGTTGAATGACTATGTCATCGGACCCGCGGCCCATTCCAACGAAGAGGTCGCTCAACGAGAAGACCTCCGCCAGAGGTTGCTGACGCCTCAGCTTACCACTCAACGCGAGTACCGTGAGCGCTTGCAGCTCCAAGCCCGGGGGGCGTCCGTGCCGCAAATGCGGACGTATCCAGTGGTCCTACTGGCTGGCGAACGCCAGGAGCAGGATGTCGCTCAATTCGAGCTCTGGGTGGAAGGGGCTCGTAAGCTCTCTTCCATTGTCGCGATGCAAGCTAGCTTCAAGAAGGACGACGTCCTGTTAGAGCGTCGGCTCCGGTTCGCGTTCGCGAAGTTAAAGGCGAAACGCCAACTTCCTTCGGGCTTCCAGCCCCGCCCTGCGCGGGCTCCTCAACATGCTCTTCCGAGCTCTGCAGACCTTCCACAAGGTGGATCGTCGGCTGCAGCAGCCCAGGGTCAAAGCTTGAGCTCAGCTGTTGACCCCCTCGCTCCCGGACCTACTGCCGGGAAGCGGGTGGCGACCGACGCGCCGGTCGCGAGCCCCCAGGGCGCCGTCGATCGTTTCGATCAAAAGCGTCCACGACGTCAGGGCAGTCTTGCCGGAGGGGTACCTCAAACTCCCATGAGTTCTGCGAGTGGGGGTACCCTCGCCACTTCACCAGATACTGGTATTGATTTTGGCGGCGACGCCGAGCCACAATCCGTTCCACATGGAAGTGGCGATTGCCCTGCTCATCGAGCAACGCCGGTGGCGGACGCTGAGATGCACTGGGTGCATCGTTCGGAGCTTGAGGACGCTTGGAACGCGATGGGATCGCTGCGCCGGGAGGTCGTACGTCTCCGTGAGACTCTCCATCAGGCCGAGAACGCCTATGATCGCTCATGGCATGAGATTGATCAGCTCCGGGAGCGCGTCGACTGGTTCGAGGCCCCAGCTGCGCTGGCGAACCGGGTCTCCGACCTTGAGCGAGGTCTGGCGAGGCTGGAGGGTCAAGTCGACCTTCTGCTGCGACTTCAGCAGGGTTCTGTGGCTGTGCCACCTGTGCACGTCCCGGTGCCAGCGCCTCCGCGCTCACCCGCGCCGGGTCCCGGTACGGCTTGAGCAAGCCCACATAAAACACCGGATGGGTGCGCATCTTCTTCGGAAGGTTGAGCGTATACGCTAGGCCCTTCTTGGCCACGACTTTGAAAGGTCCGATGAAGCGTGGGCGCAGCTTCGTCTTGAAGACCGCAGAAACTGCATGTGTAGGTAGGTTTTTTGCGTTTAATAAAACCAAGTCTCCGACTGCGTAACTTTCAATGTTACCTCTGCCCCTGGCATCTGCGTTTTCCTTTTGTTGGTCTTGGCTCTCAGCCATAGCGTCACGTACGTGTCGAAGGACACTCAGACGCGTTGACAGAAACTCGTCAACCTGTTTACGAACAGTGAGAGGGCTGACATCAGCAAGCCGACCGGCTATCTCTCCCCCACCAAGCCCGGAACCACGGAGTGGTAGCGTCAACGGGACGCGAGGGTGGGTGAGGCCATTCACGTAGAATGGGGTAAAGCCTGTGGAGGCATGAACAGCATTATTCAATGCGAACTCCACGAGTGGAAGCATGGTGCTCCAACGCTTGGGCGTTTCGGCGCAAACGCTGCGGAGGACGTCCTCCACGACGCGATTAACGCGCTCGGTCTGACCATCGGTCTGTGGATGATCCGTTGTGGACATGTCCAATCGGGTGCCCAGCACCTTGAAGACGGACGACCAGAACTTACCCGTGAAACGGGGGTCTCTATCCGAGACGATCGACTCGGGCAGCCCGTGCTGGCGGAAAACCCGGTCGATAAACAGCTTGGCTGTACCTTTACCATCAATGGTGTCCGGCACCGCCGCTAGATGAGCCATCTTGCTCAAACGGTCGACAAAGACCACGATGCCCGTGTTGCCATCCGAGTCCTTCGGAAGGCCGAACACAAAGTCCATACTCATGGACTCCCAACACCCAGAGGGTACAGGCAAGCTTGCCAGCGGCGCGGCCGCATGCGGTGAGGGCTTCACCCGCTGACACGTCTCACACGTGCGCACATACGTGCTCGTCCACTTGTAAAGCTTGGGCCACCAATAGGAGAGGCTCACAGAGCCATAGGTCTTTTCACGACCAAGGTGGCCACTAAGCGCAGTGTCGTGTGCCTCATAGAGGATACGATATTTCAGATCCTCATCGTGAGGGACCACAATACGTGGAGTATCCTCCGGATCGGTGCTGTAATACAGCAGGCCATCATCGAGCGAATATCGATGCAGCCTCGCGCGTAAGCGCGCCGACAGTTTACAGTCCGAGTCTCCAAACTCCTTGCTCCCGAGAGCACGTAGCAGAGCGACACACATGTCGTCACGCGCATACGCAGCGCGGATCAAGTCCGTCACGGACGACGTCACAGTCGTGACATGAGATAACTCATAGTCGGGTCTGCGGGACAGCGCGTCCGCTAACCCGTTCTGCCTGCCAGGCTTGTACTTCACCTCGAAGTTGTACTCCGCAAAGAAGGAGAGCCAGCGGGCCATCCTCTGCGAGAGGTGAGGCGACTGAGTCGCAGTGCGTAGTGACGCATGATCAGTAAAGATGACAAATGGCTTAGAGCCTAGCAGGTGAACCCTGAATTTGACTAGAGCATACTTCATTGCAAGTAGCTCCTTGTCATGAACTGGATAGTTCTTCTCTGCAGCTTTAAGCTGGCGAGACTCAAACGCAATTACGCGTTCACGCCCTTCGGTGTCTGCTTGCAGCAGTGCACAACCGATGGCAAAGTCCGATGCGTCACAGACGACACTAAACGGACGATCGGGGTCTGGCAACGCCAGGATCGGCGCGTGTAGGAGACTCTCCTTAACCGCCTCGAAGGCAACTTGATGCTCGGTGTCCCAGGCCCACTCCACATCCTTCTTAAGGAGATTGGACAATGGCCGAGCCATATCAGCGTAGTTCTCGCTGTACTTATGCAAATAGTTGGCGAGGCCAAGCCACTTGCGTAAGTCTTTTTGGTTCTTGGGAACCGGCCAGTCAACAATGGCTTTGACCTTAGAGGGATCCGCTCGAAGGCCGCGCTTCCCGATGAAGCACCCTAAGAAGGGGATCTCTTCAGCACCGAAGATGCATTTGGATGCGTTAGCGTACAGCTTATTAGTGCGCATGCACTCGAGCACCGCTCGCAAATGGTCTATGTGGTTGTCCACATCTGACTTCCCGTGCTCGGCACGACTGTGGACGAAAATGTCGTCGAAGTATGTCTGTGCATACGCCCGATGGGGCCGGAAGAGCTGCGTCACTAGACGATTGAACGTCGCGGGCGCATTGGACAGCCCCTGGGGCATCACCAACCACTCCCAGAGCATCCCGCTCGGGGTGCTGACCGCTGTCAGCGGAATGTCGCTCGCACGCATGAGCAACTGGTAATAACCATCGACTAAGTCGAGCGCACTGTATGCGGTGCATCCAACCATGTTGTTCTGGAGAACATCCTTCCTAGGAATAGGCGTCTGCGCCGGAATGGTGGCGGCATTGAGCTTATTGAAAGCGTGGACAATGCGCCACTTGCCGTTTGAGTTTCTGACACAGAATGTCGGCGTCGAGTGCGGAGACTTGCTCTCGCGCACCATGCCCGCCTCGTGTTTCGCACGGAAGAACGCGTCAATGACGTCACACTGCTCCCTTGGCAAGGGCCACTGCCTTGTTACGCAGTATTTGGTTCCAGGGACCAGGTCAATCTCATGACGCACGCCTCGATCTGGAGGTAGGCCAGAAGGCGGATCGTTGGAAACGACATCTTGGTATTCCTTAACCAAGGGATAGTATGGATCTGAAGGATCCTTCAGGATCGCCGATCCACTACGCGCACTAAGCGCCTGCTTCGTGCCCTCCAGGACTGTTTCGTCCATAAGGGACGACGAGTTTAACTCCTCTTCAGGTCGTATAATAGCGACCTCGGCTAATTCGCCCGCCTTTAAGGCCTCGCCGAACTCGGCAATTGACATTTCGTCCAGCTCTAGCAGAGCATCTGCGGCGGGAACAGCCTCAAGGCTGACGTCGCCAGCGACCTCGCCGGTCACTCCATTAACGAGTGTATATAGCTGTTCGCTATCCACCACCCCCGACACTTGCTGTGTCATAACAGACGCTTTGCGTCTCGCAGCTGCCACACGGCGTCGCTGCCGTCTCCTCGCGGAGACCATACGCCTCGGGGAGGCCTGCATATTCACACCAAAGGTGTCCTCAGGTGTTTCCACCTCTTGTTGCTTCATCGGAGCGTCGACGTCAAACTCGACATCCGGCGAGGAGCTGCATAGCTCGCAGTCCCCACCCAGTGGGTTATGTGCCACTCCACACGCATCGTTAGGGCTGGGCCCAGGATGCCTCGGCTCGTGGCCGACCGCGCCATCGTTGGCACGCAGCGATTCTCCGCCATCGCGGCGCTCACCGCTCAGCGGATAACGTGCCGCTCCACGCGCATCATCAGGGCTATGCCCACGATGCCTCGGCTTTCTGCCGACCATGCCATCAACGGCCTGCAGCGATGGCTCGTTATCACAACGAGTCCCGCTCAGCGGATTACGTGCCGCTCCACGTACAGCCCCTTCGGGACTCTTGTCTACGACATCATGAGTGTCAACCAACTCCGACACGCCGATGTCCAGCACGTTGACCGTCTCGGTCCAGTGCTCGCGCCAATAGCGCTTTTGCTTCCTAGCAGAGGTGGGTTCATGACTCGCCAAAGCTTCACCAGGAGGCAACCGCGTAGCGCCTAAGGTCTTAGACCTCCAATCAATCCATGGCTCATGGCGTTCCAGCCATGCCATGCCCAGGATGAGATCATATCTCGAATCCAGTTCAAGGACCAGACAGCGTTCAACGCTATCGAAGTCCAGAAACTTCACGCCAAGGTTCACAGGAACCTTGGGCACCGTAACGCGGGTTCCCGTCGCGAGACGGACAGTGATAATATCACTCGTACGCGCTACCAGCGCCTCGGCATACTGCCGACTTCCTTCCATCGTGGAGCGTCGAGCATAATTGCCCGACGCTCCCGAATCGATCAATATCGTCCACGGCTTATCAAAGCCCTTCACGGTCGCTTCAACGACCAGCAAGCCCGGCTTGCATACACGTTCCGTGTTAAAGAGCACGGTGCTCTTCGGGGCTAAGCCCTGCTGACCTCCTCGCTGAGGCTCAACAGAACTTAGTTCTTCCCCAGTAGGCCGCCCCGCGCCTACTGAGCGTTGACGTTTCCCCGCCACGAACCAGGTTTCTGGTAAGAAGCTGGGCTTCGGCTCGCCGGAGCCTGGCGCTGCTTACGCAGCGGGCACCCTGGTCGCAGGTGCTGGGTGCTCCCACACACGAAGCACCGGCGGATGCCGATGCGCTGCTCGGCAGCAAGAAGCTCAGCTTCTTCGTCTTCAGCATGGCTGAGATCCATCGGCTCGGGCCCACCCGAGGAGCCGGCGGCTCCGGATGAGTTCGTCTGCGACGTTCCCCACCCGGCTCGGGCCGACTTAAAGTTGAACTCGGCGTTCAACGCCACGCTCACTGCCTCTTCAAAAGAGGTGGGGTGAACTCGGAATACTTCCGTTCTGGCCACGCCAGTGCGGAGGCCTTCCATGAAGATGGTCACCGTGACCGCCTCCGGAAGAGGGTCCGCAGCCATACCGGCAATAAGCGTTCGTAACTCTTGGACGAAGTCCACCAACTCCTTCTTTCCTTGGCGGGTAGCCAGGAAGCGTGATCGCACGCGATAGGCCTGGTTAGGCGGCGAGAACACTCGCGACAGCTGAAGCTTCAGCTGCTCCCAGGATGGGAACGCGCTGTCCACCGACGTGCCACACGTTAGGGCCCACTCCCGGGCCCGGCCACCAAGCTTGGACACGGCCAGCGCCACGCGTTGTTGCTCCGTCTGGAGTATGGCGGACGCCATGGCCATCTCGACCTCTCTAATCCAGAGCAGGAGATTCTCTCCTTCCTTGCCCTCAAAGGTCTTCACGCTCACCATGAGCGGCTTAGCTCGTGGAGCTCCATCCGATGCCGGCTTGGGCGTTGTAGACGCTGTCACAGCCGTCATCTTCTGTTGTAGATGTTCCAACAGAGCATTCTCATAACTCGAGAACGCCTCCAGACGCGCATTAATCGCGTCGGGGCCTTGCGAAGCAAGATGAGCCACACCTTCCGGGCCCAACAAGGACATCAGCTTTTTAAGCCCGTCCTGTTGGTTTGGGGGTAAGTGGGCAAATTGCTCCATCCTCACAGAGGGACAGTCGTAAGACTCAGGTGTAGGATTGACTACAAGTGCTACCAAGTGCAGCGGGGCTGCCGTAGCTTGCGTCAGAGGAAGACGTAGACTCTCAGAGTCTTAGTTCGGTTGTAAACCTTGGTTCTATACCAGAACCAAGTACAGTCTGTAGATATGCGATCTACAGACTCCTAGAGTTATTAATACCTTAAATAAGGCTAATAGACACTAGACTTCAAAACGTGAACTGATTTTTATTGTTGTTATTCGCGGCAGGGCCGCCAGTGGGGTAAATGTATAACACTCACTATCTACCATAGTGGAGCCTAGTAATATGCATGACGGGTGGCTGTGAGGCCACCAACCTAAGTCTCGTGTACACACACCAACTTGGGTGTGCACACCATTTGTGTGAAACACACTATTCGTGTACGATACACTAACGGGTACGTGTAACCCCGTTACATGCGCGGTGCCGCGGCATGTCTGTGACCCGACAGCGACGCCTGGGTGCCAAGTGGCCCGGCAGAGCGTGCGTAGGGCGCGACAGAACCCCTGGCAAGGGACTGCCAAAAAGGGCAACAAAGAGCAGGGCCTTGCCGGAGATCGAATCCGGGACCTCTCGCACCCTAAGCGAGAATCATACCACTAGACCACAAGGCCACGCGAACGCAACAACTCGCCCACATGTCGCGTCCACTGCACGCCTCCTACGCTCTGCGACCATGTCCGCCGCACCTCTCCACGGTCTCACCGTCGCGCTGCGCGTCCGCCCAGTCCGTTCGCTCTCGAAATGGGCTCCTGCTGGACTCGAAATGGGTCTCTGCGTTGGCAACTCTGCAGGCCAGCTGCGCGGTGCCGCGGCATGTCTGTGACCCGACAGCGACGCCTGGGTGCCAAGTGGCCCGGCAGAGCGTGCGTAGGGCGCGACAGAACCCCTGGCAAGGGACTGCCAAAAAGGGCAACAAAGAGCAGGGCCTTGCCGGAGATCGAATCCGGGACCTCTCGCACCCTAAGCGAGAATCATACCACTAGACCACAAGGCCACGCGAACGCAACAACTCGCCCACATGTCGCGTCCACTGCACGCCTCCTACGCTCTGCGACCATGTCCGCCGCCACTCTCCACGGTCTCACCGTCGCGCTGCGCGTCCGCCCAGTCCGTTCGCTCTCGAAATGGGCTCCTGCTGGACTCGAAATGGGTCTCTGCGTTGGCAACTCTGCAGGCCAGCTGCGCGGTGCCGCGGCATGTCTGTGACCCGACAGCGACGCCTGGGTGCCAAGTGGCCCGGCAGAGCGTGCGTAGGGCGCGACAGAACCCCTGGCAAGGGACTGCCAAAAAGGGCAACAAAGAGCAGGGCCTTGCCGGAGATCGAATCCGGGACCTCTCGCACCCTAAGCGAGAATCATACCACTAGACCACAAGGCCACGCGAACGCAACAACTCGCCCACATGTCGCGTCCACTGCACGCCTCCTACGCTCTGCGACCATGTCCGCCGCCACTCTCCACGGTCTCACCGTCGCGCTGCGCGTCTGCCCAGTCCGTTCGCTCTCGAAATGGGCTCCTGCTGGACTCGAAATGGGTCTCTGCGTTGGCAACTCTGCAGGCCAGCTGCGCTGCAGCGGGGCTGCCGTAGCTTGCGTCAGAGGAAGACGTAGACTCTCAGAGTCTTAGTTCGGTTGTAAACCTTGGTTCTATACCAGAACCAAGTACAGTCTGTAGATATGCGATCTACAGACTCCTAGAGTTATTAATACCTTAAATAAGGCTAATAGACACTAGACTTCAAAACGTGAACTGATTTTTATTGTTGTTATTCGCGGCAGGGCCGCCAGTGGGGTAAATGTATAACACTCACTATCTACCATAGTGGAGCCTAGTAATATGCATGACGGGTGGCTGTGAGGCCACCAACCTAAGTCTCGTGTACACACACCAACTTGGGTGTGCACACCATTTGTGTGAAACACACTATTCGTGTACGATACACTAACGGGTACGTGTAACCCCGTTACACCCTCCCTCACCAGACTGTTGACACCACGTGTCGACACTCGTCACTTTCCTCATCAGAGGTATCGCTGCTTGGTCTTCGGACCTCGCTCAAGAACTTTCCAAGTTCAACAAGCGCACCACGCCCGTGGCTCATCGATGGCTGGCAGCCAGAAAGCTTCTTGGTCTGTTGACCGTACTCCACGCTCCGCGTCTTTATCTCCGGGGCACAGCCCACGACAAGCAGCAGCACTGAGTGCCAACCGCAGCCCACGCTCCGCGTCGTCGCCGCCCGGGCACAGCCCGCCTAACACGTCCGCACGTAGTGCTTCCTCGGCCGCTGGCCACAACGCATCGGCGCCTGTGGCGAGAACCACGCTCTCTGTGGCGGAGTATTACTCCAAGCAGCAGCTTAAACAAGCTCGCGTCGCTATGTCGGCCCCGAAAAGCTCGGCAGACGCGCCGAAGCCGCGTATTCGCCGCGCGAATGAAACCCTCTTTGAAGGCCTCGAAGAGGGAGAGGAGGTCGACTACGGCAGTGATACCTGCCTCCGGGAAGAGGAGGAGGATCCTCCACGGGGTCGCACGACCGATAAGCGTGACCTACGCACGCCCAATCCGTTCGTAGAACGTAGCGACGCTGTGTCAGCTCTGACCGCGTTGCGGACAACGTCGTCACTCCCGTCGCGAGACGAGGACGAGCCTATGGAGGCCAACGTTGTCTCCAACAACCTCGACGAGGTCCAAAGCCAGCAACTGGCCGCGATGGAAGAGGCGCCCCGCGCCCAGCGTCCGATAGCACGGCCTCTGCTCCACCCGAGCCGCCGTGACTACGGCTTTGAGCCACGCGACCCCAACGAAGTGGCTCGCCTAGCGGCGTCGCAACTGTTGAATGACTATGTCATCGGACCCGCGGCCCATTCCAACGAAGAGGTCGCTCAACGAGAAGACCTCCGCCAGAGGTTGCTGACGCCTCAGCTTACCACTCAACGCGAGTACCGTGAGCGCCTGCAGCTCCAAGCCCGGGGGGCGTCCGTGCCGCAAATGCGGACGTATCCAGTGGTCCTACTGGCTGGCGAACGCCAGGAGCAGGATGTCGCTCAATTCGAGCTCTGGGTGGAAGGGGCTCGTAAGCTCTCTTCCATTGTCGCGATGCAAGCTAGCTTCAAGAAGGACGACGTCCTGTTAGAGCGTCGGCTCCGGTTCGCGTTCGCGAAGTTAAAGGCGAAACGCCAACTTCCTTCGGGCTTCCAGCCCCGCCCTGCGCGGGCTCCTCAACATGCTCTTCCGAGCTCTGCAGACCTTCCACAAGGTGGATCGTCGGCTGCAGCAGCCCAGGGTCAAAGCTTGAGCTCAGCTGTTGACCCCCTCGCTCCCGGACCTACTGCCGGGAAGCGGGTGGCGACCGACGCGCCGGTCGCGAGCCCCCAGGGCGCCGTCGATCGTTTCGATCAAAAGCGTCCACGACGTCAGGGCAGTCTTGCCGGAGGGGTACCTCAAACTCCCATGAGTTCTGCGAGTGGGGGTACCCTCGCCACTTCACCAGATACTGGTATTGATTTTGGCGGCGACGCCGAGCCACAATCCGTTCCACATGGAAGTGGCGATTGCCCTGCTCATCGAGCAACGCCGGTGGCGGACGCTGAGATGCACTGGGTGCATCGTTCGGAGCTTGAGGACGCTTGGAACGCGATGGGATCGCTGCGCCGGGAGGTCGTACGTCTCCGTGAGACTCTCCATCAGGCCGAGAACGCCTATGATCGCTCATGGCATGAGATTGATCAGCTCCGGGAGCGCGTCGACTGGTTCGAGGCCCCAGCTGCGCTGGCGAACCGGGTCTCCGACCTTGAGCGAGGTCTGGCGAGGCTGGAGGGTCAAGTCGACCTTCTGCTGCGACTTCAGCAGGGTTCTGTGGCTGTGCCACCTGTGCACGTCCCGGTGCCAGCGCCTCCGCGCTCACCCGCGCCGGGTCCCGGTACGGCTTGAGCAAGCCCACATAAAACACCGGATGGGTGCGCATCTTCTTCGGAAGGTTGAGCGTATACGCTAGGCCCTTCTTGGCCACGACTTTGAAAGGTCCGATGAAGCGTGGGCGCAGCTTCGTCTTGAAGACCGCAGAAACTGCATGTGTAGGTAGGTTTTTTGCGTTTAATAAAACCAAGTCTCCGACTGCGTAACTTTCAATGTTACCTCTGCCCCTGGCATCTGCGTTTTCCTTTTGTTGGTCTTGGCTCTCAGCCATAGCGTCACGTACGTGTCGAAGGACACTCAGACGCGTTGACAGAAACTCGTCAACCTGTTTACGAACAGTGAGAGGGCTGACATCAGCAAGCCGACCGGCTATCTCTCCCCCACCAAGCCCGGAACCACGGAGTGGTAGCGTCAACGGGACGCGAGGGTGGGTGAGGCCATTCACGTAGAATGGGGTAAAGCCTGTGGAGGCATGAACAGCATTATTCAATGCGAACTCCACGAGTGGAAGCATGGTGCTCCAACGCTTGGGCGTTTCGGCGCAAACGCTGCGGAGGACGTCCTCCACGACGCGATTAACGCGCTCGGTCTGACCATCGGTCTGTGGATGATCCGTTGTGGACATGTCCAATCGGGTGCCCAGCACCTTGAAGACGGACGACCAGAACTTACCCGTGAAACGGGGGTCTCTATCCGAGACGATCGACTCGGGCAGCCCGTGCTGGCGGAAAACCCGGTCGATAAACAGCTTGGCTGTACCTTTACCATCAATGGTGTCCGGCACCGCCGCTAGATGAGCCATCTTGCTCAAACGGTCGACAAAGACCACGATGCCCGTGTTGCCATCCGAGTCCTTCGGAAGGCCGAACACAAAGTCCATACTCATGGACTCCCAACACCCAGAGGGTACAGGCAAGCTTGCCAGCGGCGCGGCCGCATGCGGTGAGGGCTTCACCCGCTGACACGTCTCACACGTGCGCACATACGTGCTCGTCCACTTGTAAAGCTTGGGCCACCAATAGGAGAGGCTCACAGAGCCATAGGTCTTTTCACGACCAAGGTGGCCACTAAGCGCAGTGTCGTGTGCCTCATAGAGGATACGATATTTCAGATCCTCATCGTGAGGGACCACAATACGTGGAGTATCCTCCGGATCGGTGCTGTAATACAGCAGGCCATCATCGAGCGAATATCGATGCAGCCTCGCGCGTAAGCGCGCCGACAGTTTACAGTCCGAGTCTCCAAACTCCTTGCTCCCGAGAGCACGTAGCAGAGCGACACACATGTCGTCACGCGCATACGCAGCGCGGATCAAGTCCGTCACGGACGACGTCACAGTCGTGACATGAGATAACTCATAGTCGGGTCTGCGGGACAGCGCGTCCGCTAACCCGTTCTGCCTGCCAGGCTTGTACTTCACCTCGAAGTTGTACTCCGCAAAGAAGGAGAGCCAGCGGGCCATCCTCTGCGAGAGGTGAGGCGACTGAGTCGCAGTGCGTAGTGACGCATGATCAGTAAAGATGACAAATGGCTTAGAGCCTAGCAGGTGAACCCTGAATTTGACTAGAGCATACTTCATTGCAAGTAGCTCCTTGTCATGAACTGGATAGTTCTTCTCTGCAGCTTTAAGCTGGCGAGACTCAAACGCAATTACGCGTTCACGCCCTTCGGTGTCTGCTTGCAGCAGTGCACAACCGATGGCAAAGTCCGATGCGTCACAGACGACACTAAACGGACGATCGGGGTCTGGCAACGCCAGGATCGGCGCGTGTAGGAGACTCTCCTTAACCGCCTCGAAGGCAACTTGATGCTCGGTGTCCCAGGCCCACTCCACATCCTTCTTAAGGAGATTGGACAATGGCCGAGCCATATCAGCGTAGTTCTCGCTGTACTTATGCAAATAGTTGGCGAGGCCAAGCCACTTGCGTAAGTCTTTTTGGTTCTTGGGAACCGGCCAGTCAACAATGGCTTTGACCTTAGAGGGATCCGCTCGAAGGCCGCGCTTCCCGATGAAGCACCCTAAGAAGGGGATCTCTTCAGCACCGAAGATGCATTTGGATGCGTTAGCGTACAGCTTATTAGTGCGCATGCACTCGAGCACCGCTCGCAAATGGTCTATGTGGTTGTCCACATCTGACTTCCCGTGCTCGGCACGACTGTGGACGAAAATGTCGTCGAAGTATGTCTGTGCATACGCCCGATGGGGCCGGAAGAGCTGCGTCACTAGACGATTGAACGTCGCGGGCGCATTGGACAGCCCCTGGGGCATCACCAACCACTCCCAGAGCATCCCGCTCGGGGTGCTGACCGCTGTCAGCGGAATGTCGCTCGCACGCATGAGCAACTGGTAATAACCATCGACTAAGTCGAGCGCACTGTATGCGGTGCATCCAACCATGTTGTTCTGGAGAACATCCTTCCTAGGAATAGGCGTCTGCGCCGGAATGGTGGCGGCATTGAGCTTATTGAAAGCGTGGACAATGCGCCACTTGCCGTTTGAGTTTCTGACACAGAATGTCGGCGTCGAGTGCGGAGACTTGCTCTCGCGCACCATGCCCGCCTCGTGTTTCGCACGGAAGAACGCGTCAATGACGTCACACTGCTCCCTTGGCAAGGGCCACTGCCTTGTTACGCAGTATTTGGTTCCAGGGACCAGGTCAATCTCATGACGCACGCCTCGATCTGGAGGTAGGCCAGAAGGCGGATCGTTGGAAACGACATCTTGGTATTCCTTAACCAAGGGATAGTATGGATCTGAAGGATCCTTCAGGATCGCCGATCCACTACGCGCACTAAGCGCCTGCTTCGTGCCCTCCAGGACTGTTTCGTCCATAAGGGACGACGAGTTTAACTCCTCTTCAGGTCGTATAATAGCGACCTCGGCTAATTCGCCCGCCTTTAAGGCCTCGCCGAACTCGGCAATTGACATTTCGTCCAGCTCTAGCAGAGCATCTGCGGCGGGAACAGCCTCAAGGCTGACGTCGCCAGCGACCTCGCCGGTCACTCCATTAACGAGTGTATATAGCTGTTCGCTATCCACCACCCCCGACACTTGCTGTGTCATAACAGACGCTTTGCGTCTCGCAGCTGCCACACGGCGTCGCTGCCGTCTCCTCGCGGAGACCATACGCCTCGGGGAGGCCTGCATATTCACACCAAAGGTGTCCTCAGGTGTTTCCACCTCTTGTTGCTTCATCGGAGCGTCGACGTCAAACTCGACATCCGGCGAGGAGCTGCATAGCTCGCAGTCCCCACCCAGTGGGTTATGTGCCACTCCACACGCATCGTTAGGGCTGGGCCCAGGATGCCTCGGCTCGTGGCCGACCGCGCCATCGTTGGCACGCAGCGATTCTCCGCCATCGCGGCGCTCACCGCTCAGCGGATAACGTGCCGCTCCACGCGCATCATCAGGGCTATGCCCACGATGCCTCGGCTTTCTGCCGACCATGCCATCAACGGCCTGCAGCGATGGCTCGTTATCACAACGAGTCCCGCTCAGCGGATTACGTGCCGCTCCACGTACAGCCCCTTCGGGACTCTTGTCTACGACATCATGAGTGTCAACCAACTCCGACACGCCGATGTCCAGCACGTTGACCGTCTCGGTCCAGTGCTCGCGCCAATAGCGCTTTTGCTTCCTAGCAGAGGTGGGTTCATGACTCGCCAAAGCTTCACCAGGAGGCAACCGCGTAGCGCCTAAGGTCTTAGACCTCCAATCAATCCATGGCTCATGGCGTTCCAGCCATGCCATGCCCAGGATGAGATCATATCTCGAATCCAGTTCAAGGACCAGACAGCGTTCAACGCTATCGAAGTCCAGAAACTTCACGCCAAGGTTCACAGGAACCTTGGGCACCGTAACGCGGGTTCCCGTCGCGAGACGGACAGTGATAATATCACTCGTACGCGCTACCAGCGCCTCGGCATACTGCCGACTTCCTTCCATCGTGGAGCGTCGAGCATAATTGCCCGACGCTCCCGAATCGATCAATATCGTCCACGGCTTATCAAAGCCCTTCACGGTCGCTTCAACGACCAGCAAGCCCGGCTTGCATACACGTTCCGTGTTAAAGAGCACGGTGCTCTTCGGGGCTAAGCCCTGCTGACCTCCTCGCTGAGGCTCAACAGAACTTAGTTCTTCCCCAGTAGGCCGCCCCGCGCCTACTGAGCGTTGACGTTTCCCCGCCACGAACCAGGTTTCTGGTAAGAAGCTGGGCTTCGGCTCGCCGGAGCCTGGCGCTGCTTACGCAGCGGGCACCCTGGTCGCAGGTGCTGGGTGCTCCCACACACGAAGCACCGGCGGATGCCGATGCGCTGCTCGGCAGCAAGAAGCTCAGCTTCTTCGTCTTCAGCATGGCTGAGATCCATCGGCTCGGGCCCACCCGAGGAGCCGGCGGCTCCGGATGAGTTCGTCTGCGACGTTCCCCACCCGGCTCGGGCCGACTTAAAGTTGAACTCGGCGTTCAACGCCACGCTCACTGCCTCTTCAAAAGAGGTGGGGTGAACTCGGAATACTTCCGTTCTGGCCACGCCAGTGCGGAGGCCTTCCATGAAGATGGTCACCGTGACCGCCTCCGGAAGAGGGTCCGCAGCCATACCGGCAATAAGCGTTCGTAACTCTTGGACGAAGTCCACCAACTCCTTCTTTCCTTGGCGGGTAGCCAGGAAGCGTGATCGCACGCGATAGGCCTGGTTAGGCGGCGAGAACACTCGCGACAGCTGAAGCTTCAGCTGCTCCCAGGATGGGAACGCGCTGTCCACCGACGTGCCACACGTTAGGGCCCACTCCCGGGCCCGGCCACCAAGCTTGGACACGGCCAGCGCCACGCGTTGTTGCTCCGTCTGGAGTATGGCGGACGCCATGGCCATCTCGACCTCTCTAATCCAGAGCAGGAGATTCTCTCCTTCCTTGCCCTCAAAGGTCTTCACGCTCACCATGAGCGGCTTAGCTCGTGGAGCTCCATCCGATGCCGGCTTGGGCGTTGTAGACGCTGTCACAGCCGTCATCTTCTGTTGTAGATGTTCCAACAGAGCATTCTCATAACTCGAGAACGCCTCCAGACGCGCATTAATCGCGTCGGGGCCTTGCGAAGCAAGATGAGCCACACCTTCCGGGCCCAACAAGGACATCAGCTTTTTAAGCCCGTCCTGTTGGTTTGGGGGTAAGTGGGCAAATTGCTCCATCCTCACAGAGGGACAGTCGTAAGACTCAGGTGTAGGATTGACTACAAGTGCTACCAAGTGCAGCGGGGCTGCCGTAGCTTGCGTCAGAGGAAGACGTAGACTCTCAGAGTCTTAGTTCGGTTGTAAACCTTGGTTCTATACCAGAACCAAGTACAGTCTGTAGATATGCGATCTACAGACTCCTAGAGTTATTAATACCTTAAATAAGGCTAATAGACACTAGACTTCAAAACGTGAACTGATTTTTATTGTTGTTATTCGCGGCAGGGCCGCCAGTGGGGTAAATGTATAACACTCACTATCTACCATAGTGGAGCCTAGTAATATGCATGACGGGTGGCTGTGAGGCCACCAACCTAAGTCTCGTGTACACACACCAACTTGGGTGTGCACACCATTTGTGTAAAACACACTATTCGTGTACGATACACTAACGGGTACGTGTAACCCCGTTACATGCGCGGTGCCGCGGCATGTCTGTGACCCGACAGCGACGCCTGGGTGCCAAGTGGCCCGGCAGAGCGTGCGTAGGGCGCGACAGAACCCCTGGCAAGGGACTGCCAAAAAGGGCAACAAAGAGCAGGGCCTTGCCGGAGATCGAATCCGGGACCTCTCGCACCCTAAGCGAGAATCATACCACTAGACCACAAGGCCACGCGAACGCAACAACTCGCCCACATGTCGCGTCCACTGCACGCCTCCTACGCTCTGCGACCATGTCCGCCGCACCTCTCCACGGTCTCACCGTCGCGCTGCGCGTCCGCCCAGTCCGTTCGCTCTCGAAATGGGCTCCTGCTGGACTCGAAATGGGTCTCTGCGTTGGCAACTCTGCAGGCCAGCTGCGCGGTGCCGCGGCATGTCTGTGACCCGACAGCGACGCCTGGGTGCCAAGTGGCCCGGCAGAGCGTGCGTAGGGCGCGACAGAACCCCTGGCAAGGGACTGCCAAAAAGGGCAACAAAGAGCAGGGCCTTGCCGGAGATCGAATCCGGGACCTCTCGCACCCTAAGCGAGAATCATACCACTAGACCACAAGGCCACGCGAACGCAACAACTCGCCCACATGTCGCGTCCACTGCACGCCTCCTACGCTCTGCGACCATGTCCGCCGCACCTCTCCACGGTCTCACCGTCGCGCTGCGCGTCCGCCCAGTCCGTTCGCTCTCGAAATGGGCTCCTGCTGGACTCGAAATGGGTCTCTGCGTTGGCAACTCTGCAGGCCAGCTGCGCGGTGCCGCGGCATGTCTGTGACCCGACAGCGACGCCTGGGTGCCAAGTGGCCCGGCAGAGCGTGCGTAGGGCGCGACAGAACCCCTGGCAAGGGACTGCCAAAAAGGGCAACAAAGAGCAGGGCCTTGCCGGAGATCGAATCCGGGACCTCTCGCACCCTAAGCGAGAATCATACCACTAGACCACAAGGCCACGCGAACGCAACAACTCGCCCACATGTCGCGTCCACTGCACGCCTCCTACGCTCTGCGACCATGTCCGCCGCCACTCTCCACGGTCTCACCGTCGCGCTGCGCGTCCGCCCAGTCCGTTCGCTCTCGAAATGGGCTCCTGCTGGACTCGAAATGGGTCTCTGCGTTGGCAACTCTGCAGGCCAGCTGCGCGGTGCCGCGGCATGTCTGTGACCCGACAGCGACGCCTGGGTGCCAAGTGGCCCGGCAGAGCGTGCGTAGGGCGCGACAGAACCCCTGGCAAGGGACTGCCAAAAAGGGCAACAAAGAGCAGGGCCTTGCCGGAGATCGAATCCGGGACCTCTCGCACCCTAAGCGAGAATCATACCACTAGACCACAAGGCCACGCGAACGCAACAACTCGCCCACATGTCGCGTCCACTGCACGCCTCCTACGCTCTGCGACCATGTCCGCCGCCACTCTCCACGGTCTCACCGTCGCGCTGCGCGTCCGCCCAGTCCGTTCGCTCTCGAAATGGGCTCCTGCTGGACTCGAAATGGGTCTCTGCGTTGGCAACTCTGCAGGCCAGCTGCGCGGTGCCGCGGCATGTCTGTGACCCGACAGCGACGCCTGGGTGCCAAGTGGCCCGGCAGAGCGTGCGTAGGGCGCGACAGAACCCCTGGCAAGGGACTGCCAAAAAGGGCAACAAAGAGCAGGGCCTTGCCGGAGATCGAATCCGGGACCTCTCGCACCCTAAGCGAGAATCATACCACTAGACCACAAGGCCACGCGAACGCAACAACTCGCCCACATGTCGCGTCCACTGCACGCCTCCTACGCTCTGCGACCATGTCCGCCACCACTCTCCACGGGCTCACCGTCGCGCTGCGCGTCCGCCCAGTCCGTTCGCTCGTGATATGGATTTCTACGTTTTAAACATGGGCTGTGGTCAGTTGTGAGTGTGTGTAGTGCCGGCAACAAACACACTGTACAAACGATTTTCTAATACAAAAATATGCCTGATTGCTTTTTTGGACTCTCAATGAACGTTCGTTTGAGAGGTACGCGTGCTAAATTGTAAAAATTACAGTAATACGCTTATTAGTAGTCGGTCTAGTGCTCACGCAAAAATTATGGAAAGAGATAAACTTTTTACATATTTACGATGTAAAAGTATAAATACTATTGTTCGAAAGTGTATATACACACGAACGTTTATTGTGAAAACCACGCAGCATGTCTTATTTATTTACCAATCAATCGGTTTACAGCGCTAATAAGAATCACAAACATCGACCTGCTATTTATAAACGGGGGCCATCTTATTTTTAAATGTCAGTTCTCAGATTTGAAGTTTATTTTATTAGTGTCCTCTCCAATCGATTTATAACTATCTCCCCACGCTTGGCTGGGCATTCGGAGCGTCAACAACATATTTAAACGCGCGATGGAGAGAACACTAGCCCAAGTCGAAGTAAGGATTGGGGAACTAGCAGAACTGTTGTCGATAAAAAAAATGATAGCTTCGAAAATCTGCCGAGTACGTGACGACGTCGGGAATTCTGCACAAGGACTGGCAATCGGTTTGGTTACCGCAAAACCCACACGTCCTTAGCGTGATTACCCCGATTTGAAGTCCGCTCGCATCCTTGATTACCTCTGATTAATAAGTAACCCTCTGGTCCAATTAAAACCACATTTTGAAAGGACAAAACAGTCGCCGATCACAATAAAACGCTCGTGATGTTACTGTAATTACCAGCACTGTTCTGAGTGGCTGTACGTGCTGCAGGATGGAGGCTCTTGACGGTGACTACTAATAGAATGATAATAGTATGATTTGAAATCACTTAAAGCAGCTTTGGTCGCACTTACGAAAAGTATGGAAATTGCTGCCGTACCTTTCTACTACGTTTTTGACCACTCGTCGCTGCTTCTTTCTTGTTACTGTAGAATTTATCAGTGATAATTGTTTCTGTGGAGGTTGTTGTCTAACGTATGTACTGATATAAATTAAGCGCGGCTGGCGCAATGGATAGCGTATCAGACTTCGAATCTGGGGGTTGCGGGTTCGAGTCCCGCGTCGCGTACACTTTTTCGAGCAAGTGAGCACAGTCGTTTGCAGCTTTACTATTGTACGTTCTACACGGGATTAGGATGCGCGGTTTTCTGCCCTCACCTAGATGGCTCACGCAAAACCTTCTATTCGTGTGTTTTTGCATAACATTACGTCGATTTCAAGTCGCTGAAAATGGTTTCACCCAATCATACATTCAGAAAAGCAGGCGGTTGGTCCAATTAAGTGCAGTACATACAACGACGGAAAAAATACGCTCTACTTAAAAATACGCCATGCGACAAGTTCAGACTTCTGATCTGATACAAAACAGCATTTGAATTATAGTCAATAAGATTTTCCTAAATTTGTTTTTTTAGCCAACAAAATACTCCAGCAAATTACTGGGCACAAGGACATTACGCTCCGCCAGCATCACGTTCTGCGAGCATTTACAAACCCAAACGATGCGCGTCAAGCGCTCATACAAAATTGAATTCAAACGTCAAGTGATTGATAGAGTTACAGAGGTGGGTATTGATGCTGCTATCAACGACCGCGTTGGACAGTGTGTGACTGGGTTAAGAACGAAGTCAAGATCACAAGCTTCAGCGGCTCCCAGAAGAGCAAGACGTTAAGGGCCAAGGTCGGAAGGAGATTATCCCGTTCTCGCATGCTCTTGTTTTGTATATGAAGGATGAGCGTCGTGACAACAACGTAAATTTACCTATTTATATTTATTTTGCTATTTTATTAACCTGGTTTCTTTTAAATTTTAGATTGTAACTACACGAATGATGATCGACTACATGAAACAATACCAACACGCCTGGTTAATGGAGTACTTAGGTACGAAGAAGAGTGAAGATAGCGGGCACAAAGCACTCTTTAAGTTGTGCCAACAATTTGCAAAACGTATGTAAATACTCTGCATATGTTTTTTATTTTGTATTAATAATATTTCAGTCATGGTTTCTCATCACAGGTCGCTGTTACCAGCAAACTCAATGATAGCGAGCTGGCTGAGACCCAGCTTGCATTTTCTTTAGATTTTTGGGGACATCACTGGAATACGCCTCTTTGTGAAATCTACAATGTTGATGAAACAGCTATTTACTACGAAATGGCGCCTAAAAAAGGATGGGCTGGGAAGGGAAAAATTGACTCCGCGCGGGTGACAGGTTTGACGAAGCATCCAGGTCGTATGGCAGCCGTTATTACGGTGCGTGCGGACGGTAATTTATTTTATTTTTTGGGTATTGACATTATTTACTGACATTTTATGATATTATTAGGAACAAAATTGCCGATATTGTTTATAATTAAAAGCATTCCTGGCGGAGATATTGAGAAAAACGCGTTGAACAACTACCCGCTGGGCCACTACTATTGCGTTCAAGAAAACGCATGGATGGACAGTAGATGCTGGAATTTCTATGCTAGCGTGGTGCTGCCACATGAACTGGACGGACCTGCCGTCATCCTTGCGGACAATTTCGACTGTCATGTGTCCGAGGAAGGGTCGCAGAGAAATCTTTATCTCTGGTCTATCCATTGCCAGCAAACTCCACTTCCACCTGCCAACCGCTCGACGTTGGCATCATGGGCCCACTGAAGTCTGTGCTACGTAGCACATGGATACACCAGAAGGGACCGAGCCCCAGGACTGCTGGCGAAAAGCGACTCGACATTGGAAATCGTACTATTATAGCCTGGAACAGTATTTCAGAGGATACTGTGCGCAGTAGCTATAGGAAGGCAATTCTTCGGCAGTTTGAAGCTGTCGATTTCACGTAATCACAATGGACTGATTTGTTTGTTTGTTTGTAAAACTCGTCTTTTTATACAATATCGACCTTTTTCTAGGATTCAGATGTTATTTTTGACCAATCAGCTATTTTATTTTCGGCTGGCGTATTTTTTGGTAGATATCGGCTTACTATGGGGGATACAGGTAAGCGCTGGCGTATTTTTCCGTCGTCGTCTGTAGACACGGTGTCTCATACTTAAGGAACACGAAGGGGGTTGACCATTGACATTCATATAGGCAACGATAAGCGGGCGCTTGAAGATAATGTTATGCAAAAACACACGAATAGAAGGTTTTGCGTGAGCCATCTAGGTGAGGGCAGAAAACCGCGCATCCTAATCCCGTGTAGAACGTACAATAGTAAAGCTGCAAACGACTGTGCTCACTTGCTCGAAAAAGTGTACGCGACGCGGGACTCGAACCCGCAACCCCCAGATTCGAAGTCTGATACGCTATCCATTGCGCCAGCCGCGCTTAATTTATATCAGTACATACGTTAGACAACAACCTCCACAGAAACAATTATCACTGATAAATTCTACAGTAACAAGAAAGAAGCAGCGACGAGTGGTCAAAAACGTAGTAGAAAGGTACGGCAGCAATTTCCATACTTTTCGTAAGTGCGACCAAAGCTGCTTTAAGTGATTTCAAATCATACTATTATCATTCTATTAGTAGTCACCGTCAAGAGCCTCCATCCTGCAGCACGTACAGCCACTCAGAACAGTGCTGGTAATTACAGTAACATCACGAGCGTTTTATTGTGATCGGCGACTGTTTTGTCCTTTCAAAATGTGGTTTTAATTGGACCAGAGGGTTACTTATTAATCAGAGGTAATCAAGGATGCGAGCGGACTTCAAATCGGGGTAATCACGCTAAGGACGTGTGGGTTTTGCGGTAACCAAACCGATTGCCAGTCCTTGTGCAGAATTCCCGACGTCGTCACGTACTCGGCAGATTTTCGAAGCTATCATTTTTTTTATCGACAACAGTTCTGCTAGTTCCCCAATCCTTACTTCGACTTGGGCTAGTGTTCTCTCCATCGCGCGTTTAAATATGTTGTTGACGCTCCGAATGCCCAGCCAAGCGTGGGGAGATAGTTATAAATCGATTGGAGAGGACACTAATAAAATAAACTTCAAATCTGAGAACTGACATTTAAAAATAAGATGGCCCCCGTTTATAAATAGCAGGTCGATGTTTGTGATTCTTATTAGCGCTGTAAACCGATTGATTGGTAAATAAATAAGACATGCTGCGTGGTTTTCACAATAAACGTTCGTGTGTATATACACTTTCGAACAATAGTATTTATACTTTTACATCGTAAATATGTGAAAAGTTTATCTCTTTCCATAATTTTTGCGTGAGCACTAGACCGACTACTAATAAGCGTATTACTGTAATTTTTACAATTTAGCACGCGTACCTCTCAAACGAACGTTCATTGAGAGTCCAAAAAAGCAATCAGGCATATTTTTGTATTAGAAAATCGTTTGTACAGTGTGTTTGTTGCCGGCACTACACACACTCACAACTGACCACAGCCCATGTTTAAAACGTAGAAATCCATATCACGAGCGAACGGACTGGGCGGACGCGCAGCGCGACGGTGAGCCCGTGGAGAGTGGTGGCGGACATGGTCGCAGAGCGTAGGAGGCGTGCAGTGGACGCGACATGTGGGCGAGTTGTTGCGTTCGCGTGGCCTTGTGGTCTAGTGGTATGATTCTCGCTTAGGGTGCGAGAGGTCCCGGATTCGATCTCCGGCAAGGCCCTGCTCTTTGTTGCCCTTTTTGGCAGTCCCTTGCCAGGGGTTCTGTCGCGCCCTACGCACGCTCTGCCGGGCCACTTGGCACCCAGGCGTCGCTGTCGGGTCACAGACATGCCGCGGCACCGCGCAGCTGGCCTGCAGAGTTGCCAACGCAGAGACCCATTTCGAGTCCAGCAGGAGCCCATTTCGAGAGCGAACGGACTGGGCGGACGCGCAGCGCGACGGTGAGACCGTGGAGAGTGGCGGCGGACATGGTCGCAGAGCGTAGGAGGCGTGCAGTGGACGCGACATGTGGGCGAGTTGTTGCGTTCGCGTGGCCTTGTGGTCTAGTGGTATGATTCTCGCTTAGGGTGCGAGAGGTCCCGGATTCGATCTCCGGCAAGGCCCTGCTCTTTGTTGCCCTTTTTGGCAGTCCCTTGCCAGGGGTTCTGTCGCGCCCTACGCACGCTCTGCCGGGCCACTTGGCACCCAGGCGTCGCTGTCGGGTCACAGACATGCCGCGGCACCGCGCAGCTGGCCTGCAGAGTTGCCAACGCAGAGACCCATTTCGAGTCCAGCAGGAGCCCATTTCGAGAGCGAACGGACTGGGCGGACGCGCAGCGCGACGGTGAGACCGTGGAGAGTGGCGGCGGACATGGTCGCAGAGCGTAGGAGGCGTGCAGTGGACGCGACATGTGGGCGAGTTGTTGCGTTCGCGTGGCCTTGTGGTCTAGTGATATGATTCTCGCTTAGGGTGCGAGAGGTCCCGGATTCGATCTCCGGCAAGGCCCTGCTCTTTGTTGCCCTTTTTGGCAGTCCCTTGCCAGGGGTTCTGTCGCGCCCTACGCACGCTCTGCCGGGCCACTTGGCACCCAGGCGTCGCTGTCGGGTCACAGACATGCCGCGGCACCGCGCAGCTGGCCTGCAGAGTTGCCAACGCAGAGACCCATTTCGAGTCCAGCAGGAGCCCATTTCGAGAGCGAACGGACTGGGCGGACGCGCAGCGCGACGGTGAGACCGTGGAGAGTGGCGGCGGACATGGTCGCAGAGCGTAGGAGGCGTGCAGTGGACGCGACATGTGGGCGAGTTGTTGCGTTCGCGTGGCCTTGTGGTCTAGTGGTATGATTCTCGCTTAGGGTGCGAGAGGTCCCGGATTCGATCTCCGGCAAGGCCCTGCTCTTTGTTGCCCTTTTTGGCAGTCCCTTGCCAGGGGTTCTGTCGCGCCCTACGCACGCTCTGCCGGGCCACTTGGCACCCAGGCGTCGCTGTCGGGTCACAGACATGCCGCGGCACCGCGCAGCTGGCCTGCAGAGTTGCCAACGCAGAGACCCATTTCGAGTCCAGCAGGAGCCCATTTCGAGAGCGAACGGACTGGGCGGACGCGCAGCGCGACGGTGAGACCGTGGAGAGTGGCGGCGGACATGGTCGCAGAGCGTAGGAGGCGTGCAGTGGACGCGACATGTGGGCGAGTTGTTGCGTTCGCGTGGCCTTGTGGTCTAGTGGTATGATTCTCGCTTAGGGTGCGAGAGGTCCCGGATTCGATCTCCGGCAAGGCCCTGCTCTTTGTTGCCCTTTTTGGCAGTCCCTTGCCAGGGGTTCTGTCGCGCCCTACGCACGCTCTGCCGGGCCACTTGGCACCCAGGCGTCGCTGTCGGGTCACAGACATGCCGCGGCACCGCGCAGCTGGCCTGCAGAGTTGCCAACGCAGAGACCCATTTCGAGTCCAGCAGGAGCCCATTTCGAGAGCGAACGGACTGGGCGGACGCGCAGCGCGACGGTGAGACCGTGGAGAGTGGCGGCGGACATGGTCGCAGAGCGTAGGAGGCGTGCAGTGGACGCGACATGTGGGCGAGTTGTTGCGTTCGCGTGGCCTTGTGGTCTAGTGGTATGATTCTCGCTTAGGGTGCGAGAGGTCCCGGATTCGATCTCCGGCAAGGCCCTGCTCTTTGTTGCCCTTTTTGGCAGTCCCTTGCCAGGGGTTCTGTCGCGCCCTACGCACGCTCTGCCGGGCCACTTGGCACCCAGGCGTCGCTGTCGGGTCACAGACATGCCGCGGCACCGCGCAGCTGGCCTGCAGAGTTGCCAACGCAGAGACCCATTTCGAGTCCAGCAGGAGCCCATTTCGAGAGCGAACGGACTGGGCGGACGCGCAGCGCGACGGTGAGCCCGTGGAGAGTGGTGGCGGACATGGTCGCAGAGCGTAGGAGGCGTGCAGTGGACGCGACATGTGGGCGAGTTGTTGCGTTCGCGTGGCCTTGTGGTCTACTTCTCTGTCCGGCCAATTTATACGAGTTTGGTTTTTTTTGTTTGCCACACAAAATGTTACATGAATGTTATTGGTCAAAATTTGACTCAGCTAATTGACTGGCAGCGATCAGTATTTTGGCGCCGCCTTCAGCTCATTTGAGCTTTCTGCATCCAGACTTCTCCCCTCCCGATTATCATGCCCAAGACCCCAACGAAGAAGGACCTCCCTCCGCATAAGCGCGTTGCTGTCGCTCGTTTCCTGCTAACCTCTGTGTACCTGATTATGATTGGATGAAAAAGCGCTTAGGTTAGGGCAGAATAGGTATCATGATCATAACATCGAATAAAACCTCGTTTGTAATACTGCAATTCTTCAGCCAGGCTGGAGGTTTCATAGATTGAGCTATTACGAGGATAATCGCAAAACGATGACGATGATGTAGCATTTTTTTGGGCTAATATCGCTAATTTATGGCCGGATTACGAAAAAAAGGTTATTATGTCTTTAAACCCAGCTCACGTTTGCAACGTTATTTAGCATATCGATTGCGTTAACTGACAAACAAAAATATCAAAACAAAACTCGTGATCTGCTCGTTCGTTTAAGCTACTTCCTCGCGTTTAACTCCAAAATTAACTGACTGAGAGGCGGAGAGTCCAAATTCGTATAAATTGGCCGGACAGAGAAGTACACCTTTGCCAGTGCAATAGGAGACAGAACGGAAGCAAACTGGGATTGTTTGCGGCTTTTTAATTTGGGCCCAACATTTAAATTTTAAATTGGGTGCCGCCCACGCAAACGATTTTAGCTCCAGGGCAAATGAGATTGCATGTTAGTAAACTACCACAACTAAGCGCCGTACTCCATGTCTTCTAGCTTTAACGCGCCCACGACAGCTCGCTGGCAGTGCAACGCCATCGACACGACCAAGCGACGATTTATGCAGCCGATCGACGCGTTGGCAGCATCCTCGAGCAGCAACATCCTCGCTTCCGTCATGCTTCGATGTCATGCTTCGATGCACGTGGCGGCTTGGGGCTCGAGGCATACTGGCTGGTGGTCGGGTCGGTAGATTGGAAAATGAAGGAGGCCCTGGTTGGTCTCGCTTGCTCTGGCATTAATCTCTTTTGCTTCAGAGCCAGTGATATAAATGACGTAATATAACTATCTTGGGTAAATTACTTCCAACCATCTCGCATTGCTCTGGCACAGTCTCATATTGCAATAGTGGCATGCTTGTGGTTTGATTGGCTCGCTGGTTCCGCCTCACCCAGAACTGTGAAGGTGATGGGGTACATGTTGTTTGCTAAAACGTAGGCTAGCTTTTTTGTGCTTGTACTTCTCAGAACGTGTGCCGTGCTAGCCCAAGGGAATTTTGAGGGTGGCAGCTGCAGCCGAACTTTTAGTTTACAAATGATCGCGGATGCCCACTGCTTGCGCACACGCTGTCTTTAAAATGGTCAAAAATCCAAAACGTGTATCGCTTACATTGCCGAGCTGCTAGCATATGGTCGTCAGCATCGGACAGTACGTCAGCAACACTACAATTGCGAGTGACTACCAAACCTGGTCACTTCCTCGAAAAAGTGTACGCGACGCGGGACTCGAACCCGCAACCCCCAGATTCGAAGTCTGATACGCTATCCATTGCGCCAGCCGCGCTTAATTTATATCAGTACATAAGTTAGACAACAACCTCCACAGCAACAAATTATCAGTAATAACTACATGTATTGTGCTTTGAAGTCTTTTTTTTTTTTACCCTTTCGACTCTAATTCATACGACTTGTCTTGCACTCGATAACTATAAATTGTACTCGAGTACGAATTGCTGTAAATCGTGCAAGTTTCATACTCTCCCATTATGTGCCCGGGCGATCTGAAAACATTCTAACAGCCCTAGCACGACTTGTGGTCGCTTTGGCACTTTCTACCCTTGTCGTGCATGAAGCACGACTTCGGAAAGACTATTCAAAACCTCTGCGATTTAGCGTTAAGCACAAGTACAAACTAATGCACGAAATAGCTATTGGTTACAAAGCACAATAAGGTAAAATGCCAAATGTGGCACGGTGCCAATTATGGAACGATTTTTGACTTCATTTCACTATACTTCTCGCCGTTTTTGGCGTTTTCGAAAGTATAAGATGTACCAGAGGGATTTGTATTCAGTTAAATTTGTATACACCGATCCACTTTTTTCACCTGTATAAATATATCAACTTTGGCTATCCGTGCTGGACATATTACGGACCACTTAGCGAATTATGCTATTTGTATACTTGTCGATACACCCCTGGACAGATTTCGGACCACCCAGCTTTGCTACTGAGTTTTGTATGCCAGTCTGCTCACACAACTACCGAGAGCATGCAACCATCACTCGCTTGAATGGTCGGATTACCTACTGCTGCTGCAACGATGAACCAACAGAGCGGGGTTTATGGTTGTCCTGTGTATACAGTGGCGTGTCTTTCCAAATGCCAACATTGTGATTGCCTCACATCGTGCATAGTTTCTCACAGTTCCTATTTCATTTTCGTATCAGGTCACGGATTGAGCGGAAACGTTGTTTGTCAACCATCCTGGCTTCTCGACGATCCTAATCTAGACAAAGTTGGGCAAATCCTAAGTGATTTAAGTTCGTACTTCAGTTTGTTCGCTTCAGGAACCCATTGCGTAAGCGAGCAGATCAGACAGAGTATAAGTACCGCTTTCTTAGCGACGCCATTTTTGCGGTGGAGAGCCCCGCCGAGCATTGGAATGTGGTACTTAGCGCGAATATATCCCTGATGAGATTTGAAAAATGGATGACGGGGGTCTGATTCAAATCCCTGTCGTCTCGGACGTCCAGGACTTTTCGGTTTTCTTTCGATTCACGCCGTGGCAGACTACAAGTGATGCATGCAAATTCGACCGTATAATCCACAAAATGTCACGAATCGGGCATCGTTCTCACATAATTGTTGTTGTGATAGTATCCTCTCATCAAGCTCACAAGCATCCAAGCTCAATTATGTTAGGTTTTATTATAGCAACCACAATGGGGGCCTTAAGAAAACCAAGCAAATCGCAAACAGTGCAAGCGAAAATCCTCTTATTGAAGGACGCTGCGGTGTGACGACACGGAGGCGACAGTCACATCTTTGCCTGCAGCTCCCGTGTCTGGTAGTGCTGATGCTGCACCGGTGCAAGGTGCTTATTGCTATGCATGAGCGTGCATCCACCAGAGATATGGGGTATCGCAGAGAACGCGATGGACAGCGCTGTCAAGAGGGGGGGGGGGGGGGGGGGGGGTAGCGTGAAGACTGATAGCAAGTTCACGAAGAACACCGTTAAGAGCGGGGGGACTTGCGCGAAGAGCTCTTTCTGGCTCGTATTTCTCAGATAGCTCAGATAAGAAGTACGAGTAGCTGTAACACACAAGGATGCAGGTAGACGAGTGCTTTATTGTTGCATAAAGACCGACCTATATCTGACTGATTCTCGTTTGACGAACCCAAAAATTGTACATTTTGTTGATGCGTCTACCCCGCGTGATATGATCAAACGGCAGTGGCAAATTGCAATAACCGATAGCATTTCAGAGCTGCCCATACTCCACTCTGCAACCTGGCGGAGCGACGTAATTGCGCTGCTCATAGCATACAGTCGACACTTCGCCGGAGCATTTTTAAACCACCGTCCTTCAGTGGCGTAACACTTTTCTTGAACGCCGGAAATATTGTATCGATAGCAACACCAGTTCCAGACACTGTAATTTTGGGGGTTGCTAGCTCCTTTTGTAAGGCGAAGCTCATCTCACCATCGTCCCAGGAACCGAGGCAGTTCTGTTTCGCCCTGACAAGAGTGTCACCGCAGCCATAGGAGTGTTCCAGTGACAAGTACAGAGTGTAGTCAACCTCGTAATACCAGTCACATCTGATTCGAGTTAAGAGTAGCATAACATTAGTTGCAAGATTACTGTTGTAGTGCTGATTTTGAAAGTCAACATCCGAAGGCTCTTGCACAAGATAACTTTTCCCGTCGACGATCCCCATACCTATTTCGAAGAAAGAACTTGGTGATCATACAGGGGCCTACCAACACGGTTGACATTCCTGCGGCAGAAGAGGAAGCCTGCACGAGGCTAGGCTTAGTGACACGAACCCAGGCCACAGAGAGCTGACAGAGTGAGAACGGAAGATGGACCGAGACGACCGAGAATACGGTGCCGAGGAAGACACACAGCCAGCAAAGAAAAAGCCACCGACGTCAGAGAGCGAAGAACGGGTGGATTGGAAGAAGTTAGGGCCAGGCTTTGGCGGCAGTGAGGATTCGCCGCCAAGTTTCGACACCAAGGGAAAAGCTGTCAGCGGATTGGCCAAGACATCCAAGAAAGACCTGCTCTCATTGGCTTCCTTGCAGGTACTGATGTTAGTAGCAGGGCTGGGGCGTGACGATAACGGAAAGGCGACGTCTAGCAAAGCCAAAGTTGCCAGAACATTGGCAGTGAAGGGAGAAAGCGGTGGGCAGTCGCCTCAACAATCAGAAGCAGGGAGGCAACAATCAAGGGCATACCTGGCAGAATCAAAGTAGCGGTAACTACGGCAGTGATCAGAACAACGGCAGCTACGGTGGCGGCCAGAGCGGTGGCAGATTCGGAGGAAGGGGCCCGGAGGCGGACGCGGGCTCGAACGCGGACAAGGCGGCACAGGCAGACTGGAGAACTATTGGCCGCCTGACACTCGACCCATAGCGCAGCGCAAGGCGGAGACTTCCTGCAGCTACTGTGGCACGAAGGGCCATTGATGGCGCGAGTGCGAGCAGCGCATAGCCGACGAAAAAACCCAAGGGGTCCAGCGGCAGACGGCGACGACAGGCGGCAACAAGAATGCCGGAGGAAGCTCAGCACCTACTGCAACCGCGGGAAATGGACATCGGCAGTAGAGGCGGGGGATCTGCTGTCCGCGGCCCAGATGATGAAGCGGATGATAACACGCTGACGGCGAAGAGGCGCGAGAAACGGAAGAGAAGCTGGCCAAGGATGATGGCGGCTATCAGCGACGGTGGAGGCAACACTGAGCTCCAACAGAACACGGGTAATTCACCCAAGGGGAAGAGTGAGAATGCAGGTCGACGAAACCAGGGAAATATCGATTGGAACGGGGGTAGCAAGTTGAAGGAGGCAGCTGCGTTGATCAAGAAGCGGGCGGATGACCCTGGTAGGATAAAAGATGCAAAGGTGAGCGGCAAGGCTACCACCTCAGGGGAAAGAGAGAAAGGTGTGACGGTGTACGTGCCCAAGGACGTGTCGGTTACAGCAGAGGATGGGTCCACCCCGTCGGAAGTTAGCATGGCTATAGCAATCGACAGAAGAACTTCATTGCCCGCTGGAGTGGTACGGCGAGCAAACGTGACGAGTGACGGACGGACGGCGGCAGCCAAGCGAAGGCAGTGGAAGAGCGAGGGCGCTAGTGCACGGGATACTGGCAAGAGAAGTACGAGTATTTCGAGAGGAGCGTGCCAGAGTGTTGCGAGTAGCAGTACGACAGGTGATTGCCGACTTGCGGTACCAGTGTAGCGGGGCTACACAGTCGCTTCACCTCCTACCTTAGTACAACATGCACTAATGGATACATTCAGGTTGACCACTCCACAGGGTGGTCCACATTCATAGCAAAGACATATGACTGGTAGAAAGCAACATATTTCTACCAATGAGAGTCATTCATTAGATAGGGCCATCCGATGGCAGAACCTCTCATTAGAAATATCAGTTTTAGGAGGAAACCCAGTTAACAATCAATACAGTTCTCATTTGGCACCAAAGCTATCGTTCGGTCCCTTTATCTAAGGTTAAGTATACTTGCGGATACAAGTATACTGAACTTAAGCTAATTACACCTACGCTTCCTCATACACGTGCGCACACGTGTAAGCTAAAGTAGTGGGTCTAAGCAGACCCATTACAGAAGCAGTCAATGTGTCTGCATCAAACGCTGCGACGGTGCATGTGCCGCGTGACAATGGGTTTTTCAAGTCGTACAAGTCGGTTTTGACTGAGCTCTACAAACAACTTCACGGCGTGCAGCAGTTCCAGATTTTTTCTATGGATAGCGCGAAGCCCGGGGTTGTGGCATGCAAGAAGGACCCACAATTCGCCGCGAAGGATAAGAATTTACGGCGGAAGATCGATGGTATGATGACGGTGAAGGAGAAGGTGGTGCAAATCATGACCGACCGCGTCGAAGTCCTGCCTCCCCCGTCTATCAACGCCGAAAAGAAAATACAGATGTACAAGTCGATACGGCCGTACGTCCCGGAAGCGTTTCGGAACGACCCTTTGTACGCGAAGCCGAGCGGATATGAGAGAGCTGCCGCGAAGACAACAAAGCAAGCACGTGCAGCGCATCGCGTTGCTATGGCGGTCGCAGCGAAAGAGAACCAAGACCAACGTGGGAGGGCAGAGGGTTTGTCAGATACGGGGTTAAAGAAGAAGAGGGGAACTGCAAGCAAGAGAGACACGGTAAACTCCAAGAAGCGCAAGGCTTAGGTACTTGGGGGTGAGGAGTAGTCAACAGAGCCAAGTTCGACATTTTGTTGCTGATGGTCAACGAGTAATCAAAATGTTACTTAGAGCCCGAAGACAACATTTGAATTTATTTCAGAATATACACCGCGATCTTTTAAGTGGCCCACCAAAACATCATTTTCGCGTTGATACAGATTGATTTCGATACTTCTGAGACCACGAGTCGATTCCCCGCGCGATTTTGCGTTTATATCACCAATAATGTACCGGATTCAGAGTAATTATCTTGTTGGGGGTGTTCCTTTTCCTTTCCGTTGCTTGGGTCGTCAAGTTCATGCAAAATCACCATGGTGATGGGGGGAGTGATTTCCCTCCAAGGCACTTGCACAGTTTCCTGCCATATTCAGTGGCAACCAGAAGGCTAACCTCCAGAAGGCAAGTCGTTAGTGGAAGGAGCGGACTAGGCACACGGAAAAGAAGAGAAGGTCGGAGGTTACAGTGCAATATGGGGTAAAAAAGCGGATGCGTTTGATGGCGGCGTCAGGGAGAGGGAGGAAGAGAACCCCATGGGTCGAGTGGTTTTATAGCCACCAGCTTGGTGAATTTTGTCGACTGCGCAAGACAGGCATCAAACTCTCGCGAGGGCTACATTAGCAGATCGCCAGCTGCATTCCAGCCAATTCTGATGGCGAATTCACGGCTACTACAAAAAACGATAAAGGCGTGCAACTTAAAGATCGGCTAACATCGAAGTGGATCGAGCACTTTTACGGTTGCTTCGACATTGTATTACGAACACAGAGCGGTAACCTCGAATGTAGCCCGGAAAAGGCAGAGAAAAACGAGCGCAGCGTGGCAGCTTATTTAGCCTATTTGGGGAGATTAAAACGAGACTTTGAAAGCGGAGAACTTGACAAGGATGCTGTCTTCAACATGGATAAAGAGCATTTCGTCATCAGCATTGACGACAAAAAGACACTTTCGTGGAGACAAGGCAGTTCGCTATCACGATGTGGTTAGTAGTGGAGAAGGAATAACGCTCGTAATCAAGATACGAGGTGGTGCCAGCGCTCGAATCGAGACACCGATAATCGTCTTACAGAACAGCAACTGTAGTTACCCTATTCGGGGCCTCCCAAATGACGTGAGTGGCGTGATGGGCCTAAGGGGTGGATGGATCAACGAGTCTTTCGGACGTGGCTACAAGACAACCAGTGTAACCGCCGGCATCCATATCGAGAGCGTCAGGTGGTGTATATGGATAATGCAAGCAGGCACAAACTCGACGATTGCGAGTACATTTTGGAGGTAAAGAAACATGAGTATCAAATTTCTACCTCCAAATTGAACTCACCGCTGCCAACCGGCCGACTCGTTCATCATCAAGGTTATCAAGGACAGGACATGTGGGCATTAGAATGGGAGAAAGAGAAGTTGTGCCTGGGGCGAGAAGGAAGCTTTTCAACGCCAAATCGAAACGGGCAGTGGTATGGAAAGCTGCATAACTTAAGCAAACGTCTTTATCTGAGGTTGGCATCTCGATGCGTACGTGCCATTAGCATGAGCAGGACAAAAAGGGAGTACACTACCCCCGCAAGGCAATGATTCTGTATGGATTGTTGAAGGGACTAAATGGTTTGTGGCAGGAGTCCCAGCTCTCGGAGCACTTGGAAGTCATTATCGAAAAAGTATCGCGACGACTTTGAAGGTGGAAATTCCGAGGACACTGATTTCCTTGCTGAGGCTGTAGTGTAGTGTGGCGGAGCGGGATCTCAAAAATTGCTGATGTGACCGGCACTCGCCAACGGTTGCCCGGACTGCCGACTGTCGGAGGGGGTACTCCGTTGATCTGGTGGATCTTGACCTTGTAGCTCACCTTGTGTACCCGATGGCTTGGGCGGGTTGCACTCTTCCGGTACTCACGCGAGGAGTATCAGTGGTGATCGAGATCGGGGTTTGAGCTTGATGGGCTCTCAGGGGATGGGGGGTTGACAACTGCGCGGATATGCTTCATGCAGTCGGTCGGTATCAGGTGTCGATCGTGTGTGGGATCGATCACGGAGGGTTGTTTTCCTTTGCGGGGTCCTTTACGTTGCTTGCCGCCTCCTATGGCGGGGTCTTGATGAGTTGAGACAGAAGGGAGAGCGCGCCTAGCCAAGCGATCTAGGGGCTTCCACGTTTACACTTGATTTCACTATGTGGGTTGTCGGGTCGTCGGGTAGGCCAATATACAGACAATCCTCTCCTTTGTGATAGCGTCGGGAACCACCACATTATCACTCGCTGGAGTTATTACAAGGCAGAAATGTGCCGTAAAATTGGTACATTTGAACTTAACCGCGGTTCGTTTGGGAGGTTGGGAATGGTTGGTAGACCCCTCTCTCTCGACAGCATCCCTCGACAGCACGCTGCTTCCTTACCGTCCATTTTTCAAGGATCAACTCGAAGGTCACGATGCCGTCTCCAATCACTCCATCCACCCGCTCTCGGCTATCTAGCGCCCAGCAGCTTCAAATATGTCGCCACTACTCGAAGCATCCATCTCTCAGTCAAGTCCAGCTCGCCGAATGGGCTCAGACTACCTTTCAGCTCCCGCAGGCTCTATCTCAGCCTTTGATCTCCAAAATCCTGAAGCAGCGGCACTCCCTTGAGTCTCTCTCCCTCGCTGAAATGACGAAAAAGGCTCGCCCCCACGTGCGCTGCCCCGAACTCGACACCGCACTGGCAGAGTGGGTTGCTTGGTGTGAGGAGAAGGGTGTTACTGTGACCGGTGACGCTATGAAGCTCAAGGCTTCTCGCTTCGCGGTGCTGTTGAAGACTCAAGCTCCGCCTACGTGGTCTAATGGCTGGCTGCAGAAGTTTAACGCGCGGCATGGTTTTGGGAGCTTTAAATCGCATGGAGAGAGCGGTTCTGCAGTGGAGGCATCTATCAGCCATCTCCAAACCAAGCTGAAACAGTACGACCTGTGCAACGTCTTCAACATGGACGAGACCGGGCTGTTTTTCTCCATGCCCCCCGATCGCACTCTGGCGAGGAAGCGGTTGGCAGGCCGCAAAAAAGACAAAAAGAGGCTGACGATTGCATTCACGTGCAACGCGGACGGATCGGAGACGCTCCCCCCACTCTCCATTGGGAAGTCAAAGAAGCCACGCGCTTTTAAGAAAAATACGGCTGCTGAGCTCAACTACACTAACAGCGCCAAGGCTTGGATGACTCAAGCAATATTTGTGAAGTGGCTGAAAGACATCGACTTGAAGTTCAGAACGCAGCATCGCAAGTGTTTGCTGCTGCTTGACAACGCCCGCGTGCATTCCGGATACGACTCCGAATCCCTGACCAACGTTGAAGTTGCTTTTCTGCCGCCCAACACGACGAGTAAGCGGCAGCCTCTAGACGCTGGCATAATAGCATCTTTCAAGCGCCATTACCGGCAACGCCAAGTGCAGCACGCCCTTGACAAGCTTGAAGCCGACCCGACCATGGACCTAAGCAGCGCCGCGAAGCTCTACAGCGTCGACGTACAGCAGGCAGTACTGTGGAGCATCGAGAGCTGGAACGCCCTGCTTCCCAGCGTCTTCAGTAACTGCTGGAAGAAGACTGGCTTGCTTGACTACTACACGTGCGAGTACGCCGAGCCGGGCGTGGAGGATGACATCGTGAACGAGCTGGCAGAGATGCTGACGCGTCTCCACCCCTCGAATCCGATGTCGGTTGAAGAGCTGCTGAACCCACCGGACGAGAACATCCTCGCGGATGAACCAACGGACGAAGATTTCTGCCGGGTCGAGTCTTCAGAGCGCGAGAATGGGTGCGGTCAAGATGTCGGTGATGGCGGTATCGAGGACGAAGAAGAAGAAAGCACTTCTTCAACCTATCCAACGCCCGAAAACCTGTCCACAGAGGAGCTGAAGGAGCGTCTTCAATGGATAGCACAACTTTTCGTTACCGCCGGTGCGATGGGGGTCCGTTCAAGGGACGTTATCGGGCTTCGAACGATGCAGCGAGTATTTAGAGAGGAGCTTGCGTGTAGACAAGGCCACAAGCAGCAAAAGTCGATGCTCGACTTCTTCGGACGTCCTGCACCAAATGGACCTTAGCAATAGTTAAGCACCTTTGAATAGTGATAATGACGTGTTTTGTATCACAAACCAGTAACTAGAGGGTAGAGGTATATTTGACTCGTGCTTGTATGGTGACGGTCATCGGGAGCCCTCCCCATATCTCTCCGTGGAGGGTATCACTACTCAGGATATCACGACCGAGAGGATTGTCTGTACTTCCTTCCCCGGAATACCGCTGGCCACTTGTGTCTTGCAAGGAAAATTCTGGTCTGTTTATCCCTTAAGAACTATGTACCCGCTCCCCATCCTGATTCCTATCCTACGATCCATAACCCATCCTATACCTCCCGTGTACCCTTTCAGTGGTACCTCCCCAAATGATCAGCCGATCTGTACCCATTTCCTCGGCGATCGTCCGAGTGATCGCGTGTACCCATGTCGACCATCCGATGCAGAGTGATGGTCCCACGTGAAAGTGATGGTCATCCGCATTTTCGGACTTATTGTCCACGGCCAGATCCACCCATCTCAGGTCCCAATCCCATCCTTTCATGATTGATCGGCCGTGACCGCCAAATTGACTGATCGCTTCGCCACAGTAGCTATAACGTCTTTTCTACTTTGCCTATAAGTTGAACTATTAATTGAGAACGAGTTAGCACAATAATTTTTGGTCTTACAGAGGTGGAACTTCAAACCGCCCAGGTCTTCGCCCCTACCACTGACGCGGAGGTACCATTAGACCGTTTGATTGGTGCGATGGTGATCCTATTGATGGTTGCTTGGGCTGGACTTCGAGAACCACACACGGCAATAACTGATGCATAAGAACGAAGCACAATGTGAGACCTGAACCCTCGCCATGTTGACCGGATAATTTCACCCTTTACCGTCTGAGCAGAGCGGAACTATATCTCGGGGGGGGGGGGGGGATTAGTGTAATGTCTCGTGCAATATTGAAGAAGCAAAATGAGTGTGGTCCATGCTAATTGCGCAGCCACACTACACCTTTGTGCATCCAAATTCGTAGTAAGCGGCAATCAAAGTCGGAAGTGTGACATTTGCTATTGACAAATTTATGCTATGAGCCACTAATCGGGAATCAAAGTTGGAAATACGGCAATCAAAGTCGAAGACGTCACATTCCGTAGACCATATTTTTGCCGTCAGCGGCGTCGTTCACAGCCTTGCCACAGTGTAACTCTATACGGGAGACAAGCACCGGCGTGATACACTCCATGGTAGCGTGAGCGGTGCGCTTTAAAATGAGTATCTGTCTCTCCGCGATGCCCAGCACGTTCTCGTTTTCGTCGAGCCGCCGTGCGCGGTCGCAGATATCGTCTCTATCCAGAACGAGGCGTCGCTTGATGTGCGACTTCAAGACACTGAAACACCCCTGCACATAGGGGAGTAGGGCCCCAAGTGCAGAAGCTCCATGTCGTCGTGCTCGATGACGCGGTCCTCCATCTGGCAGTGCGCGGGGGCGTTATCCAGCACAATCACCACTTTCTTGCCCTGGACGTAGCTACGAAACTCCTCTGATGCCTTCACCGCTTGGTAGATCTCCTCGACAAAGGCAGCGTTTGTACCCATACGAATACTGCCTCGTTGGAGGCGATAGGTAACCAGTCCAATGCAGGACGAGACGGCACATTGCACCTGCAAATTCGCGCCATTTAAAGGGGGGAGTTGTACCACAGCTCGCTTGCCCTTCTTGGCGCGTCCTCGCGTCCGCTTTAAGTATACGTTGTAGTTAGTTTCGTCATAATAAACAACGCAATTACCTTTATCTTGGTGAGCCTTGAGTTTCTTCGCGAAACTGCGGCGCTTTTCCTTGTTGACGCGTTGCTGCAGGTTGTTGGCTCAATGCGAACTTGTTTCACGGTGAATAGCATGCCCTTCAAGTGGCGGCTAATCGTTGTGGTGTCTACGCGAGCCCTACAGTCCAGGAACAGCATGGTCCGCATAGTATCCAACGTGTAGGCGCAGTCTTCATCCAGGTATTTCTCTAGGAGATCCTTGGCTTCTTGAGTCATCTTAACGCGTCTAGCACCACCCCGAGGAAGGTCTTGAGCTCGGCCACGTCTTATAAGGTTGTAGGCAGTTGATGCGGGGATGCCGTTACTTGAAGCGACTTCCAGCCAGTCGTCGCGCCGTTCAGCATGCGCAGCAAGCATCCGCTTCTCCTCGACCGTGTGGCGAGCGACGCGTGGGGGAGGGGGCCGCATGTGTACGGCGGATGCTAAATTGGAGAATGGGGCGGCGACCATTTGGCGCGAGCACACCGCAGACTTTTGGCGCGAGCGCACCGCAGCCTACCGTTGGCACAAATCCTACGACTTTGATTGCCGTATTTCCAACTTTGATTCCCGATTAGTGGCTCATAGCATAAATTTGTCAATAGCAAATGTCACACTTCCGACTTTGATTGCCGCTTACTACGAGTTTGGATGCACAACGGTGTAGTTTCCCACCCACACTAATGACACTTTTTACTGTAGTATTATTTTCTTCGTACGCTAACCCCTTATGTAGCGGGGCTACACATTCGGTTCACCTCCTACCTTAGTGCAACATGCACTAAGGCATACATTCAGGTGACCACCACAGGGTGGTCCACATTCATAGCAAAAGGCATATGACTGGTAGAAAGTAACACCTTTCTACCAATGAGAGTCATTCAATAGATAGGGGTTCTGCCAGCCATCCAATGGCAGAACCTCTCATTAGAAATATCAGTTTTAGGAGGAAACCCCATTTACAATCAATACAGTTCTCATTTACCACCAAAGCTTCCGTTTGGTTCATTTATCTAGGTTTAAGTATACTTGTGGATACAAGTATACTGAACTTAAGTAAACTACTCCTACGCTTCCTCCTACACGTGCGCACACGTGTAAGCTTAAGTAGTGGGTCTAAGCAGACCCGTTACACCTGGTAGCACTTTGTAGTCCGTCCAACGACCGACTAACACGTTCGTATGGAATACGAACGCGGGGCTGAGAACCTGCCCTCGGACAGTAACATGTCCGTGGGTAGCCCAAACACGTCTGCAACGCATGTTGCGCGTGCAGACTGCCCCCACCTGTCGGAACCAGAGTGGGAGGCCCTCCAACGACTGTCAACAGTCATTGGGGAAGCGGCGGTAGCAACGATGTTGCGAACGCTATCACCGACGGAGCAACACGGTGTTGCTCTGGGTTTCATCGTGAAGGAACAGCGTGAAACCGCTGCTCGAACTTCGGTGTCGCCATCGGCCACACCGCGCGTGGAGTCATTGAAACTCCACGTAAGCAGCTACGTTGGAAGAGAGGGCGAACCTCTCCTCCGTTGGCTTGTCGAGGTCGACACTGCCATTGCGGCTCGACGTATCGTCGACCCGTTGTCGAAGGTTGCGTTCGCCATGTCATGTCTTGGCGGACGAGCGAGGAGTTGGGCGTACGGACGCCGACTCACAGATCCTACGTGCTTTAGCACGTACGAGGATTTCAAGGAGGAGCTCAAACAAGCGTTTGAGCCCCCGCAGAACGAGTTCCGATCGAGGGCGGAGTTCCTCGACCTGCAACAGGGCAAGCATGACGTGCATGCTTACGCCCAAAGAGCACGGTACTTGGTCTCGAACATCGTGACCAACCCGATTGACGAGGCGACAAAGGTCGTCACGTTCATGAAGGGCCTTAGAGATGGGCCTGTGAAGACCTATCTCTTCCGAGAGTATCCAAATACTCTCGAGGCTGCAATTGCGCTTGCAATGCAAGAAGAGTTTAGCCTGCGGCAGGCTAAACTGCATGTGAACGCCCCACGGCTAATGCCACGACCGGTGGCAAGGCCGTCGGGAGGTCCCGAACCAATGGACCTCTCGAGTGCGACAGCTGCTGGTTCCCAGCAGCGTCGTGGATCAACGAATGTGCGTTGTTTCCGCTGCGGAAACATCGGTCACTACGCCCGCGAGTGCACAGCACCTGTGCACGCGGCGAGAAGCCGTCGTGGCGATACTGGGTATCGTCACGGGCTATCAAAAAACTAAAGGGACCAGCAGGCGCGGGGCGCCCTGCTGGTGATGCGATCGAGCGTGTCGACATCGGACACGCTGCAATGAAGATCGCTGCCCCCAGTGAGAGTCAATCTCACTGCAAGAAGCAAGATGACAAGCCGAACCTTGTCATCCTGAAGGTAAGCTCGAAGAGAGAGAAGTCTCTTCGTGCTCTAGTGGACTGTGGAGCGTCGAACAACTTTGTTCGACTGCAGAGCCTTCCAAGGCTTGACTTCGAGGAGGTGGAAACACCTCGAAGTCTATTGGAAGTGAGGCTAGCAACGGGTGTCGTTGTTAGAACCGAGAAGCGTATCGTACGCGTACGCTTCTCTTACCAAGAGAAGGAGTTCGTCGACGAGCTTATCGTCCTCGAACTGGACGATAAGTTCGATATGGTGTTGGGCATGCCGTGGCTTGCACGGCATGATCCGGTGATCGACTGGACGAAGCGCACGATCGTGCGCTTCGGGAGCAGCAGCAGCGCGACAGAGAGCGATGGCCCTGTCGGCGCAGCACATGCACCACGTGGTGCATGCGGCCCTCCATCAGAGACAGCGCGGAATGCGGCTGTCTCCGGTCACCCAAAGCGAACGCCAACGACTGCGAGAGTCGTTGGAAGAAGATGTGAAACGAATCAGCAGGGCCTGGTTCAATCCGATTCGAGAGGGTCTCGAAGCGTCCGGGGCGACGCGGTAGTGTCGACAGCTAATGTCGACACACAATTGGTCGAAAGACACTCCGCCGTTAGGCGTAGAGGTAAAGAAGACGCGTCGGCTCTGGGAGCCGACGCTGCAAGCAGTGCGGACGGTTGCAAACGTCCCGCACCGGAAATGCTTGCGAGCTCGCGTGCAGCCGGGCTGCACGACGAAGCGGTGCGCGATCAAGCCGGGCTTGAACGCGTGCGCCCGCGGGTAAAACCCGCCGGCGAATACAAGGAACAACTGTCCACGGCCGGGCCTGGACAAGAAGAAACTTGCGGAGCCGGGCTCCGCACGAGAAGTGAACGGCGCAAGCAAGAAAAGCTGCGCAAGTCTCGGTCAGGGACCGAGACGCTACAAGCAGTGTCTGCCGGGCAGACACAGGAGTTGGAGACGACCGTCGAGACATTGAATGTCTTGACGCGTACGAGTATTGGTCTCCAATACAAGAAGATGAGGCTGAATAATCCTCCGACGTTAGCGTCGGAGTTGATGTCGCTCCCAGTCACAAGCTGGAAGCGTTTCGCTCGCGAACTGCACGATGGACGCATCGAGCAGATCTGCATCCTCTCGGACGTCGAGAGGATGACGTGTGAAGCAGAAGAGCTGAATCAGCTCATCTCTGAGGGCGCGGACGCCCTCAGTGCGAAGTCGAAGAAGGAACGCTTCGACGAGCAAGGCTGGGACTCGCTCAAGGCGAGCCCCTTTTACAAGGTCTTGCGTGAGTACAAGGATGTACTCCCGGACGACATTCCTGCGGAGCTACCGCAGGATAAGGGTGTTCAGCACGAGATTGATCTCGTGCCGGGAACGAAGTACTGCGTCACGCGACAGTGGCCACTGCCGCGTGAGCAAGTCAAGGCAATCGACGACTTCTTTGAAAGTCGTCGCAATGCAGGACAAGTGCGGGAATCGAAGTCCCCGCACAGCGCACCTACGTTCTGTGTGAAGAAACCACAGGGCGGGTGGCGCATCGTTCATGCGTACAACAAGCTGAACGATGCGACGGTACCGGCACAGACGCCGATACCTCGAAAAGATGTGATCATCGATTCGATGACCTCGAGTACTATCTTCAGTACTCTGGATCTGAGAGACGGGTTCTATCAGATCCTCATGCGTGAGAGTGATATCCCTCTCACGGCGGTAAGCACTCCGAGCGGCATGCTCTGGGAGTGGCTCGTAATGCCGCAGGGGCTGAAGAACGCCCCAGCGACGTTCAACAGGTGCGTCACGCACTTGTTGCGCTCGGTGCGCGACTTCGCACCGAGCTATTTCGACGACGTGTTCATTCACAGCCGGGCTGTGAATGGGAAATCGGATGTGGAGATGCATACAGAGCATCTCCGCAAGTTGCTTGAGCTCATGCGAAAGCACAAGCTCTACGCGAACCTGAAGAAGTGTATCTTCGGGGCGACCGAGATACCCGTACTTGGGTGTCTCGTGGGGAAGAACGGCGTACGCCCTGACCCAGGAAAGGTCAGAGTGATCAATGAATGGCCTACGCCTTCAAACGTAAAGGAACTGCGGCAGTTCCTTGGACTCGCCACGTACTTGTGCAAGTACGTGAGCAACTACGCGGGCAAGATTCGCCCGCTGTCGCAGCTCTTAAAGAAAGAGGCTGCATGGGAATGGACTGCTGATTGTCAGCAGGCCTTCGAAGCAGTCAAGCAGGGCTTGACTGAGGCGCCGATCTTGGCGGTGGCCGACCAAGATCGCCCATTCCACGTGGTGTGCGATGCATCCGATTTCGCGATCGGATGCGCACTGATGCAACTCGATCACGAAGGTCGTGATCGTGTGGTTTACTACCAATCGCGTCAGCTGAAGCCAGCTGAGCGCAATTACCCGGTACATGACAAGGAACTCCTTGCCATGAAGTATGCACTCGCAAAGTTTCGAGTGTATCTACTTGGGAGTAGACCATTCGTGGTCTACACCGACCACGCATCGTTGCGTACGGCGATCAAGTCGCCGCACATATCACAAAGAATGGCACGGTGGCTGTCATTCTTTGCTGAATACAACTTCCAGGTTGAGTACAAACCTGGAAGGTTGAATGTCGTGGCCGACGCGCTTTCGCGTCGACCAGATTATGCGGTGCAAGAGGCCGACGCCAACGCAGTTGGCGTCGTCAGGACGACTACACCCTCGTCGTCCTTGCTGGACGAAGTGAAGGCCGCATACGCACATGATGCGGATGCGAAGCAATTGGTGGAGTACTTCTCCACACCTTCTGACAAGTCTCGTCAGAAGCTGGCCAAACACCTTCGTGCCCGTGTACACCGTTATCGTGTACACAATGGTCTGCTGCTTTACAGCGCAGTCGACGACAACGCAGATCGCATTGTCGTGCCGGATGATCATGAGCTGAAGCTCAAGATCACGTATGAGTACCACGATGCCCCGACATCGGGACATCCTGGCCGTGAGAAGACATATTTGCTTCTCACGCGTGACTTCTATTGGAGTCACCAGTACAAGTGGGTACGCAAGTACGTTCGTGCTTGCGAGGTATGCCAGCGCGTGAAGCCTGCGCCCAACTCGCAGGCTCCGCTTCAATCACTACCGACTCCGTCGGAGTGCTGGCAGTCCATTTCAATGGACTTTGTTTTTGGTCTTCCGCAAGACAACAAGCGGAGGACTGGTATTGTGGTCTTTGTTGACCGCTTCAGCAAGATGGTGCATCTTGCTGCAGTACCAGCCGAGGTGACAGCCAAACAGACGGCATGTCTGTTTGTTGACCTGGTGTTTAGACACCATGGTATGCCACTCGACATCGTGTCGGATCGGGATCCGCGCTTTACAGCGCGGTTCTGGCAAGAAGTGTTTACACTTCTTGGGACGCAGTTGTCCATGTCGACTGCGGATCACCCGCAGACCGACGGACAAACAGAGCGTGTCAACCGCGTGCTGGTTGACACCATGAAGAGCTACGCGCACTCGTTCCATCAATGGAGCGACTGCTTGCCGATGGCGGAGTTCGCCATCAACAACTCGGTGCATGTCTCGACAGGACACACACCGTTCTACGTGAATGCCATGAGGCACCCACGCGTACCGAGCGTACTCGGTGCGGTAGCTCCTTCCTTAAGTGGGGGAGGGTATCCGGTTAATTCGAAACAACCGGATAAGCACGCTGATACGAGCAATGTATCAGCTGTGACGACTCGCGCACGTACTGCGCGCAGTCATGGCAACAACAAGACAGTGTCTACGACGGGCGTAGACACTTTAAACGACAACGAACATCACGCGCAGGCCGGGCCTGCTGCGAACAAGGAGCACGAACTGAACCAGGGGTTCAGCTCGGATGCAATGGACTTTGTCCAGCGTCGACAAGCCGTAATTCGGTTTGTCCAAGATGCAATAGCAGCTTCTGTCGATCGACAGAAGCTGAATGCCGATAACACCGGCAGGGGAAACACAAATGAATTTAAAATTGGTTCATTAGTTCTGTTAGCTACGCAGAACCTAGCTAAACATGCAGTTTCCGATTTCGGAGCAAGCAAGCTTGCTCCGCGCTTCATTGGGCCATTCACCGTGTTGGCGAAGCATGGCAACGCGTACACACTGGACATACCGTCCAGCATGCGCTTGCACCCAACGTTTTACGTTGGGCGACTGAAGCCGTACGTGCAGCACGAGTCACCTACGTCTGGTGACTCGCCAAAGCGCTCTCGAGCGCGGCGACGCGCTTCGAGACGCCAGAGAGTCTCGTCCCGACCTCGACCTTTACGTTCGAGGTCGTCTGCGCAACCTCCGCGAGCTGAGCCTTCAACAAGCTCAGCTCCTGACGCAGAGCAGCGAACTGCGACGCTTGGAGACGCTCAACAGCCTCCAAGCGAGACTCAAGGTTTGGTTGACCAAACCCGGGGCGTCTTCCCGCCCCCCCCACCCCCGTTGCGAGACGCACGCGGGGCAACTCGCTGGATCGTCCAGCGAATTGTTGGTCATCGGAACCAGACCCGAGGTCCGGTTCATTTTCGTATTCGTTGGAGAGGATTTCCTCCCCAACACGATACGTGGGAATCACGGAATGTCCTGATGGAGGACATTCCGGAAATGGTGACGGCGTACGAAGGCCGCCACCGCCACCTCCGCCGAAGGGCGTAAAACTTGGGCGAGCGCTGTAGTCGCCTACAGCACTCGGATAAGTGCTGCGATTATCCGCAGCACTAGAAGACGCCTGCGCCTGAAAACTGGCGCGCAGGGTCTTGAGGTCGTCAGGTACACACATGGACGTGTACCCGTTGACGTCCCGCTCGGTGATGCGTACTGCTCCGGGGTAGCAGTACTCACAAGCAGTGTCATAAGGCACTGCGCAAGGAAGTCCAATACCGACTGCACCATGGTGCAGTCGTTCAAGTTTACCACGCTTCGAGAACTTCTCGTAGCGCTCCCGCGCCTGGCTAATCCGGTCGCGATAGCCAGCGGGGTTCTTGTTGAAGTTTTCAACAAAGGCACTCCAACTTTGACAAAGTGCCTGCCACTCGGGCACTTTGCTTCTGCGAGAAGTCTTCTTGCTCGCAAACCATCGGAGCTCATGGAAGAGCCCGATGTAGTAGTCGCGCCTTTGATTCGTTAACGGATCAAAGTGTACTCGCTTCGCGACGTCATCGTCAACGATGGCGTTGCACGAGTACAGCGCGTACAGATTCGGTGGCGCGGTCGCACCGAATCGGCTGCCGATCTCAGACTGAGACGGCATCCACGGCTCACGCACTGGTTCAGTGCGCGAGGCCGCAACAGCAGCGGATGGAGTGGAGTCATCTCCATCCCGCGGAGTCGACAAGGCTCCAGCGGCAGCGAGCGGTGTTCCACTGCCGCTGCGCGAACGCTTCGAGCTCGAAGCGTTCGGGTCGTCCTCGCGTGGACGACGCAGACCCACATTGGGGTCAGTGTGGCCCGGAGACAAGATGTCCTTGTCTCCTTCGAGTTCCCCCTCCTCGACTTCACTTCCGTAGTCGAGGGGAACTCCCTCTCCACCCGGAGAGTAGATGCCCACTCCGGTTTCGACAGCAATGATCTTGCCTGTCTTGTTTCGGATGGCATGTTTCTCATGCCATCTCGAGTGGTATCCAGCAACAGAGAGGCGACTCTCTGTTGCCGCGCTTGTCGGCATCACCGTCGAGGCGATGCCAGTAGCGGTCGTGGCTGAGGCAGCGGCCGTCGTCGCCTTGGAGGCGACGACAGCACTTGCTGTTGCCGAAGCGGCCGGCGTCTTAGACGAAGACGTCGTTGGCGTGCTCATTGGGAATGAGCACGTGTTCTCCCGAAGAAAATACGGATTGACGTGTCGAGACCGGCACGTCAAATCCTAACGGGGGGATGGTGTAGCGGGGCTACACATTCGGTTCACCTCCTACCTTAGTGCAACATGCACTAAGGCATACATTCAGGTGACCACCACAGGGTGGTCCACATTCATAGCAAAAGGCATATGACTGGTAGAAAGTAACACCTTTCTACCAATGAGAGTCATTCAATAGATAGGGGTTCTGCCAGCCATCCAATGGCAGAACCTCTCATTAGAAATATCAGTTTTAGGAGGAAACCCCATTTACAATCAATACAGTTCTCATTTACCACCAAAGCTTCCGTTTGGTTCATTTATCTAGGTTTAAGTATACTTGTGGATACAAGTATACTGAACTTAAGTAAACTACTCCTACGCTTCCTCCTACACGTGCGCACACGTGTAAGCTTAAGTAGTGGGTCTAAGCAGACCCATTACACCTTACTTCCCAGAAAAAAAGTGAGAGGTAGTTTTTGATCCTTATGTTGGAGGTACAACATAAGAATATATAGGAATTTGTATTGGCTAGATTTTCGGCCGGCTATGCTGCCTGGATAGTACAGGTTTGTCTCAGAATAAAAACGTGGCATATCCATCATTACAGGTCTAATGTTGGCGGAAACCTTGACCGTCAGTGCGGATATGATGTCTAAGACAACATACACACTGTACCATTTATCTGGGCAGCTTCTTTTCTGGCATTGCACACGTGCATCAGAGTCGATAGCTAGGAAAAAGTACGAAAGCAGTAGAGTTTCAATTGATTGCAGCACAAAAAATGAGAATCCAGTACACGCATCACAAGTCTACGCTTCATCCCCCGCCACAGCTTCGTCGGAGTCTTCATCACCATTCGTCTCATCTCTCTCAGAAGCTGAACGCCGGCGACGCTTCTTGCCCGGGTGCGCTGCAGGAGGCCGATCACGCAGCTTGTGCTTTTGCAGCAGGCTGCGCGGGATATCGTTCCCATTGTTCCAGTCACAGTGCCAGATAGCAAAGCACGTTTTGTCCCGGCCTCATGCTGCGTTGCAGAAGTATTTCCTGCAGAGCGAAAGAAGCGTTAGCATGGATGGCACAGAGTCAACCGCCAACGGAGACCTACCGGCGATTCCCTGTCGAGCACTCAGGACAGAAGTACTTCCTGTACTTTCTCGGCTTGGTCTTGAACAGCGCACACACTGTGCAGGAGCGCTGGCGCTTCTTGAGTCCTTGCTCGTTGTCCACCGTGTCTGGGTTTTCTTCAAGACGATGCCCACCCATCTCAGCCGTACGCTCGGGTGCTGGATCTTGTAGAGCAGCTTCACGTGCAGGAGAAGCTGCCGTCCTTTCGCGAGCTGTTGTTGCCCTCTGTTTGAAAACACAAGCAAACATAACACACATAAAGTTAGCCACCGGAAGGATTATGTTGGTTTAGTCAACATAGCGCACCTCGATCGTTTCGTAGGCCTCGGCACTGTCAACCGCTAGTAGCTGTTCCAACAGCGCTTCGAAGAATGCGTAATTCTTCGGAGGACGCTTCTTTCCCTGCGGTCGGTTGTCGTTCAGCTTCTTGTGGTTGCGGAACACGATAAACGCGTTCATCAGCGCCATGTCGAATAAGCCGAGGAAGAGAGTCTTGTAATACTTCCTCGTCTTGTAGCTGAGCTGGACGCTATACCGCTGCATCCGGAGTTGGTCATGGACGTCGACACCTCCCATCCAGCGGTGGTAGTCCCGGACCAACTCCGGCGCTGGTACTGGCTGCATTTCTCGATGGACCCGCCGCACTACATATACGAACATCATAGGTTAGCAGCGCAAAATAGAGCAGCAAAGCCGCTGTACTTACTGACGGTGCCCGTGTTGTGGCTGCCACCACTTGAGAGTAGATGAACTGGAGTGCGGTCCATCCACTATTGCGGCAGTCAGCTGCGGGAACCGCTTGTTCTCAGCGAGCTTGATGATTCCCTGGGGAGGCACCACGAACTTCTGCTTGTTGACTTGCTTTGTTTCCTTCTTGGTGACGACTCCTTTTGCGTAACCAGCACGGTCAGTCTGGATGGTGCCGGTCAGATACATGCGTCAATGCAACAGCTCCAGCGACAACTTGACCGATGTATAGAACCGATCCGTAAGTACGAGACGCCACGGCGACGTCCTCGACGGGGGGAACAGCGCATTCATGTTCCTCAGGACGGCAGCTTCACCGGTGTTGTTGTCCTTTGGTACAGGGGTCTGCAAGTGGGTCTTGGCTCCACAGTAGATTTCAATCCTGCAATGGCAACACCATCATTATGTTAGCTTATGTTGCAATAAAGAACTCATGACACGTGATTTATGTTGTACCGAATACAACATAAGCACTTGAGCAAAAAAAAGACTGTGGCAAGGCCGAAGCCTACCACAGCCAGAGTTTCGTACCTCAAGCAATACGCCGTCTCAGCGCATGCCGCCACGAACACCTTCGTCCCCCACTTGTGGGGTTTGTCCTTGTTGAATTGGAGAGTCGGGTTGTAGCGGAAACGGGATGGCAACGTCGCTTCGTCGAAGCTAATCACAGGCGGCGCACGATATCCACGAGCAAAAGTCCTCTGCAATACATCCACTACCGGCCGAATCTTCCACGCGCGATTGACGCTTGCGCTTGGAGACTTGTTGTTCGAGAAGTGTAGATAGCCCATTATATGGAAGAACTGGTGCTTGGTCATGAAGAGGTTGAATCGGTTCGTAGGTAGCGCGCCCACTTGCTTCGTAGACCAATGTGCAGCAATACCTTTGCGCATAGGCATGAGCATGCGCGCAATTAGCAGACCCATGACGCGCAGCACCTCCCACGGCTCGATATCTGGCACACGCGCAAGTCGACTCCGGATATCGCCCAACTTTTCTAACTCCTGGCCAGCCCGACGCTGCTGCGAGCGGATAGCTCTCGCTCTCTGCGCAATCGACTGTATGTGATATCGATTGCTTTCGGAGGCAATTTGAGTCCAGAGCTTTGGCGGCATGAAGTAGAAGAGCAATGCTAGCGGATCGTCACCCACTGCCATGACACTGTCGCTCGGTCCGTAAGGCCCTTCGTACAAGTCTTCATAAGTTGGGTCTGGACCAAACTTTTCAGGATCTGTAGCAACAACCCACAACAGTTAGCTTATGATAACACTAATGTTGGAGGAGACCTACGCAAGTTTCCACTTATGTTGTACATGAACAACATAACGTACCATATTCCCAGCCGTCCGTCCGCATAATCGATATGGCCGTCTTGCTCTGTGCGATCGAGCTGCAAACCGACTCGGGTAAGTCCTCTCCTTCGTCGTCTTCTGAATCTTCGTCTGTCAGCTCTCCAATGTCCCCGTCACTCTCACCATCGTCATCACAGCTTTCTTGGTCCACCTCCACCGAGAGATCTTCATCAGAATTCAGGTAGGTGTACGCGTCGGCCGCAGCATCCATCAGGTTGGCATCACCATCGACGACACATTGCGGCTGCATTGGCAACAACTCCGGAGCTGCCACATCTTCGCCCGAACTACTTTCATCACTTGCACTCACATCCTCAAAGATTGCCCGCCGTCTTTTTCGTTGATTCCCAATGGAATTAGACGCCTCCTGTAGCGGGGCTACACATTCGGTTCACCTCCTACCTTAGTGCAACATGCACTAAGGCATACATTCAGGTGACCACCACAGGGTGGTCCACATTCATAGCAAAAGGCATATGACTGGTAGAAAGTAACACCTTTCTACCAATGAGAGTCATTCAATAGATAGGGGTTCTGCCAGCCATCCAATGGCAGAACCTCTCATTAGAAATATCAGTTTTAGGAGGAAACCCCATTTACAATCAATACAGTTCTCATTTACCACCAAAGCTTCCGTTTGGTTCATTTATCTAGGTTTAAGTATACTTGTGGATACAAGTATACTGAACTTAAGTAAACTACTCCTACGCTTCCTCCTACACGTGCGCACACGTGTAAGCTTAAGTAGTGGGTCTAAGCAGACCCATTACACCTGGTAGCACTTTGTAGTCCGTCCAACGACCGACTAACACGTTCGTATGGAATACGAACGCGGGGCTGAGAACCTGCCCTCGGACAGTAACATGTCCGTGGGTAGCCCAAACACGTCTGCAACGCATGTTGCGCGTGCAGACTGCCCCCACCTGTCGGAACCAGAGTGGGAGGCCCTCCAACGACTGTCAACAGTCATTGGGGAAGCGGCGGTAGCAACGATGTTGCGAACGCTATCACCGACGGAGCAACACGGTGTTGCTCTGGGTTTCATCGTGAAGGAACAGCGTGAAACCGCTGCTCGAACTTCGGTGTCGCCATCGGCCACACCGCGCGTGGAGTCATTAAAACTCCACGTAAGCAGCTACGTTGGAAGAGAGGGCGAACCTCTCCTCCGTTGGCTTGTCGAGGTCGACACTGCCATTGCGGCTCGACGTATCGTCGACCCGTTGTCGAAGGTTGCGTTCGCCATGTCATGTCTTGGCGGACGAGCGAGGAGTTGGGCGTACGGACGCCGACTCACAGATCCTACGTGCTTTAGCACGTACGAAGAGTTCAAGGAGGAGCTCAAACTAGCGTTTGAGCCCCCGCAGAACGAGTTCCGATCGAGGGCGGAGTTCCTCGATCTGCAACAGGGCAAGCATGACGTGCATGCTTACGCCCAAAGAGCACGGTACTTGGTCTCGAACATCGTGACCAACCCGATTGACGAGGCGACAAAGGTCGTCACGTTCATGAAGGGCCTTAGAGATGGGCCTGTGAAGACCTATCTCTTCCGAGAGTATCCAAATACTCTCGAGGCTGCAATTGCGCTTGCAATGCAAGAAGAGTTTAGCCTGCGGCAGGCTAAACTGCATGTGAACGCCCCACGGCTGATGCCACGACCGGTGGCAAGGCCGTCGGGAGGTCCCGAACCAATGGACCTCTCGAGTGCGACAGCTGCTGGTTCCCAGCAGCGTCGTGGATCAACGAATGTGCGTTGTTTCCGCTGCGGAAACATCGGTCACTACGCCCGCGAGTGCACAGCACCTGTGCACGCGGCGAGAAGCCGTCGTGGCGATACTGGGTATCGTCACGGGCTATCAAAAAACTAAAGGGACCAGCAGGCGCGGGGCGCCCTGCTGGTGATGCGATCGAGCGTGTCGACATCGGACACGCTGCAATGAAGATCGCTGCCCCCAGTGAGAGTCAATCTCACTGCAAGAAGCAAGATGACAAGCCGAACCTTGTCATCCTGAAGGTAAGCTCGAAGAGAGAGAAGTCTCTTCGTGCTCTAGTGGACTGTGGAGCGTCGAACAACTTTGTTCGACTGCAGAGCCTTCCAAGGCTTGACTTCGAGGAGATGGAAACACCTCGAAGTCTATTGGAAGTGAGGCTAGCAACGGGTGTCGTTGTTAGAACCGAGAAGCGTATCGTACGCGTACGCTTCTCTTACCAAGAGAAGGAGTTCGTCGACGAGCTTATCGTCCTCGAACTGGACGATAAGTTCGATATGGTGTTGGGCATGCCGTGGCTTGCACGGCATGATCCGGTGATCGACTGGACGAAGCGCACGATCGTGCGCTTCGGGAGCAGCAGCAGCGCGACAGAGAGCGATGGCCCTGTCGGCGCAGCACATGCACCACGTGGTGCATGCGGCCCTCCATCAGAGACAGCGCGGAATGCGGCTGTCTCCGGTCACCCAAAGCGAACGCCAACGACTGCGAGAGTCGTTGGAAGAAGATGTGAAACGAATCAGCAGGGCCTGGTTCAATCCGATTCGAGAGGGTCTCGAAGCGTCCGGGGCGACGCGGTAGTGTCGACAGCTAATGTCGACACACAATTGGTCGAAAGACACTCCGCCGTTAGGCGTAGAGGTAAAGAAGACGCGTCGGCTCTGGGAGCCGACGCTGCAAGCAGTGCGGACGGTTGCAAACGTCCCGCACCGGAAATGCTTGCGAGCTCGCGTGCAGCCGGGCTGCACGACGAAGCGGTGCGCGATCAAGCCGGGCTTGAACGCGTGCGCCCGCGGGTAAAACCCGCCGGCGAATACAAGGAACAACTGTCCACGGCCGGGCCTGGACAAGAAGAAACTTGCGGAGCCGGGCTCCGCACGAGAAGTGAACGGCGCAAGCAAGAAAAGCTGCGCAAGTCTCGGTCAGGGACCGAGACGCTACAAGCAGTGTCTGCCGGGCAGACACAGGAGTTGGAGACGACCGTCGAGACATTGAATGTCTTGACGCGTACGAGTATTGGTCTCCAATACAAGAAGATGAGGCTGAATAATCCTCCGACGTTAGCGTCGGAGTTGATGTCGCTCCCAGTCACAAGCTGGAAGCGTTTCGCTCGCGAACTGCACGATGGACGCATCGAGCAGATCTGCATCCTCTCGGACGTCGAGAGGATGACGTGTGAAGCAGAAGAGCTGAATCAGCTCATCTCTGAGGGCGCGGACGCCCTCAGTGCGAAGTCGAAGAAGGAACGCTTCGACGAGCAAGGCTGGGACTCGCTCAAGGCGAGCCCCTTTTACAAGGTCTTGCGTGAGTACAAGGATGTACTCCCGGACGACATTCCTGCGGAGCTACCGCAGGATAAGGGTGTTCAGCACGAGATTGATCTCGTGCCGGGAACGAAGTACTGCGTCACGCGACAGTGGCCACTGCCGCGTGAGCAAGTCAAGGCAATCGACGACTTCTTTGAAAGTCGTCGCAATGCAGGACAAGTGCGGGAATCGAAGTCCCCGCACAGCGCACCTACGTTCTGTGTGAAGAAACCACAGGGCGGGTGGCGCATCGTTCATGCGTACAACAAGCTGAACGATGCGACGGTACCGGCGCAGACGCCGATACCTCGAAAAGATGTGATCATCGATTCGATGACCTCGAGTACTATCTTCAGTACTCTGGATCTGAGAGACGGGTTCTATCAGATCCTCATGCGTGAGAGTGATATTCCTCTCACGGCGGTAAGCACTCCGAGCGGCATGCTCTGGGAGTGGCTCGTGATGCCGCAGGGGCTGAAGAACGCCCCAGCGACGTTCAACAGGTGCGTCACGCACTTGTTGCGCTCGGTGCGCGACTTCGCACCGAGCTATTTTGACGACGTGTTCATTCACAGCCGGGCTGTGAATGGGAAATCGGACGTGGAGATGCATACAGAGCATCTCCGCAAGTTGCTTGAGCTCATGCGAAAGCACAAGCTCTACGCGAACCTGAAGAAGTGTATCTTCGGGGCGACCGAGATACCCGTACTTGGGTGTCTCGTGGGGAAGAACGGCGTACGCCCTGACCCAGGAAAGGTCAGAGTGATCAATGAATGGCCTACGCCTTCAAATGTAAAGGAACTGCGGCAGTTCCTTGGACTCGCCACGTACTTGTGCAAGTACGTGAGCAACTACGCGGGCAAGATTCGCCCGCTGTCGCAGCTCTTAAAGAAAGAGGCTGCATGGGAACGCAGATCGCATTGTCGTGCCGGATGATCATGAGCTGAAGCTTAAGATCACGTACGAGTACCACGATGCCCCGACATCGGGACATCCTGGCCGTGAGAAGACATACTTACCTCTCACGCGTGACTTTTACTGGAGTCACCAGTACAAATGGGTACGCAAGTACGTTCGTGCTTGCGAAGTATGCCAGCGCGTGAAGCCTGCGCCCAACTCGCAGGCTCCGCTTCAATCACTACCGACTCCGTCGGAGTGCTGGCAGTCCATTTCAATGGACTTTGTTTTTGGTCTTCCGCAAGACAAAAAGCGGAGGACTGGTATTGTGGTCTTTGTTGACCGCTTCAGCAAGATGGTGCATCTTGCTGCAGTACCAGCCGAGGTGACAGCCAAACAGACGGCATGTCTGTTTGTCGACATGGTGTTTAGACACCATGGTATGCCACTCGACATCGTGTCGGATCGGGATCCGCGCTTTACAGCGCGATTCTGGCAAGAAGTGTTTACACTTCTTGGGACGCAGTTGTCCATGTCGACTGCGGATCACCCGCAGACCGACGGACAAACAGAGCGTGTCAACCGCGTGCTGGTTGACACCATGAAGAGCTACGCGCACTCGTTCCATCAATGGAGCGACTGCTTGCCGATGGCGGAGTTCGCCATCAACAACTCGGTGCATGTCTCGACAGGACACACACCGTTCTACGTGAATGCCATGAGGCACCCACGCGTACCGAGCGTACTCGGTGCGGTAGCTCCTTCCTTAAGTGGGGGAGGATATCCGGTTAATTCAAAACAACCGGATAAGCACGCTGATACAAGCAATGTATCAGCTGTGACGACTCGCGCACGTACTGCGCGCAGTCATGGCGTCGACAAGACAGTGTCTACGACGGGCGTAGACACTTTAAACGACAACGAACATCACGCACAGGCCGGGCCTGCTGCGAACAAGGAGCACGAACTGAACCAGGGGTTCAGCTCGGATGCAATGGACTTTGTCCAGCGTCGACAAGCCGTAATTCGGTTTGTCCAAGATGCAATAGCAGCTTCTGTCGATCGACAGAAGCTGAATGCCGATAACACCGGCAGGGGAAACACAAATGAATTTAAAATTGGTTCATTAGTTCTGTTAGCTACGCAGAACCTAGCTAAACATGCAGTTTCCGATTTCGGAGCAAGCAAGCTTGCTCCGCGCTTCATTGGGCCATTCACCGTGTTGGCGAAGCATGGCAACGCGTACACACTGGACATACCGTCCAGCATGCGCTTGCACCCAACATTTTACGTTGGGCGACTGAAGCCGTACGTGCAGCACGAGTCACCTACGTCTGGTGACTCGCCAAAGCGCTCTCGAGCGCGGCGACGCGCTTCGAGACGCCAGAGAGTCTCGTCCCGACCTCGACCTTTACGTTCGAGGTCGTCTGTGCAACCTCCGCGAGCTGAGCCTTTAACAAGCTCAGCTCCTGACGCAGAGCAGCAAACTGCGACGCTTGGAGACGCTCAACAGCCTCCAAGCGAGACTCAAAGTTTGGTTGACCAAACCCGGGGCGTCTTCCCGCCCCCCCCACCCCCGTTGCGAGACGCACGCGGGGCAACTCGCTGGATCGTCCAGCGAATTGTTGGTCATCGGAACCAGACCCAAGGTCCGGTTCATTTTCGTATTCGTTGGAGAGGATTTCCTCCCCAACACGATACGTGGGAATCACGGAATGTCCTGATGGAGGACATTCCGGAAATGGTGACGGCGTACGAAGGCCGCCACCGCCACCTCCGCCGAAGGGCGTAAAACTTGGGCGAGCGCTGTAGTCGCCTACAGCACTCGGATAAGTGCTGCGATTATCCGCAGCACTAGAAGACGCCTGCGCCTGAAAACTGGCGCGCAGGGTCTTGAGGTCGTCAGGTACACACATGGACGTGTACCCGTTGACGTCCCGCTCGGTGATGCGTACTGCTCCGGGGTAGCAGTACTCACAAGCAGTGTCATAAGGCACTGCGCAAGGAAGTCCAATACCGACTGCACCATGGTGCAGTCGTTCAAGTTTACCACGCTTCGAGAACTTCTCGTAGCGCTCCCGCGCCTGGCTAATCCGGTCGCGATAGCCAGCGGGGTTCTTGTTGAAGTTTTCAACAAAGGCACTCCAACTTTGACAAAGTGCCTGCCACTCGGGCACTTTGCTTCTGCGAGAAGTCTTCTTGCTCGCAAACCATCGGAGCTCATGGAAGAGCCCGATGTAGTAGTCGCGCCTTTGATTCGTTAACGGATCAAAGTGTACTCGCTTCGCGACGTCATCGTCAACGATGGCGTTGCACGAATACAGCGCGTACAGATTCGGTGGCGCGGTCGCACCGAATCGGCTGCCGATCTCAGACTGAGACGGCATCCACGGCTCGCGCACTGGTTCAGTGTGCGAGGCCGCAACAGCAGCGGATGGAGTGGAGTCATCTCCATCCCGCGGAGTCGACAAGGCTCCAGCGGCAGCGAGCGGTGTTCCACTGCCGCTGCGCGAACGCTTCGAGCTCGAAGCGTTCGGGTCGTCCTCGCGTGGACGACGCAGACCCACATTGGGGTCAGTGTGGCCCGGAGACAAGATGTCCTTGTCTCCTTCGAGTTCCCCCTCCTCGACTTCACTTCCGTAGTCGAGGGGAACTCCCTCTCCACCCGGAGAGTAGATGCCCACTCCGGTTTCGACAGCAATGATCTTGCCTGTCTTGTTTCGGATGGCATGTTTCTCATGCCATCTCGAGTGGTATCCAGCAACAGAGAGGCGACTCTCTGTTGCCGCGCTTGTCGGCATCACCGTCGAGGCGATGCCAGTAGCGGTCGTGGCTGAGGCAGCGGCCGTCGTCGCCTTGGAGGCGACGACAGCACTTGCTGTTGCCGAAGCGGCCGGCGTCTTAGACGAAGACGTCGTTGGCGTGCTCATTGGGAATGAGCACGTGTTCTCCCGAAGAAAATACGGATTGACGTGTCGAGACCGGCACGTCAAATCCTAACGGGGGGATGGTGTAGCGGGGCTACACATTCGGTTCACCTCCTACCTTAGTGCAACATGCACTAAGGCATACATTCAGGTGACCACCACAGGGTGGTCCACATTCATAGCAAAAGGCATATGACTGGTAGAAAGTAACACCTTTCTACCAATGAGAGTCATTCAATAGATAGGGGTTCTGCCAGCCATCCAATGGCAGAACCTCTCATTAGAAATATCAGTTTTAGGAGGAAACCCCATTTACAATCAATACAGTTCTCATTTACCACCAAAGCTTCCGTTTGGTTCATTTATCTAGGTTTAAGTATACTTGTGGATACAAGTATACTGAACTTAAGTAATTTACTCCTACGCTTCCTCCTACACGTGCGCACACGTGTAAGCTTAAGTAGTGGGTCTAAGCAGACCCATTACACCTCCGTCGCGTCTGTCGCAGACGGTCTGCCCACCACTGCCTCCGCCTCCTTCTCCTCCGCCGAGTCTGCCACCGGCGGGCTGTCCACCACCACCTCCACGCCCTTCTCCTCCGCCAGCTGCTCAACGTGCACGCTGCCCTCCTCCGTCATATCTGTCTCCTTCGCCTCGGACGCAAGCGCCTCCCTCTCTTTTGCCTCCGCCTCAGCACCCTTCTCGCTGCCCGTCGCTGACTCCAGCGGTCTCCGGATCGCCATGGCCGCCGTGGTACGTTTAGCGCCCTCCTTCCTCGTTCCTTTCTTCTGCCGCTTTTCTTCTGCCCCCTGTTCTTAGTCTTGCTCGCAGCCCGTCGAATGCGACGCGCATGCCTGTCGCTCAGAAACGCCTCCCTGCACAGACGCTACTCCTGCTCCGTCAGCTTGCGCTGTGGTTGCTTCCCGGTGCCGCCGACCATCTTGCCCACTTCTCGCCGTTTTGAAGAATGAGGGCTTTGCTGGGAGCCACTCGTCCGTGGTGAGTGACGAGTATAGTCTTTATCACGCTCACCGCAACTGCATCTTTGCCGAAAACTAAGCCTGTGTATTTGGCTGTTTTCCACCCAAACCGTTCTCTTGATTTCACTATGGAGTGAAAGTGACAGTACTCACATACAAATCCCAAGTATAAATGATCCTTATGTTCTACCTCCAATATAACATAGAAGCTGCGAAAAAAGTGAAGCAAGCGATATACCTCTTATGTTCTACTTCTCTGTCCGGCCAATTTATACGAATTTGGACTCTCCGCCTCTCAGTCAGTTAATTTTTGGAGTTAAACGCGAGGAAGTAGCTTAAACGAACGAGCAGATCACGAGTTTTGTTTTGATATTTTTGTTTGTCAGTTAACGCAATCGATATGCTAAATAACGTTGCAAACGTGAGCTGGGTTTAAAGACATAATAACCTTTTTTTCGTAATCCGGCCATAAATTAGCGATATTAGCCCAAAAAAATGCTACATCATCGTCATCGTTTTGCGATTATCCTCGTAATAGCTCAATCTATGAAACCTCCAGCCTGGCTGAAGAATTGCAGTATTACAAACGAGGTTTTATTCGATGTTATGATCATGATACCTATTCTGCCCCAACCTAAGCGCTTTTTCATCCAATCATAATCAGGTACACAGAGGTTAGCAGGAAACGAGCGACAGCAACGCGCTTATGCGGAGGGAGGTCCTTCTTCGTTGGGGTCTTGGGCATGATAATCGGGAGGGGAGAAGTCTGGATGCAGAAAGCTCAAATGAGCTGAAGGCGGCGCCAAAATACTGATCGCTGCCAGTCATTTAGCTGAGTCAAATTTTGACCAATAACATTCATGTAACATTTTGTGTGGCAAACAAAAAAAACCAAACTCGTATAAATTGGCCGGACAGAGAAGTACGGTACAAAAACATATGGGAAGTAAGGGGTTAAGCGGCAGAAAAAAAAGCAGGATTAAGTTTGTATGTGGTCAACCTGTCTACGCTAGTTTTTTTTTAAAAAAGGTGACCAGTGGACGCGAAGGCTAAATAGCGCAATAACCGCGGTACCCCAGTCCGCAAAACAGGCCCAGCAGTGATGGCATTCGTGGCGACAGCTCGTCTCGCGGCCCGTGCGCGCGTGTCTACGTGTGTACGTGCGTCTCCTCTGTTGGCCAATGCGCTCTCCCCACAGCAGCAGTGGACGCGCTCGCCGTGCGCCGTGATGGCCCCGTTCCTGTCCGGCAGCGGCGTGGGCGGCTCTGTGCGCACGAAGGTGAGCGAGCGCGCCCAGCGCCGCAAGAACCTGCGCAAGATGAAGAGTCAGAAGGGTGCCAAGGTGCCGATGCTCAAGGACACGCTGCGCAAGCTGTACATGCGCACACACCCGGACCTGTTCGGCCGGTACCCGAAGCAGCAGCGCGCGAACGAGGAGTCGTACAAGGAGCTGCTGGGCATCTTGGACGCGATCGAGAAGCACAACGAGTTCCCTCCGGCGAAGACGCTGGTGTTGCCGTTCTTCCTCAAGACGCCGGTGGAGGGCGAGTTCAAGGAGGTGGATCTGCAGCTGCGCACGACGGGCGGCGCGTGCAACACGCTGGTGGAGGAGGCGCTGGGCCGGTTCTTCGACGAGTGCGGCCTGCCGCAGGCGTTCCAGTGGGGCGAGGGAAGCTGGGGCAAGGCGGTGGGCAAGGACGCGGTGGAGAACTCGAACCTGGGCTTCGACAAGGAGGAGGAGGCTCGTGACAAGGCTCGCAAGGAGGCGGAGGCGGCGGCCAAGCGCGAGGAGCAGCTGCGTATGTCCGCTCCGGCCTACAATCCGGTGGACCGAAAGGCGGCGGACGATCACTCGATTGAGACGGTGCTGAACGAGCTGGACGACACGTTGCAGCTTATCGCAGCGATGCCGTTCCTTGATGACGAGGATGAACAGCAACGTGCGATTAAGGTCCACTTCGAGCAGGGAACGGGACTGGACGACCTTGACGCTCAGGGCTACACGGTCAAGGCGGGTGCGATCCAAATGTGGCAGGGCGAGCGCGACCTGAACGCGCTGATCAAGGGTGTGGACGCCGACTCGGCGATTATCCTGCAGCGGATTTATATGCACACGCTAGAGATCGAAAAGCAGCTAAAAGAGTTTATCTCCAAGGGGGAAGTGGATGACGATGATGAGGATGCTGATGCGCAGAGCAAGTAGAACCTATAGAGACCTGACCAGAGCAGATCACCAATGCATGTTGCTTTCCACGCCGTCGTGTATCTTGCTTATTTTCGCAACTTGGAGTCTTCTATTTCGAGGCTGATCATGCAGCAAGCTGACCAGCGACGTCAAATGCTATCTCGTTGAGGTAGCCATGGCGCTAAGAAGTGCTTCCAAGAAGAGAAACCTCACGTTCAGAAGTGCTGGGTCGAAGCACGCCCCTGGCGTTGGTACACTGCTGCACAAGAGAGGGCAAGACCTGAATCGCTTCAGCAAAAGTATCAACAGTGTACATCCAGTTACGCCTACCGTCGACACACCGAGGTCTTCTTCAACAGGCAGCGAACGTATTCAAGCAGTGAACATCTCGAGAGTTGCCTCTGCAACCAGCTCGCGTAGCTACGTGGTCAAAGTCCGGGTATTGCACGGCATCGACTTGCACATTCCGAACACGAAAGCGGTTTGCCAACATGCTGTTCGTCCTGTGGTGAATATCACGGTCAATGGCAGTCCAATGCAGTCTTGCACAGCAACTCAGCATGCTCGAAATCACTCCATCTGGAAGAAACATGACCTGAAATTTCAGGTCCACGGTGTGCACCAAGACCCATCGCAATCCGATAGTGGTGGTGAAGTTCCTTCCTTTATTATCTCGATGCACGTATCCCTATCTCGCACCACTTGCTCGTGTTCGGCCAAACCAAACGAAAAGCTGCCAGGTTCGGTCGTAATAGGAGAAGTTGGAGAGCTCCAGTTCCCCGCAAAAGAAAGCGAAGACTATGAGATCTCGCGATTCTTCCCGGTCATCAGACGGCAGCTTGGTAGCTCTCAATTCGCATGTGTATTGCTCCCGGCAGGAAAAATCAAGCTTCGGGTTCTCGTGGAAGTTGAAAAACCTGCTCCTGAACCTGTTGTAGCCCAACCCTCGGCTATCAAACGGCCCCCATTTGCCTTGCCCACCAACTTTGGAGAAGCGCTCCAATTGAAACGCAAACAACTAAAAGCTACCGTTGTACCAGAAGACGATTCTCAAAAAATGAGCAACCAGGACGCGTCCCATATCGATTCCAGTGCCCCCACAGAAGAACTGCTGAAGGAAATCTCCGTCGAGACGGCTCCTGATCAGATTGACACAGCCGATTTGAGAGTTGAAAGTCGAGTCGGAGAAGGCATCCACTCTTGCGTGAGTCTTGGTGTCTTACGTCGAGGCAACAAGGATAACACCCGGCTCGTGGCAGTCAAAGAGTTTCGGCACCAGCATGTCATTCCACCCGTTAATGTTCTGCGTGCTTTTCAACAAGAGTACCGGATTTTGGAGCGGTGTCGCGATCAAAAGGGATACCAATACGTTGTAGAACTCCTCGGCGTAACACTACAGCCTCGACTGATAATCCTCATGGAGTACTTCAATCGCGGCAGGTGAGGAACCTTATACACCACATAACTTGAGATGTCGACTAGGAGGGTTAATGACCGCTGTGTCTTCTTTTGCGAAGTTTGGCTCAGTGCTTTCAGGATGAAGCCGCGTGGGGACGAATGTCAATCAAACAGGTATCTCTTATCTTGCCACTGCTTCTCAGCAAGCTCGAATTCACATTTTTACTTTCACAAACAGAAAGCGGCGCTTGGTTTGAAAATTGCGCAAGACATCGCGTGGCTCCACAAGCACAATGTGATCCATCGCGACATTAAAAGTCACAACATCCTTCTTGGCGGTGATCTAGCGGCATCAAACCCAACAGTGAAGGTAAGCTTTGTGGCACACCATAATTTGTTTCAACATTTCACACGTGATAAATCTTGTTGTCGGGTAGATTGGCGACTTGGGCAGTGCTGTAGTACGACAGCAGCACGAGCCACTGCTGCTTGAAGAGGTCGGATCATCGGGATACACGGCTCCGGAGATATTCACGCACGACGGTTATGACAGCAAAGTCGACGTCTGGGGCTTCGGAATTGTGCTATGGGAGCTCGCTTCAGCTAGCCCGCAAGATCGCATCAATCCATTTACCGGGATAGCAGGCGAAGAGTTTGTCGACAAAGCTCAAGGTGGATGCCGACCAAAGCTCGTTCACGAGCACCAGCTCTGTGTTGGACCTGTGGTGGAGAAATGCTGGGCATTTGCTCCATCGCAAAGACCGAATATGGACGAAGTGGTCAATCAGCTAGAGAAGCTCTGCCAAGAGCTGTGATGCCTACCCACTCGTGCATTCAACTAGGACCTGCAAAAAGTTAGGATATAGAGTAACCTTACGGCGGATAGCGTGCAAACAACATGCTATTTGATGTACACTCTCTAATTGGCTTTGCCGCCCTCTTCCGGTTCATTCTCATCGTCTGGGTCGACACCACCATTGGCGAGCATCTCGTGCACTTTTCTCTCGATGTTGACCGTATGCAGAAGGATCCGCTGCAGAATCAGAGCGGAATCCGTGTCCACGCCCTCGGTCAACTTCTTGAGGTCGCGCTCACCCTTCCAAATCTTGTGCGTACCAGTTTTAATGGTGTATCCCCGGTCATCGATCTCGTCCAGTCCTCGACCCTTTTCAAAGTGCTCGCGCAGCTCGCCATACTCTTCCTCGTCCATCAACGGCACCGCAGCGATGATTTCAAACACCTCGTTGAGTTCAGCCAGCAGCTTCTCAATGGACGCATCCTCCATCGTCGTCCCACTATCATCCGGATTGTACTCAGGTTCCGCCGGAGCAACCTGC